>NW_027491988.1:0-600000 GCF_021521415.1 Bidens hawaiensis | reverse complement strand
TTGGTTATGAGTTTTAACAAGCATGAAACCTATCATTTAATATTGGAAAATTGTAGGGTGATAACATGACTCTTTGAGTTAGTTGATGTTTGCTAGAGATTAAGGCCATAATCCTTAGTTCATATTTTGCTAATTAAAAGATTCATGTGTTTAACTTGTTTTCTTGAACTTGTCTATTTTACATGATTTTAGGTGGTTAGGGTGTTGTTTTCATGCTAGCTTTGCTTTGATTATGAGATTAGGTAGTTTTGACAAACTTACTAATCTATGGTTATTAATTTGATGAACACCTATCATAATATTTTGTTGTTAGTATTAGGTTGCCTTGATTGGAATTTGATATTGATGCTTGATTCATGATGTTTGCCATTATCATTGTCATTTTGTCACCAAGTTTAAGTGGATGCATAGTCTAAGTAGCTTTGTTTGGATTGATTGTTAGTTATATTTTATTTGCTTTGTTATTGTTGTATGTTAGCTTAGTAATTTGAAAACTTATTTGGATTGCTTGTTTGGTTTAATCAATTACAAAGATTTAGTATCAAAAGTTAGCCGTGTCAATGGATTGACACTAGGTTCTTATCGATACTTTGCTACAAACGATAGATACACTTGTCTTTCATGTGTAGTTTGGTTGTTAGTATTAGGTTGTCTTGATTGGAATTTGATATTAATGCTTGATTCATGATGTTTGCCATTATCATTGTCATTTTGTCACCAAGTTTAAGTGGATGCATAGTCTAAGTAGCTTTGTTTGGATTGATTGTTAGTTATATTTTATTTGCTTTGTTATTGTTGTATGTTAGCTTAGTAATTTGAAAACTTATTTGGATTGCTTGTTTGGTTTAATCAATTACAAAGATTTAGTATCAAAAGTTAGCCGTGTCAATGGATTGACACTAGGTTCTTATCGATACTTTGCTACAAACGATAGATACACTTGTCTTTCATGTGTAGTTTGGTTGTTGGTGAAAACCATTTTAAAATCTCGATTTGTGTGAAACTTTTATTCAAATTTTATACATACATTCGCACACGTCATTAACCCACTAATGTTGCTAGTATAGTGGTTAAATTTCTAAAGAAATAAATTTATAACCTGGCCGATCTTCTTATCTACAGGAGTTAACGGTCCGAACATTTTAAAAACCAAATAGCATCGTGCACGTGTGTGTATAATCTGAAGGAAAATATGATATTATGGACTTTCAAAAGGGATAAAATAGTGTAGACCCAGTAAATGAATTAGTGTATGATATTTTGTAAAGGGGGGGGGGGGGGGGGGGGGGGGCGAAATTGAAATTCAGTATTGCAACTAATCTGGCTTGCCGACACTAGAAACTGACAACCAGATGTAGGCGTTCTAGAGTACTTCACCGGATTAGTTGCGTAAGTGATTTTTCGTCTTGCCGAGTCCAGTTACACGATGGACTAAATATCCGAGTCCCGGATTCAAATCGGAGACTACAAAAAGTGTTTTGCAATAAAGGATATTATCTCTATGTTTGTAAATTCTATTATTGTCTTTTAATTAACTTGACTAACCTATTTCAGAAAACAAAACTAAAAACAATTTATCATAGTTGTTACATTTTGTATAATACGATATCTAAATGGAATGACCATGTACTTTATTTTATGTATTTGGACTAGGAACATAGTAGACGAAGGGTTCAATCTGTCTTTTTTTTTTCCTTTTTTTTGTGATCATAATTAGCGATACGGCTCAAATAGATCTAATAAACGCTCAACCAAAGGATTTCTAGTTTAATGGTATCTTGGTGGTGGGATAAGACTTAGTGACCATAAGGCCCTGGGTTCGAATCTCACAAGATGGGGTTTTCTCAAATATTGAGTTTCCTCCTGAATTGGTGGCTTGGTGGTGGATATGATCTGGCTTGCCGACACTAGAAACTGACAACCAGATGTAGGCGTTCTAGAGTACTTCACCGGATTAGTTGCGTAAGTGATTTTTCGTCTTGCCGAGTCCAGTTACACGATGGACTAAATATCCGAGTCCCGGATTCAAATCGGAGACTACAAAAAGTGTTTTGCAATAAAGGATATTATCTCTATGTTTGTAAATTCTATTATTGTCTTTTAATTAACTTGACTAACCTATTTCAGAAAACAAAACTAAAAACAATTTATCATAGTTGTTACATTTTGTATAATACGATATCTAAATGGAATGACCATGTACTTTATTTTATGTATTTGGACTAGGAACATAGTAGACGAAGGGTTCAATCTGTCTTTTTTTTTTCCTTTTTTTTGTGATCATAATTAGCGATACGGCTCAAATAGATCTAATAAACGCTCAACCAAAGGATTTCTAGTTTAATGGTATCTTGGTGGTGGGATAAGACTTAGTGACCATAAGGCCCTGGGTTCGAATCTCACAAGATGGGTTTTCTCAAATATTGAGTTTCCTCCTGAATTGGTGGCTTGGTGGTGGATATGATCGAGTGATACCACTGATGGCACGATAATCCTCCAGTGGTCCGTGAGTGATCTAAATTAGTCGTTTAAAAAAAACGCTCAAACCAAACCGTAAACATCCTTGAAAGCGTCAAAAAGTAACTAGTACAATAAAAGAGCTATTTATTCTAATTTGGTTAAACTATTTTTATATTTTTTTTGTGAATGGTTATTTCATGAAGGAGAGGGGCCACATATACGTCAATCAAATCATCTACTATTTATAGTAAAACGTTGTACCATACAATAGATTCCTATTAAAAGCTTAAAAACCAACCTTGGAGGTCCCAAGACAACAATATCTTAGGCTAAGGGGTGTGGGGGGCTCTAATGGGGGCTCTAGTGGGGGCTCCAGCCAATAATATTATGACGTGTGACAGAGAGAGAAACTGGATAAGGGGGGTGTTGGAGCCCCCGTTGGAGCCCCTGGCCCTGGTGTGGAGGGGCTCCAGCTAATATATATTTTTTAATTAATTCCACACCCCTCAACGGCTCTTTTTCGAACTCCAAGACACCTTTTATCTCTCTTCTCCCGCGACCAGCCTCACGCCTGCCTGGATTTCCGCGCTCGCGCCCCGCTCGCGCCCCTGCTCGCGCCCCGGTGGTGTGGGGTTAGCGCCCCGGGGCGCGAGCGGAGGGGCTCTAGCGCCCCGGTTAGCGCCCCACACCCCTCAGCCTTAGCATTCCTATTCATTGTATGCCAATATTGGAATCTTGTAACATGTTCAAATTTCAAAATCTTGGAGAGATCCAAATTTCATGTCATTTCTTTCTAATCGCATCATTCTCACAAATATACCATTCTAGCTCCTTGATATTTTTTATTGTTGGATTTTTAAACTATTTAAATTCCATATGTATTTAATAATAATAATAATAGTCTATTTTAATTTATATCATTATCGTCTTAATTTAAAATTTTTGGTTATTACAAAATTGAGTCGCTGTTTCTTAAAACGTCCTCAAAACCTACATGGGAAATTGAAGGGGAGAAGGAATCAAGAAGAAAACTAGTAAAAAATTGAATTAGTGTGTATTATGGAGAGAAAATCACACACTCAAACTCTAAACTATAATATTAATATAGCATGAAAGACAAATGACATTCGGAGTATTAAGAATTATCACTTTGCACGAGTGTTACAAACTTACGATGAATGGTACACATATTCATAGTGGAACTCGATTCATTGTAATTAGGCGTATGCAGTTGTTCATCTTAATTTCTAATTTTCTATTGATGGAAATGAGCTCTTAAGTGAAACAAGATTGAATCAACTAGTCAGTCTAGGTTGTATTTCATGTTGTGATCATTACTTGATTCAAAAAAAAGGGTAGTAGTCTTTGCTTCCAATGTTTCTATTTTTGGAAACATACATGAACTTTGCTAACAATTGATTTGTCACATGAATAAGTCATTCACAATTTGAACCAAACATGGTGGATACTTCAAAACTAGGTTTTTTTTTTTAAATTATTTAGGGATATATATGTCGGAATTATAAGCATTCATTCAATCGTAACTATGTTTGCGTGACTAACTTGTTCTTTTAGGCTTGATGAGATGTTTGACATTAAATTTTTAGACTGTTTATACACATACAAATATATAATCCATAAAAACCTTGGACTGAAACACCTTTTATAAACATGATTCGGATGAGTATAATACCCAAAATTATGTTTCCAAGATAGTAAAGTTAAAACATGTTGCACTTTTCAGTTTATAACTTTCTACAAATAGGTCTCAAGAATGTGTGTACAGAATATAAAGCCCACCAGTCCACCACAGCCCACCATCTCTTGGTCACCAAGTTTGAGAACATATTCGTGAGCAACTGGATAATTGTTTAAACTACTCCATGTTGCGCATTATTCACATATAGAGCCATATTTCCATAGATTCTCTCTCTTTTTAAGTTGGGTTTCCACTTATCACAACTTGGGGAATTATCTTTCTTAAACAACTTTACCACTTATCTACTATTATAATAAATAAAAATGTTGTTGTGTCAAGTGACACCTACTTAGCCCATCTTTATGACGCTTAGCAAAACATAATTTAACAACCTTAATTAATATCATTTAACCACCTTATTTATTTTCTTTTTTTTTTTCAAATTTGTCTTCTTTTGTTTACAAGTTCTCAATTTGAAATTAAAAATTATTATTGCTTTCTTAAACTATCTTTGTTAATAAGTATTATTAAATAAAAAATTAATATTATTTTCATGATTTTAATATCTTTGCTTATGAGTTTACTAACATGATTTTCCTCGTAATATTTAATTTTAATTAAAAGAATTGTTTCTTAACGAGGTCCTTTTACAATATTTGTTTTAAAATTTTAATATAACATTCCTTTGTTTTTTACGATTTAATGACTTTTACAAGATAATAGTCTTTTTTTTACTATAATTATAACTTCTATTGTATTTCATAAAAAATTAATAATAACACACTCAAAAGCTTAGAAACTAATTTTTATGTAATCTTACTATCCTATGTTTTTTTATTAAACTCGGTTTTTTTCACATAAAAACAAATGTTTAAATGTTATAAGTTTTGGACAACCATTCAACAACGGTAATTTTCATTATCGCTCATGCGATGCTACATGCTCATGTGCATCAAATCTAGATAAATGTCTTTCAAGAAAAATACATGTGAATGTGACCAAAATATCTAACGGTTGCTACTATCCAAAACCTATAATGGTTTAATATTTGTTTGGGATGTTGTGTTGCTTTGAAAAAGTGAAGCCAAAATATCTGACGTTCGCTACTATCCCAAACCTATAATGGTTTCATGTTGTTCGGGATGCTTTGCTGCTTAGAAAAAGTGAGGTTGTTTTTTATATTTAAGATAATGTTTTTTATGTTTTAAAGTATCTTTTCAATTTTTGTGGATTAACATTGTTTTAAACTCTTAGAATCCGGTGTGTTACTTATCTTTGTTTTAAACATTTTCAATTTATATTGCTTTATAATATAATGTTTTTAAAATTTGGGTATTGTTTATTTAAGTATTTGTATGACTTGTATGAATCTTTTTTTAAACACTATTCTTCTTAAAAATATAAATTCCTATATCAAATTAATATTAGTACTAAATAATTTATGTTTTTAGTAATAATCGTGTGTTATTAGTAAGAAAAGTTTGATTAAATAAATTTTAAACATTATATACAAGGACAGATTTTAGAGGTTTATGTCACACTTTTTAGATTAAAACTGGAGATGGAGTCAACCTTCTAATATTCGATGAAGAGGGTAACTAAAAATGTTGTATATGAAGAAATTTTTAGAGATTAATGAAAATTTACCATCGAATTTTCTTTTGCTTTTTTTTTATTTTATGAAAATTTTATTTTATTCAACGTTGTAATACATATTTTTTATTTTATGAAAAAATTATTTTATTTTATGAATTTTTTTTATTTTATTCAACGTTGTAATACATTTTCATATTCATTTATCTATTACCAAATTAGTATAAGTATTTCATGTTGTTTTGTTCTTTTGTTAATGTAGTTTACTCAACCCATGTATACACGGGTATTTAACCTAGTATATATATATATATATATATATCTATCTAACACTTTTACCACTTGGAGATTTAATATCCTAAATACTTTACCACTTGCAGATTTAGCATCCTAATTCAATATACCATTTGATTTGGTGATTTATTTTCACATAACCTTGCTGCTCCGATAGTTACTGTCCCAAATCAATTTAAACATGTATTTGATTACCGCTTGTTTATGCCATTCTGTATATTATCAAATAAGATGTTTTTACAATAGTGATAACTACTACTAAGCTAAGCACGCATATAACCAAAGAATCTAAAATATATTTCTGAAATCAATGTTCGTTAAGTTTTGTCCCATATCGATCTGCCAAATGCTGAACAAATCCATCGGTTTGTGCACCATCCAATCAGCTCATACTTCTTGAAATTTGCTTTCAAGGTATCGCTCTGCTGGTTACGCAGCTTCTCTTCACCTGAAAGCTATAGCTACAAAAGAGTAATAAACTTCACTATTATGTCAAATAGTGTGCCGAAACTAACTTCACTCACGTGTCTGAGATATAAGCATCAGCTTGACTTATGAAATTACAGTTTAGACTAATAACATTTCAGAATAATCAGTCATATAGAGAGTTTTCACACATGCACCACAAAGTCAAATATTGTGTTTAGAGCTTACGCGTTACTCATAGTGATGTTGATTGTTGGCAAACTCATATTGTAAAATATAGAAGGGAAAAGTGAATGGCATCTAACTTTGCATGCAAAACCAATCGAAACTAAAACATCTGTTTTATTAGGTCCAACTAAAACCTACTTTAAATCGTTTTTATATCCCACAACTAACTCCCATCAGTTTCACATATTTGGTCCTGATCTCCGGTTTTGCCACTCATCTTTTACACCCAAATCGTATCCTTAGTCCTCATGACTGATCAGAAAAATGCAGTGGGCTTCATTAATTAGTTTTTTTTTTAATTGTATATGGTCTCAGTTAAAAAACTTGACCATTACTTGAAATTTGATAAATTTTCGGTTTACAACTCTTTATATTGAGCGAAATAAAAGTTTCTAGGGATGGCAAAAATCCCCGAATCCGACGGGGAAACCCGAAAACCGGCTTATTTCGGGTCGGGTCGGGTTTTGTTTTTTCGGTTTCGGGTCGGGTTTCGGAGATTGTTTCGGGGATTGTTTCGGGTTCGGGTTCGGGTTCGGGTTTGGGTACCCCCGCCCCGACCCGCCCCGATATAATATATATAAATATAAATAAAAATAATATATATATACATATATTAAAAACCTAAACCTAACAATCTCAAATCTAAACCTAACAATCGTGAATCGCCGTCCACTGTCTCAGTACCTAAACCACCAATCCACCGTGCACCACCAATCCACCACCAATCCACCGCCAATCCACCACCAGTGCACCAGTGCACCACCAATCGGCAGTCCGCAGCACCAGTGCACCACCAATCGGCAGTCCGCAGCACCAGTGCACCACTCAATCTGCAGCACCAGTGCACCACCAATCGGCAGTCCGCAGCACCATCAATCTGCAGCACCAGTGCGCCACCGCCATTCCGCCCCCGATTCACTCAATCGCCGTCTGCACCACCATCACCATCCACTCAATCGCCCCGTCTGCACCACCGGACCACCCTCCTCCTCCTCGTTCTCATCCTACCACTCTACCAGGCTACCACCTGTAATGTAAGATCCCTAATTCTCTTATCGGTTTCGGGTTTTCGGGTTTTCGGGTTCGGGGACGGGGCGGGTCGGGGGGGTACAAAAAACCAAACGGGGAATCCCCGAATTAAACCCGACGGGTAATGGGGCGGGTACGGGGATGGTTTTTGGTTTCGGGTTCGGGTTCGGGTTAAGCAAAACCCGCCCCAAACCCGCCCCGTTGCCATTCCTAAAAGTTTCATTAGGACCCAATACATAAAAGAGAAAAATAGCTTAAGAAAAATTTGAGCTTTACGAGCTCCAACATAAGACATTGTGACTTTTAGAAGCTCAATTACTAAAGAACTAGTCGAACCGCTACTTATTACTAAACAGTAACCACCATTAACCTTAATCACTTTGAATACATGTATTAAGAGCCTCTTGGACTGTGAAACCTTTGTTCCGGATGTGTTGCCCAAAAACAACACACTTTTAGCCGGTGCTGGCTTTTAGAGCATCCAGCCATAATAGGAGTCGACTTGGGCAAGGAGGCAACCGCCTCTTCCCTTGGTCTAATTCTTGTATTATAAGTATAGGCCATTTTACTTGTAACATCTTATTACCTCATAATAGTTCTCTAGTCAGTGGCGAAGCTTGGGCTTCGCCATGGCGGTGACCGAAGTCACGGACCCAAAAATTTTCGGGTCGGCGTTCGGTTCGTGTCGGTGGTTCGGGCCGTGTCGGTGGTTCGGTTCGTGTCGGTGGTTCGGTTCGGGTCGGATCAAACAATATGACATCCATATATATAATTTTTTTTTTCATTCATTCAAAACGATTGTTCTTACAATTAAAAAAAAACTAGACCTAAAATATCCATAATATGATAATAATACGAGAGCTGAGAGGAGGGTGAGTACCTTAGAAGAAGAATTACAAAGCAGCTCGACGACCTTTAAGATTTTTGAATTCTTCAATTATTGATTCCGAATCAAATGTTTCAGCAATGTCTTTTTCTATATAAACCACCAAGCTATTACAATACCTATTACAAGCTTAATTGACTAATTTCCCTAAATCCCCAATTCACAATTACAAACCCTAATTTTATAATCATTGATTTAACAACACAATAACACAAAGGAAGAGCAGATAAAGTATTACTTTGCGGTAGTGGATGAGTGGGGATGAGCGGCGGCGGTGGATGAGCGCGAACGGCGGTGGGGCGGTGGCGGTTGGCAAACAGAAGGCAAAGGGGAAAGGGAAGCAGGTGAGGGCGTGCGCCAGACTGAGGCCGATCCTTTTTTTTTTTAATTCCCATTTGTTTTTTGTTTTTTATTTAAAGTTATGGTATCCAATAATTTACAACAAGCCCCCTTCAAATTTGAGTAGGGCTGTAAACGAACCGAACGAACACGAACAAGGCCTTGTTCATGTTCGTTCGTTAAACAAATAATGTGTTCACGAACACTTACCGAACAAGATTTTATGTTCGTGTTCGTTCATTAAGGAAATTAATGTGTTCACGAACAAAAATAAAATCAGCAGAGCCTAGAGATTGATATCAATGTAGTTATCAATATGGATAATGAAAAACAGTAAACGAATCGAATGAACACAAACAAGAGCGTGTTCGTTCATTTAACTTTAAAAGAACACGGACACTTAATCGAATAAATATTTATGTTCATGCTCGTTTATTTAAGAATGGACATTTGCGTTCGTTTGTTTAAAATCTAAATGAACATAACTGAGCAAAGATAAACAAACATGTATAAACAAATGTAAAAGAACACAAATATAAATGAACTTATACGAAAACACATAAATGAACACAAAGTAGCAAATACATATGACCTATCCAGATAATATTTAATTATGTTCTATTAATATATAAACAAGCATAAATAAACAGACATAAACGAACGTTCATGAACATAAATGAACGAACGAACATGTGTTCATGTTCGTCCGTTTAATTAAACGAACACAGATTTTTTGTTCATGTTCGTTCGTTTATTAAACGAACATAAACGAACTTCCCACCGAACGGTTCACGATAGTTCACCGAACGTTCGGTTCGTTTACAGGCCTAAATTTGAGTGCTATTAAAAACTAAACTTTTTTACAATTTTTATAACATTTGCTTATAAAAACCGTGATATTTTTTATAAAAAATCAAACGATAGGGTATTATATTTAAAAAAAATTGGTGGTGACCGGTAGCTCTTTGTAATTTGGCAGTGACCGCGCTTAATACCTATAAAAATTTTCGGGAAAAATCGCAAAATTTACCCTATTAACGGAGAAAACAGCAGTGACCGGGGCCACTCCGGGTCCCTCTAAAGCTGCGCCCCTGTCTCTAGTTGAAGTCCATGAACGTAGGCCAGATTAGAACGAACCATGTTAAAACTCCCGTGTTACTTTATGTTATTGCTTTTGTGAGCTTCGTGTGTTTAACCTAAACCGCCAATCAGCTATCACCGCCCGTCGGCAGCCTGTCTCCGTTGCTAAGTCAGCGACAACAAGGTAGGCGTCCACTTATACAACATAGGAAGAATTCTAATGTGGCCACGAGAGCTATTATATAGTAGGGAATTGAACCTTTACATGGTCCAAAAGATCACTATATATCATGACAAACCTCTATGAAAACCCAAGCAAATACCAATAACCCAACATTTTTTTGCATATCTAACTCATCAACTTGTGCAACATGATAGGTCAGCCATTTAGAATAAGTGCTCAAAAGATTATCCATTTAACATAAAAAACATCAAATTCTTTATTGAACCTGCACAGAAAAGGATGTTGCAAAAAAAAATGCTACTTACGCAGCTGGATTTGCAATAAAAATATACGGTTTAAAGAATGATGAATACAAAGAATGTATGCAACACGCTTTCAACCACAATGCTAGGTACATGTCACATATTGCTACCTTACATAGTTAACTCTATTTTCAAAACTATCTTATTCAAACAGTTATGGTTTAGCCTATGCACAATTTCTTATTCCTAGTAAATATGAGGTCTCAACCTTCAAATTAAAGTTCACAGTGCAAAACTTTCCGTTAACACATAACCCTAATCGTTGAGCGATGAGCATATTATGGATAGTTGGATACTTTTGATTGATTTAGGTAAACGAATGAGAGTCCAGCAAAACTACAAATGTGAGATACAATTGTTCAAACTTCAAGGGCAACAAATTTCGAGAATAAACTTAGGGTATGTTTGGCAATGAGTTTTTAGGAGCTTTTAGGGGCTTCAATCTTTAAGCTTTTAAGAAAAAGCTCATACTCCGTTAAAAACCTTGTTTGATTGAAGTAGCTTGAAGCTTTTAGGTCATGAGAAAAAGCTTAAAGCTTAAGCTCCAGCTAGTAGCGTTTAGAAAGAACTACAAGCTTTTAGTATTTTAATTACTTAAATAACCTTCCAAAATAATTATATTTAATATTATTGTTTTTTAGTTATGCCCATTTTGGTCATTTATACATTTTATTAAAAGCTCCAGCTACTCTGCCAAACACTTAAATATATCTAAAAGCTACAGCTTTCAGCTACCAGTCACCAGCTTTCAGCTACCAGCCACCAGCTAGTTTTGCCAAACATACCCTTAATGAATCCACGAAACAAATAGCTCGCCTAGTGGAACCCAGCTTATTTTAATTTGGGCCGAGCCCAAGATTTTTATGTAACTAGATTCTTAAAACAACTAACATTAGTTTCAGGCATAAAGGTTAACCTTTTTATGTTAATGTTAAATTTCTTTAATGCTTGTGTTCTAGCTTTATCTTTACCAATGACCACCAAGGCACCAACCCAATGATAGCATTTTATTTTTTAACAAGAGACAAGTAAAATCAACTACAAAGAAAGAATGTGAGAAATAAAAATGGAGAAAGAGGAAATACTAAATAAGTATGGGTGGGTAGTAAAATCGATTAGCAGGTCCATAACCAAATAAAATCAAGTATTTTGTTTCTATGTGCTTGTAGTTTTTATTTTGTTAAAATGTTATAGTATTTAATTGTGTGGTTTTATTTTTTAACTATTATGTTTATTAAATAATAAAATATTAAGTAAATAAAAAACGATCCAATAATAATTGTAATTAGTTATAATCATTATACTTGATTTGAAAGGAACTTCATTGAATTCATTTTTGCTTACATGATACCTATGTGTCATTTTAACTAAGCAATTAGTTAAGAACAATACACATAATCTTAGTGGCTCAATTGTATTGTTGGTCCAAGAGCAAATACAAAACTAACCTCTTTTCCAAGTGTCATTGTTATATATTGTGGTGACGGTGACGGTGACGGATGTAGCTCACAACCAGGGGTAGCATCCGTTATCCCTCAACTTTTCGTCTATAGTGTAAATTTTTTTCTTTCTGTGTCGGTTTTCTTATTTCGTTACCCCTGAAAAAATATTACGTTACCCCTATTTGTTTAAAGTCCAACCAATTTAAAAATTCAAATTAAATAAAGCCCAAACAAAGTTTATAGCCCAAATCAAATAAAAATCATTAACTTTTTTTTTTCTTTTGTTTGAACGAGAAACATCAAACTAAACAGTCTCAAACGGAAATAGGCTCAACAAAATCATGATTTTTTAAAAGTTCAAATCAAATAAAGCCTAAACAAAGTTTATAGCTCAAAGCAAATAAAAGTCATTAACCCCTTTTTTTTTCTTTTGTTTGAACGAGAAACATCAAACATAAATATGCTCAACAGAATCATCATTTTAAGGTTGAAGTTTTTAATACGGTTATGGATATGCGAATTCAAGAACTTGGAAATAGATTCAGTAAGATCTCAACTAGTTTGTTAGAAAATACGTCCAGTTTAAATCTATGAGATTCATTTTCCAAGTTTGACATATCTAAGATAGTAGCTTTTTCGGAGATGTATTCGTATGATTTTAGTAATGAAGAAAGATGGTGTATTTTAGGTGATCGTACGACCTTTTTTCACACTTTAAAGGAAGATAATAAATTTGCACAATTGGGTGGAATGTTTGATCTTGCTCGTGTAATGGTGGAAACCGGAAAGCACACCATTTTTCTTTGGTTTATCGAACATTGAAGCTAGCTAGCGTTGGTTTTATCAATTGTAACTGCAACCGTTGAAATATGTTTTTTTTCTAAAATGAAGCTTATTAATACGAATTTGTGCAAGCAAATGGGGTGATGAATATTTAAACAATGCTTTAATTTGTGTGATCGAAAAAGAAACGCTTGATAAAGTGAAAGAATAATGTATAATGGCTCGATTACAAGCTTTCAAAAACCGAATAGGAGAAATTTTGCACCGATGTGCTTATTTAATTTATTATCGTGTCTTTACTTTTGTTTCGTTTATATTATATGAAATACGGTAAAAAAAATTAATGTTATCCCTAAGATTTATGTCTCGATCCACCACTGAGTAGTGACTAACGAATCTAGAAATATATAAGAGGGGTAAAAAAGGGTCAAAATGGCGAGTTGATTGCTATACGGGCCAAACGAGTTGATTAAAGCACATCAAATGTGTTGGTTAAACTAAAAACCCTACTCTTTGTAAACTTGATAAACCATAGTGAATTCATAAAAATCATAAATATATAACTGAATAAGCATCTTTCAATTACTAATCATGGTTCTTTCGGTTTTATATACCATACTAGCTTTTGAACCCGTTTATTATACGAGATTTATCAAATGATAAAAATAAAAAAGGTCATTTATTTCAATTGTGATTCTCAAAATACTTATGAATTAATTTAATGTAGACTTAAAGGAAAAACAAAGGGTTAACGAAAATTACTAAAATAACATGGTTTTGGAAACGTCGGGGTGTAGGTGTTTTTGCAAGAAATTTAAAAAATATGCTAAAGTTGCGTAGTTGGTCAAACTTCATGTATAAAAATGACACTATGTTATCAAATCCACACTATGTTATAACCCGTTTGACAAAATGATTTTGACCCATGACCCGTGGATAGCTAGAATGAATGAGATGAGAGATTAGAAATTATGAGAAATGTAGGCTTGACACCTAAGATTCAACATTTTCTTTTATTAGTATTGTAAGATAAGATTAATGTATCATAACAAGATTTTTTTATATCGAGGGCCCGATATGGTCTGATTGTGAAGGAAAAGTTTATAGTCATTTACAATATTACTAATTTACCTTATCTTTTTCTTCTTATCTAACTCATGAATGAGTACATAATTGTAAAGTTACAATTTTTTTTTCTATCTTTTCCTTTCTATCCAACGCAAGAATATAATTAACACTTTCTTTTATTTTATTTTATTTTAACTCGAGAGTGTCTTTTAAATATATAATTTATTTTTCTTTCTTCCCCTATCCAATTTTATCAATTCTTTTTCTTGTATTTTAAACCCGATAATGCAGTGTTAGTGTTCATAGTTTAACCTGCTCCATATGAGTTCACCTTGGGTTTGTTGTTTTCAAAGTCTAAACAATTCTTGACTCGTTTTATGTTTAAACTCGATACACTAGAAAGACATGATTTATAAATTATGTTAAAAATGATGCTTAAATTTGCCATGTTTGTTGGTGATCAAGATTACAAAGCGACTATGAACATCTTCACTAAGAGTTCGTAAATGATTAGCAATGAAGTATGAACCACTTTCAGTCGCTAACTTTTCTTTTAAGTTTTACTGGTACAAATGTTCGAATAAAATATAAACTCAAATAAAATAATATGTGGACCTACTCGTTAGTGCGTAAAAATCAACATGATTGGCGCCGATGGTACAAGAAGTGAAAAAACTAATGTGCGTCAACTTGACTTGCCAACTAATAATTCAATGATACGTGGTGCCTGGACCGATAGGAAAGGTGACAACAATAGGACTTCAAAGAACACATATGGCGCTTTTTAAATTTAATCATTATCATAACACTTATTCACTTTTTAAGTTTTGAGTTGTATTAGGCTTGTTACGGTGGGTAAAAAGGGCTTTAATAGCTTATGTCCGTGTCGGGCCGATAAAGGAGAGGCTTCAACATGTTGCAGCAAATGTATATTTTCAACACATTGTGGGGCACACATGCTAACAAGTTTGGGCTTTAAAATGGTAAAGAGACTTTAAACCACGACACTATGTTGAATCATTAAGATGTTTTGACTGATTAGCCTTTGAATTATTTAGCATGTCTCTAAAACTTAGTCATTAAAAGGATTTATAAACTATTAAGAGATGTTTTTTAATGAACCAAAAAAACTCTACCTCTGGCAAGTTCAGAGATACCTCTTAACAGAATGATTAAAAGGCTACCAAACAGCCCTTTAATTTTACTTCACGATTATATAACGAGATAATATTTATTGATTTATATATAATAGTCAAACAAAACAAAATATAATTTAACATTCACGAGATAAAATGATGCGTGAATGTCTTTTGAACAAACTTTTGTAACAACATACAAACACAGGGAACACATGACATGAAGAATAGAAAGACTGTAAAAATGATTATTCACGTTTGAAAAAAAAATGTTTTTAAGTAACTGTTAACATTCAGATATATTATTATTTATTTATTATAAGAACTATTATGTTTAACGTAGAGTTAATGAACGTTTAAGATTATATTACCACCACAAAATATATACATGGTGCAAATTCTATTACGCCATAGAAATATGTCATTATTTATATTATGCGATTGATTCTGCTTGAACAAAAATGCACCATTGGCTAAAATCTTCTAAATACCATATATAGCTAAATCCATATCATTGGTGTTTCAGTTAGACTAATCGTGGTGAAATGCCCCTACCATCTCACCTTTAATTCTTCAGCCAACCCATTAGACCCTTGTTAAACATGAAGAAATCCCCGATTAACAGGGCCGAGCCGCCGAGGGGCAAGAAGCGTAGACCAACCTATTTCTAACCAATCACATATCCCACTTACATTTTTATTTTTATTAAAAGAAAAATTAAATAATAATTGTGTTTTCAGTCAAACCATTACGCGTTTTTTCATGAAAAGTTAGCAAGATCTCCATACCTACTTGAACAATGGTTTCCACTTTTTAGTTAAACCCTCAGACATAGTCGCAACAATACGCAGACATATATTGATGTAAAATTAGTAACAACTAGTAGAACGATCCAAGGTCTGTTCTTAAAATTCTAATTATCAATCAGATAATTACTAATTTAAACATATAATTAATCACTTTCTAAACACAATCCTAAATCCTGCAAAGCTATCGAACAATTGTTATTTTATTCAATAAACCAAGAAACAATTACAGTAATTAAACACCAGATCATCTTGTATTCTTGTTTAATCAGCAAATCCGTTCGTTCGTTACAATACTGTAGTTAGTAAACCCATCGAAATAAATTACCGAATCGCTTCTTCCCCGAATGAATAATAATAATATCCTTCATTCACTTACTCCCATCCACATCCGGGTTCGGGTTCAGGTTTCTTATTCAAGTCGGGCTTTTCGAGCATCACTTCCTTACCGGGTGCATGCGAACATCTCGTTTCCGCATCCACCCGGGCCCCAACCTCCGTGGCCTTCTTCCGAATCGAAGCCGCCGACAACTCATCCAAGCCGCCATCAAACGCCAGTAATTCCGGGAAATTAAGCGGCGCAGTGGGTCCACGGAGGTAATACACAGCCGTGTCGTAGGCTCTAGCCGCGGCTACGGGTGTGGAGTATGAGCCGAGCCAGATTCTGGAGCGTTTATTCGGCTCGCGAATCTCTGCCACCCACTTTCCCCACTTCCTCATACGGATTCCTTTGTACGGTCTGTCGTTGTTTTTCCGCTTTTCAGGCGGTGAGCAGCTGCACCGGCCGCCGGTGATTCTTCCGTCCATTGATCTGGTAATTTGTGTGAATTTGGGAGGTTGGTTGGGTTTGATGGATGGATGGATGGATGGATGGATGAGTTCGGAGAGTTCGATAATGAAAATCCTTTTAAAACTAAAACTACTTTATTATTATTTATTATAATATAATATAATAATATTAATATGTATGCTTATTATTTAAATTTGAAAATTGGGTAAGCTAATTTATATATGTTGTGTGACTAAGTTTAATGAAAGGCTTGGGTTATACACACATTAGGGAGGTTATTCAAACACTAGGTGAGCCTATGCAAGTCGTATATAGTCTATACGACTCGTATAGGTGTAGAGTCAAGTCATTTTCGGTCAGGGAGTGTCAGTTTTTATTATTTGTATCGTATAGCCCCTATACGAGTCGTATAGGGCTATACGACTCGTATAAAGTCTATTTGACTTGTATAGTTTTTTTTTCCTTTCTTTTAAGATTACTTAAAAATTACCAAAATATTAAAAAAAACATCCGAGTTGGTTACAAAATAGAAACACGTAATTTACAAGTAACTATTTTGCTTCATACATTGACCTACGAACAACATGAGCGTTTTATATCCCAATGTTGCAATATGCCAAACAACTTTTGATATTATCTTACAAAGCAACACACAAATCTTACATGGTTTAACCGTTTGAGCAAGAAAAGCTGATACCTGAGCTGTACGGGTCGTATACCATCTATATGGCTCGTATAGACCATAAAATAATTATAAATCTCTGGTCAAAGTACATGCTGACATGTTGTCTATATGATTCATATAGACCCTATACAGCTCGTATAGGTCTATACGAGCTAGAATATCTATACGGCTCGTATAGACCGCAAAAAGCTGTCACACTATCACCTCCGTATGCATGTCAATAAGTGAGACCTATACGACTCATATAGGCCCAATACGAACCGTATAGCCTTATTCACACACGATAAGGCTAGTGTTTGTATATAACCACCCCTTAATGAAATTAATTGATGGTACAATATTAGTTGAAATAAATTGTTGAGATAATGGCTAGTTGTTAGGTTAAAAACAAAGAATTGCCTCGTACTTTGTACGGAATGACTCAATGACAAAAAAAAAATTTTCAGCTACCTTAACCTAGCTATATGAAGCCTTTAAGCGTTTTCAAGTTATCTCCAGTTTTGAGGAAAACCCACCCGACCGAAAGCCCACCGGTGGTAAAACCCGGATGCCCTCTGGATCGAGCCGTATATCACAAAAATCTCAGTATTCCTTCATTACACCACCCATGCCATTCTCAAAGTGTCGTCTATGAGAATCAAACCCAGGCTTCCTACCACTACACCACATTAGAAATGACTAGATGTGAGGTTTAACATGTCAAAAACACAAAATTATTTATTAAGGAGTTTTGTAATGTTAAAGATTAGATGACGTGGTTGTAAATGAATTAAACATTTAGTGAATAGTTCATGAACCGTTTAGCGAAAAGTTTGTTTACTCTCATTTGTTTAATAAATGAACAACCACAAACAAGAAGTTATGTTTGTTTAGCTAAATGAACGAATATGAACCGAGGTTATGTTTGTTCATTTGTGTTCGTGAACTTTCAGTAATGCGTCCATTTATGTTCGTTTACGTTTTTTTGTTATATGTTCTTTTGTTAAAAGTTTGTTTTATATTTTTATAATATTTTATTTGAAATAACCAAACTAGCATTTACTTTTATAAGTTAATTGTTGATGTTCAATTCATTTCGTTAATGGTTTGTTTTATAAAGTGTTGACTTAACTAACAACAAATCTAATTTTTGTTTCGTTGACATTATCATAATAAAACCGCCAATCGGGATGATTATTTGTATGATTATTATTATCTAAAATGCCTAACTTTATTTAATTAAGGTGATTATGTCAATGTTTTGAATACCCTTTTTTTCCTTTTCTTTTTTCTCTTAAAGAGTACATGTTTGTTTGCATTCGTGAACCGTTCATAAACAAGTTTAATTCCTTAACGAACAAACATTAACAACTTTTTTCATTCGCTTAGCGCTCATGAACCGCTTGTAAGCAAGTTTAATGTTAAATGAACGAATATGAACAACGCTTTGTTGATTCGATTCGTTTACAACCCTATTAGTTACGCATATAGTATGAAGTTAAGTGAAACCATAGGTGGTCCCATTTAATTCACTAGCGTTGGTTATTCTAATGCATGTTTTCCAACAGAGTGATGTGTGAGGAGAATACAAAAGATAACTTTGGAACATGTTGAGTACTTACTATGAGAATAATATCCGACATGACTATAACGTTTATCACACTTCGAGGTTGGTGGCCATGCCAACCAAGATTTCCAAAACCGCCACTATCTAGAGATATGCACTTAAACGAAGAGAAGCCACGTTGCATTTCGACATCAAGTATAAAACGCAAACTTCCAAAAGGATCATTGACAAATCATACCACGCTCCAAGATATGTGATCATGCCAATGAACGATTTTGGCCAATGAATTTGTAGTGAGCTAATCGTAATGGATGGCTCACATCCACGTCATGCAAACACCCTTTTATATAGAGTTAAATGATAACTTAAATGTCAAACTACACTTGACGAAGACCATGTGATGTGGTGGAGCAAGAAAACGCCTCATACCTTCTTCACTGGCTCGACAACCTTTGGCACCACCTTCTTCTCCATCAAAGCGTTTTGTACAAAACGACATGAGACAATTTGAAGCTCAAAATGCCCAAGGGAGAGGGGGGGCGTTTTAGGGCTTTTTTTCCACACCACAACTCCCCGTTATGTTTGGTCTCGAGGGTATTGGGATTCAAATTGTCTCATGGTGTTTTGTACCAAAAGCTTTGATGGAGAGGAAGGTGGGGCCAAGAGTTGTCCAACCAATGAAAAAAAAAGGTGTGGGGGCGTTTTTCCCCTCCACCACCATACATGTTCTTAATAATCCCTGCTTACCTTATTAAAAGAGATTTTCATTTATTTTTACTAGTAGCATCCTTGATATAACTATCCTTTGTAGCTTACAGTTGACTAAGGATGTATATTCTCAGTTGCTCATATCTTATTGTTGGTGGCTCAGCTCGAGCTGCACATGTCAAGGTCAAGCTTAGAAGTCTCTAGGTGGCTTGAAGGAAAGACAATTATCAAGAACATGACATGATTGTTCAATACTACTATACTAGAAGACAATTTTCTTAGTCGTGTTTTTGATAGCCACTTGATAGAATCTAAACATTTTGTAAAATTAGAATTCAATATTTTGTAAACTGAATAATCGAATGTGTGCCACGTCATGTGTACTAATGAAAGAGTTTAAAGTATTGTGTTTTGAGGGGTTAAAATTTTGATAGTTTTTAATGTTTTCTGTATAAAAATATGTCTAATCCTTTAATTAAATAGCAGGAGAACATGTGTAATATTATCATTTTAGGTTTAAATGCGACTTTGTTAGTTGGGCTGGTGTAATTTTCTTAAATTGGGTGACACATGAATGTGAGTTGCTATTATAAGTTCTTGTACATTAATTTGTTACAAGATGTGCTCAATCATATTCATAGTTCCAAAAAAATATATGTTTTGAGGTTGTTACTTTATTGGATAGTATTATACGCAACTTGAGTAGTGCCGACATCAAATATGTTCAACTAGGCAAATATTTATTTTATGTTCCTTTCGAACATTAATTTTTTTTTTTTATAAATACGCTCATTTATCATTAAAATCAAAACGATTACAATAAAGTGGCAGGCAAAAGGGCAACAAGCTGCGCCGCAACCCCCTTTTGAATAGCAAACCAATTCTACTAAAAACAAAGCGTTGGGTCGTAGGAGACGACAAAGTACCATGAACGACACGCTGAACCCTGTTTAGAAACTTCAAGGCCTCGGGGCCAGAAACCCAAATGTATCAAAAGCAAAAGAGATAAACACATATTGATTTTTCTAAAACTAGATATTACTTATCTAAGCAATATCTTTATGTAAGTAACGGCAAAAGGAAACAAAGATAAAAAATTGTAACCTTTCATTCCCTTTTCTGAATTATACAATCAAAATAGCGATCACCATGACGTTTTACTTATCATATGATGATTTCAAATTTAGGTGCAACAGAAATTACCATTGGCGCGTGACACACCACAATCTTATCAAACTATCAATAGTCATAGCAAGCGTAAGGACAAGAATAAGTTTTTTTACCTTCTTAACCAATCTTGTACGAAGGTAACCTAAGAGCAAATACAAAAGAATTGAATTGAAGAAGAAAGCGTCGTATGGACTTACGTAAATAGTTTAAGCACAAAATCTGATGTAAAATCTTATATCGACTTTTGGGCAAATTTTTCTCAGAAATTTTGTCTTGTGTAAATAATTTTTATACCATGATTATTTAGATAATTATTATTGTGATTATTTTCATGTTCGTGATATAACTGTCTTATCTAAACATCTTTTTATATTTTCAAATTGATTTCTAGATATCAATATGATTTATATCTTACACTTGCTCATTGATGCACACTAACTCGCTAGTGTCTTGTTGTTGGTGGCTCAGTTCAAGTTGTAATGTAGATAGATTGAAGGATTTGTTAATGTAGCTCTCGTCATGGTTCAAATGATCATTTGTTGATTCAAATCGATTTACATCTTGAGAATCATCATAAACCAAACCTCCACGGTCTAGAGCTCTAGTCTGGTAATCATAAGCTATTAACAAGAACATGCTCAACATGTGCCATAGTATTAACTAGCGTACCTACATCTTTACCCTAGGTTACTACACTCATGTTGACTAAGGTGGTGCTTGTTTTTGCTTAAAACATCTGCAGGAGGCTTATGTCTGCGAGCACGCAGACATAAGCTTCTGAAGACTGTTTGTTTTTTTTTAAATAAGATCTGCAAACTGCTTTTATGGTCTTAAAAAAGAAGCTATTGTTTAACTTCTTCACATTTCTTAACATTCTACCAACACCTAATGTCCAACACCACCACCACCACACATCGTGCGCCGCCGCCACCACCGTCCATCAGCACCACCCACCACCACCACCCACCCATCGGCCACAACCGTCGTCCACTACCACCACCCACCGTCCGCCACCACCACCCCCCACCACCACCTACCATCCGCCACCAACACCGTCCACCACCCACCACCATCATCGTCCATCACCATCACCACCACCGCCCACCATCAACCACCAACTATTTTACTAGTCTACAGACGTTAAATGACTTCTATCTACTGTGATATGTATGATAGGTAATTAATTTTCAACTTATGCAGACGATACCCAGTTTATAAAACAAACAGTATTATATTTTCAGATCGTAGACCTTCAGACCACATCTTCAATTGCAGACATGCAATCAGATGAAATCAGATTGCAGACAGTTTTTGTTTTAAAAAACAAACGGCACCTAAGAGTATCTCCACCGGTAGGTTTTTGGTGACATGGCATGGGGCAAACGAAAGGAGGCGGGTGGAGACAAAGGTTTGCGTTAGGTTTCGTTTGCATTCTCAAACGTTTAAGGGGATGGGTTTGTAGTGGTCCCACGACAACTACTACACACAAATCATATATATATATATATACATATATATATATATATACACACACATATTTGTTATATTTTAATTGGGTTTAGATTGGTTTATGGGTGGAGGAAAAATGGAGATTTTTGATGAAAAGTTTAGAATATGATGTGACGATGAGATAAATGTTTGAATTGGTTTATGGGTGGGGGAAGCTCAAAGTGCAAACATTGGCGGACCTATTTGAGAAGAATGGGACGCAATCGTCCTCTGTAATAATAAAAAAGAATATTGTTATTTATATGTTAAAATCATGCTCTCCCCCATAAATTTTGGTTAAACTCCAAAGCAATCCACACGAAAGAAAAAAAAGGAAATCTCGAGTCCACCATTGAATACAAACATTCCATTATCTAACCAAGAATTATGAATCTATATGAATATGATACCGTAGTGTATGACTCAAAAAGAATGAGTCACCAAATTCAGTCTATTCCTCAAAAGTTCTTCCAATGAATACCCAATTATCCGTAATAGGTGACACATCTAATTCGAATTAATTCACCACTATTTACTTAATATGTACATAATATTTCAAGTTATTATTATTATTAGTAGTAGTAAACCCGCGCGATGCGACGGACGTGTGACTGGAATTTGGTGGCATTGGTTTGGTTTGTTATAGTAATGATATTATCTACATCCTTTTTTTCTTTGCTATAAAAAAAGTATCAAAAATACCGATTGCTTGAAAAAATAGAGATAGTGACCGATTTATATCGCAATGCAATGCCAAAAATGGATTTGTAGCAGCTACATACATATGCAATTTGAAGTTATTTGACAAAAAATTAAGACGGAAAGCAAAAAAATCAAAGATAAGATGAAGGCCAAAATTACACGGCTAACTAAAATCTTATAAAAATACAATTCAAATGATTCTGGTGTCCCTCTCAACTATATTGAAGTTTGAACGCATGATTTGTGGCAAGTGACATCCTTTAATTTAAAACAAAACGAATCAGCAAATTCAAAAAGTCGTAAACCTTGGAAATACTTGATTAGTAAATTTATGTTCCCGTGTAAAGTTCATTATTGCCCCTCACATACAATTTAATCTCTTTTAGATAAGAATTAGGTCATTAGACGAAGTGGAATAAATGGAGGGAATAGTCCTACAAAAGATGTATTAGCTTTATCCGAGCTTCTAAATTTGAAAGTCTCATCAGAGAATATGCATGAAAATAGTTTCAATATCAAAACCTATGAAAATACAGTACGCTACAAACCTTTACACCCTAGGGCTGCAGTGCAGTGCCATTACCTTCTACTCAGCACATATGTCCCTCTTTTAATCACCTACTCGTATCATTGAAATCGCTAGGGACTACACGCAAGTAAACAATCAGAAAAGCTTATAACAACTATAACCTAATCTCATAAGCAGAATTCTAGAGAACTTCATGCCAAACACAACAATTGTGCAAAATCTGATAAAATGAAGTAGAAATTAAAAGTAAGAGCTGGAAATGAAGTAGAAATTAGGGGGTGTTTGGGTGAGCTTTTAAAATGGATTTTTTGCTTATTTCTTTTTGAAAAGCAAAAGCAACTTTTGAAAAGCTCCAATTTAAAACTTTTGGAGGAGCTTTGCCAAACACATTTTGTTTTTCAACAAACAAACAAGCAAATAAGCAAGTTTTAAAAACTCACCCAAACACCCCCAAAACTAATAGCTTGAAAATCTAAGTAAAATAACTTTAAATGCCTCAATCATAGTGGACTTAATAACTTTAAATACTCTCATTGTCTGCTTTATAAAATTTTAATTAAAGTGAACAAAATATAATCAAATCATCAAACCTACAAATATGAAGAGGTAGGTCCCAGCAGAGCCTAGTTGGACCCGCAAGACTCACCTTGAACAGGGACGTCTGCGCAACGACCAACTGCTCCAGCAGGACCCACCATGCTCAGAGAACCTTACGCGCAGTACGCCAGCTGTACCCGCAGGGAAAGCCTCCCAATGGTGAAGTACCCCGCCTGTTCCCGCAGCTGCGGATACAAGCCATCAGGGAACGCTACCCGCACTAACAGCAAGGCTACACGCACAAGGCATTACCTACTTCAGTAGTCACATGAAGGAATGAGCAAGGCAGGAATACTCCCGCCTAAATGAGCCAGTCCGTATGCTTCTGGAAGATCTTTCGTACTATACCTACTAAGGTATGGGCGGAACAGACAATTTGACCAGAACAGCCCATGAACCAATCACAGGGTGACAGCTCACCGACAACAATACGAGGAGGAGCACCCTCTAGTACTGTTTGTCACTATTAGCCGCTGCCTACTCACCAACCCTTACGATGGGACGTGCGCAGCCTACAGTTGGTGGAACAGTGCATAGCCGGCAGTAAAGGAACAGTGTACAGCCGACCTTTACTGTTGGCCGTAGCCTATTCACTAACCAGCATGGCCTGTGCGTAGTCCACTGTTGGTGGAACAGGAATACTATTCAGCCGGCTGTACCTTCTAGGAAACCTACCTTCGGCTATAAATACTCCAACACTTTGGAATGGTAAAGACATCATCTGATATCTCATCTTATCTAGCAATCTCTTAATATACACTTATATTCAGAGCAATCTAGTCTGATTCTCACGCCGGAGGGTGGTCACAAGGAGGAACCCCCCCCCCCTTCTCAGTGACGAGCTTACGGTGTCTGTTTTGCAGGTCATCTGAAGAACAATCTTCTCTGCTGAACCTCATCCTCGTGAGAAACATTACTTAACCCCCAGATTATCTATAATCTGCCCAGGGTTCACTTAGTGTTTCTTCATTGGCGCCATCCGTGCATAAAAGCTAGAACTAATTCTTAGTTTTTTCAAAATTTCTGAAGAAATGGTTAACGTTACTCCGGTCCAAAGGCCAGTAATCGACCAAGAAACCCCGGTAACCACAACCCCAGCAACTGGGGGGAACACCGGCGGTTTTACAAATCTTACGAACACTACCCCGGTTACCCAAGCCAGGGCAAGTGCAGTAAATATTCCACTGGGGTTCACTGATGCCCAGTTGGAAAAACGAACGAGGGTGGGTCCCTCGCCAAACACTAGATCAAGTTAAGGCGTGGGCCGAGGCACGTTAGAAAGAGTTCCAAGCTGAATTGGATGAATGCTTGCGTTCAGTTCAACAGGCTGACGAATTCGGCAGTACTCGCCAACATCTCAATATGAACAGTGAGTGCGAGTACTCAGACGATGAGAGGGAAGAATCCGATACCGACGCAAACCCTCGCCATAAGGCGAAAGGGAAGCGTAAGGAAACGGACTTCCAACCAAAAAGGAATTTTGGGGAAGCCTTTAAACCAACGAATGCGGAGAGAAACCCGCGTGACTTCTCCAAAACCTTTAGACCAACTGCTACAAATGCAGGAAAGTCGAAGTTCGCAAGGGACATTGCGGAAGCAATCGCCCCGAGAAGTGCCAAACAAATGTCCAACATTGGCACTTATGATGGTCTATCCGACCCAGACGACCACTTGAACAGATTCATTGCGGGGGCAACCGTCAGTAACTGGACGGAACCCACGTGGTGTTATATGTTCCAGATGACTCTGGTTGGAGCGGCCAGGGCATGGTTCGACCGTTTACCGGTCCACCACATTTATGATTGGGCGGACTTTCAGAACAAGTTCAGCCAGCACTTCAGCCAGCAGAGGAAATATACTGAAGAACAGTGGACGATCCTCAACTGCGTTAGAGAGGAGGATGAATCTTTACTAGACTTCATCACTCGCTTCAACTCCAAAAAGCTAAGTCTCGGCAACATAAGTGAAGATCTTGTTCGCGCCGCTTTCATCCAGGGCGCCGAATACCCAGAGCTTATCCGCACATTGACGGGTAAGGATGGCATGCCATCAACATGGGATGCCATCATGACGGCGGCCAAGCGCTTTGCCGAGACGGAGAAGCAGCTGGGAAGGGATCTTCCCCAGAGTACACACCTCTACACACAGAGGACTAGAGAAAACAATGTTCGGATCGCCCGGCAGAACAAAAAGAGGAAGCTAGGTATCTGGCAGTCAAGGGTAAACTTTGACACCTCATCCAGCTCTCACCCTCTTGTTGGCGGAAGAAATCACACACACCCTTCAAGCCAAAAACACCGGTGGACGCCACTCACCAAAAGCGTCACGGAGATATTTGCCACTGAAAAGCTACCATGGCCAAAAGCTCCAATGATCCGGCAGCGACCTAATGCGGATCAGAGCAAATCCTGTGACTTCCACGGGACAAAAGGTCATAGTACGGAAGAGTGTACATCCTTGAAGGATATTGTTGAAGCATTCGTCAAGGATGGAAGACTGGCACACCTGGTGGCATCAATCAAGAAGGGAGGAAGGAACGACAACCGGTACCGAGGCAACGGACGAAAGCCCGTTGACATCAGCATCAACATGGTTCATGGCAAGATCAGAGGAAGAAAAAGGCGAACGACAGAACCATGTGCGTGGAAGGAAGCTGAGGTGCGCTTCCCGCGAGTGCCAGGAGGACCCAGCAAAGAAGGCCCTATCGTCATCAAAAGCCAGCTGGGGCACTACATCACTTCTCGCACTCTTGTCTTCGCACTCTTGCTGACAACGGTGCCTCGTCAACGGTGATGTATAGGCAGTTCTTCGACAAGCTAGATGACGAAGACAAAGAGCGCCTGGAAACGATCTGCGCCTCGATGGAAGGGTTCGATGGCAGCACAAACACCCCCCTGGGCATCCTATCTTTCCCCGTCACTCTTACGGACGGGAATCACTCACGTACAGAAGACGTGGATTTTGTCGTAATGAGGAAGCCACACCACACATACGACATTCTCTTCGGAAGAGACGGGATGGCAAGATTCAACGCCGTGGTATCCTCAGTCCACGGCATGATGGGATGGCCAACAGCTGAGGGTGTAGCGATGATCACCGGCATTCCCCAGGTATGCATCGCATCTGTCTCATCTAAACCCAAACCAAAGATGGCTAAACCAACCATCACTGAGCCAGAAAGATGGGCCTTCAACGGCAAGTACCCTGACCAGGCCGTTTCCATTGGCCCAACAGTTGTTGATCCCACACGCACCTTACTCAAGCGTTTATTACAGAAAAACGCTGACATCTTCGCGTGGACACCAGCTGACATGACTGGTGTACCCCGAAGTAAGGCAGAGCATAAGCTCAAATGCGATCCGGCTGTTACGCCAATCGTACAAAAGCGCAGAGTAATGGGGCCAGAACAAACTAACGCGTGTAGAACCCAAGTCAAGGAACTCCTTGACGCAGGCATCGTACGCGTTAGTAGATATCAAACTTGGGTTGCAAATCCCGTTATGGTACCGAAGAATAACAAACAATGGCGCATGTGCATAGATTTCAAGGACTTGAACAAAGCATGCCCCAAAGATTGTTATCCGTTACCTGAAATTGATCTTAAGGTGGATTCGTTGGCACCGTTCCGCCTTAAATGCTTCCTGGACGCGTATAAGGGGTACCATCAAATCCACATGGCCGTTGATGATCAGGACAAAACCGCTTTTCGGACGCCCGATGGCACATTTTGTTATCAAATGATGCCATTCGGACTTAAGAACGCCGGGTCCACATACCAACGCCTGATGGACAACCAGTTTCATGCCCAAATTGGGAGGAACTTGGAAGTCTACATGGATGACTTGGTCATCAAAAGCCCTAACCCAGAAGCGATGTTGAAAGACATCGAAGAAACTTTCAACACGCTCAGGAAGATAAACATGAAGCTCAACCCGAGCAAGTGTGCCTTTGGAATGGAAGAAGGGAAGTTCTTGGGGGTCATCGTTACTAAAGATGGCTTCAGAGTGAACCCTGAAAAGGTCGAAGCCATTATCAAAATGGAATCACCTACTACCATTAAACAGGCTCAGACACTGAATGGACGACTAGTGGCACTTAATCGCTTTTTGGCAAACCACGCGGATAGGTCGTTTCCCTTCGTGTCAACGTTGAGAAACTGTTTAAAGAAAACGCACTTTCGCTGGACACCAGAAGCGGAAGCAGCTTTTCAGGAGATTCGGTCACGCTTGATCGAACTCCCAACGCTCACAGCACCAAGAGCGGGAGAGGAGTTAATCCTATACCTTTCCGCAACAGATAGAGCAACCGGGGCAGTCCTGCTAGTAGAGCGAAAAGGCATCCAGATGCCAATCTATTATGTCAGCCGTATCCTAACAGACGTAGAAACCCGGTACTCTACCCTCGAAAAATTAGTCTTAGCACTTATACACGCTTCACGCAGGTTAAGACGATATTTCCAGGGTCACCCAATCACCATTCTCTCCAACTTCAAACTTGCAAACGTTCTAGGCAAACCCGAGTTATCAGGACGCCTAGCCAAATGGGCAATTGAGTTGGGGGAGTACGCGATAAAGTATAAGCCAAGACCAGCCATAAAAGGCCAGGTTTTGGCCAACTTTATTGCAGAAGTGCCTGCATCGCGGGAAAAAGAGTGCCAGGAAGAGGCTCAACCCTCTCCAGCACAAGACATCAATGATGTCTGGCGACTCTACACTGATGGAGCAGCCAGTAACGAGGGTTCAGGCGCAGGGTTGAAACTAACCAACCCAGCAGGCCAAGAATACACTTACGCTATTCGACTGGATTTTCCAAGTACGAATAACGAAGCCGAGTATGAGGCATTCTTGGCTGGGTTGAGAATTGCGCGTAAAATGGGAGTGTAAAACTTGGAAGCCCACGTGGATTCCATGTTAGTAGCCAATCAAATCAACAGGACGTACACGGCCGTGAACGACACAATGGCTCTGTACCTCGCACTAGCAAAATCCCTTATGCGCGATTTCAACGACTGCAAAGTCATACACGTCAAGCGAAGTGAAAACAAATCTGCGGATGCGTTAAGCAAGCTTGCATCATTAGCCTTCACCCACTTAGGAAAGGATATCCGCATTGAACTCCTCGAGACACCTTCGGTCCCGCACAAGGAAATTTGTGTCATCCAAACCGGCACGGAAACGTGGATGACACCAAAAATAAAATATCTTGCGGCAGGTACACTACCAGAGTCAAAAGCACAGGCAAGAAAACTACGCTGTAAAGCACTGAATTATCAACTCATCGATGACATCCTTTACAGACGTAACTTTCTTGGCCCACTCTTGAGATGCGTGGACAACCAAGAGGCTGACTACCTCCTAAGGGAAGTACACGAAGGCATCTGTGGAATACACGCAGGTCCCCGCGCTGTTGTAGCTAAGCTAAACAACGCGGGATACTTTTGGCCGGAGATGCATACGGATGCGCTGGCATACATCAGAAAATGCAAGTCTTGCCAGCTCTACGCACCCAACACGCATCTCCCGAAGAATAAACTTGTTCCAGTCACCTCTTCATGGCCATTTCAGAAGTGGGCCATCGATGTGACAGGCCCATTACCTACAGCAGCAGGAAATGTTCAGTTCCTAGTGGTAGCCATCGACTACTTCACCAAGTGGATAGAAGCAAAACCCTTAGCCCAAAAAACCGCGAAACATATCAAAAAATTTATTTGGGAATTTATTATTTGTCGTTTTGGACTTCCACAGAATTTGGTGAGCGATAACGGCACCAACTTTGCTGACAAGAAGCTACAACAGTGGCTGAAAGAACTTCAAATCACCCACACCTTTACATCAGTGGCACACCCGCAAGGTAATGGGGAGGTGGAAAGAGCAAATAAGAGCATCGTCGAAGGCATAAAGAAAAGACTCTTGGAACACAGATCCGGCTGGGTGGACGAGCTTCCGCACGTCCTTTGGGCAAACAGAACGCTGAAGAAGGCCAGTACGGGAGAAACCCCGTTCAGCCTCACTTATGGCACTGAAGCCATGGTCCCGGTCGAAATTGGTTTACCCTCACCAAGGGTCTTGATTCAGCCAGAAGACAATGATGCGGAAAGACGGTTGGACCTTATGCTAACCGAGGAACGCAGAGACTTAGCCGCAGTGCGTGAAGAGAACTACAAGCGACAAATGCAAAAGTACTACAACACGCGGGTAAAACTCTGCAACTTCAATGTAGGAGACTACATACTGCGTAACAACGAGGCTTCGAACCAAGAACGCCAGGAAAGCTGGCCCCGGTCTGGGAAGGGCCATACATTATCAAAGAAGTCCTGGGAAAGGGCGCATACCGGCTCCAAAGGCTCGATGGCACTCCCATCCCAAGAACATGGAATGGAGCTCAATTACGCAAATGTTATATGTAGATCAATTCCAAACTTGTAAAGAAAAGGCCTAGAGCCACTTCTAATGGAAATGATTCTCCTTTCACAATGTGGTGATAGCCTTACCTTTATACTTATGAACTTCCCACACTGATGTGCCGGTATTCACCGCATAAATGGGGGAAGAAGTAAGTCGTTACGTGTGGAAGGCGGCAAAACCCGCATAAACACAACGCTAAAAATCTCAAGTTTTAAGGAAAACCTACACGCAGGTCAGATGTAAGTAAAGTTTAGCCATCCTTGTAAGTACAAGTGACGGTCTTACCCGCACAATCACGAACAAGGAAGCAAAACTTCAACCTATCATCTACCACGTTCAAAGGTTAACTTATTCTGAACACTTAAAAAATTTCAAAGGAAAAGATGAGGAAAACTTCCACGCAGGTCAGATATAAGTAAAGTTTAGCCATCCTACTAAGTGTAAGTGACGGTCATACCCGCACAATCATAAAAGAGGAAGCGAAACAAACTTATAATTTACCACGTTAAAAAGTTAACTTATCTAAGTACTAAAGAAGTTGCTAAGTTAGATCAAAACAGGCGTAAAATAAACAAGGCAAAGAACTAACACAATCTTTATTCCATCAAATTCAAATATTACAAAGATAGCTATACAAAAGCAAAAATCTACGCTAATGGTGGAAAGGGATCTTCAGAATCAAGCTTCAGGACCACTTCCACTTGGACCCGCTCCATCAGTAGAGCGTGGTGGTTCAAGGAAAGCTTTAAGGATAGCTAGCCCATCATCAGCAGCAGCGACTTCATTCACCTTCTCCACCACCGGATGCGGGAAGGCGGCATACTGATTCACTGCTTGGTCGTAAACAGCTTCAGTATCAACATTATACAAAGGGAAGTTGGAAGGCGGGATGCCTTTCTCAACGAACCCTAGACCAAGCAGGAAGCCGGCCTTTTCCCCATCCTCATGAGAAGCGTTGAGGGCTGCGCTCATAGCATCGTCATAAGACGTCTCTGAGAAGACCCGATGCACAACCTACAAAGGAAAAATACAAGTATCAGAACCTTTTCTATTTACAAAGAAAAGCGTAAACACACGAAAAGCTTACCTGAGACAACGCTTCTCGAAGAAGCCATTCCTTGGCAACCAGAGCTTCTTGGAGGGCGGCTTGAGCTTGGGTACAGGCGCGTTCGGCTTCACTTTTATTAAGGTTGGCAAGCAACACTTCCTTTGCAGCAGCCACTTCGACGCCCTTTAGCTTCCGCTCAGTATGGTCAAGCACCCCCCTCTGGTCCAAGATCTCCTGGAGCTTTTTGGCGTCTTCCATCGCCAAGGCATCATGAGCCTGCTGGAGAGCCTCTAATTTGGCCTTAAGCTCCTCATTCTCCACGCGCAGAGGCTCAGCAACAGCTTCAGCCTTGGTGGCCCTCTCGGTTGCGTTCCTTGCAGTTTCCTTAGCCAGCCGAAGCTGTTCATTAACAGCATGGGCAGCCTTGGAACGGGCCTCGAGCCGAGCCTGAACTTCAACCTCGAGGGCCTTGAAGGCCTTCTCCTTTTCCGCAGCCACTGCGGTAAGCCTTTGGTTCTCCTCCCGGACAGCCCGCGCTTGAGCTACTTCTTTAATGCGAGCTGCTTTTAACTTGTCGTTTTCACGACAAAGCAGCTCGACGCGCGGCTGCATCCGGGCCAGGAGAACCCGAAGCTCATTGGTTAGCCTACCCTCCTGGTAGCTAGCCATGGCTTCCCCCAACGCACCACTGGGAGCAGCGTGACGAGCCCACTCCACGCACTCCACAGGGGTGCGAAGGGTTGTTCCTCGGCGGATGTTCCAGCGTGGAACATACACTTCATTGGAATCCGACACTGCAAAAAACATAAGGCAGTTAGGAAAAGATGATAAAAATATATAAAATAGGCCAAAAGAACCCTACGCACCTATAGGGTAAATAACAGGCCGATAGCCGCCAAACCCATCACCTGAACCCAACGGAAATCCATCCAAGAGGTCAGGCAGATGGGAAGGAGGCAGAGGTTGGCGATAAGCCCCGGGCATACCTGAAGGATCGGCCGTCGTGGCCGATGACGGAGGCGGCATGGTAACAGCCGCCGCGGTCGCCGTTGCGGAGTCCGCAGCAAAAGTAACCGCCGGCTCAGTGAAAGATGCTGTAAAAATAGCACTCACAGCCGGCGGTGACGTCATCACAGCTGGAACAGTCGGCTCAAAGGAGTGAGCAACTGAACCAGCGGAAGCAGGCGCAGGCGCCTAGGTCGTCGCCTCAGGTAGGCTGACCAAGCCTACCGTCATTGGCGGGGAGGTACTCCTCTGTGCTCCACCCTGGAATGCGTCAACATCCACGCCTGCACAAAGAAGATAAGTATTAATGATGAAAAAACTATGAAGTTAAAATATAAAGGAAGTTTTGTACTCACGGGTTTTCTTGAGCCTGAAAGTACGGACAGGCGGGGATGAACCCGATGGAGCCGGCCTCTTTGCGCCACTCACCGTCGTCATCCGGGGCTCTCCGGAGGTGACAGTCGCAGCCTCCGGAGCGGTGGTCTTATCACCACCGGGATTACCAGCCACCTCTTCGCTCTCGGTCTCCGAATCAGACCGAGGCGCCGGATCGGCAGTGGAGGCCACCTTCTCCTTCCCCTTCCCGCCGGCAGCCTTCTTCTTCCGCACCAACGGAGGACCATCTGCGGATTCCTCATCAGAACATACGATTAAAGGAATTCCAGCAAAGGTTTCAACATTGAGGAGTCGAGGGTCGAATAGCGCCTTACCTGGCCGCCTGCGCTATGGATCTCGTGGCCTAGCGGGTAGACCTCCACGAACCGATCCGCCGTTTGTTCTAGGATGGGCAACTCGTTCTCGTCTAGAGCGCGAGTACCCATCCGAGCGGGACCGTCAGCCTCCCGCGGGTTCAGAAGCGACTGCAAGTCGTTCCCCTCTGAAATAAACAGGAAAAAAGTTAGAAGAGATTCTAAATCAACAAAAAGAAACAAAGCATACCGTAAGGAACAGAGTTCGAACCGTATTCGAGGACGATTGGGATCTTATGCGCATCCGCTTCCTTCCACACCCGGCTCATCCCCAGCATCACCATCCCAGACTCCGCAAACCGGTAAACCGGAGATTGGACTCGGGATATCTTCGAAAACCATTCCGCCTCCTCGTAGTTGGAGGCGTGAAGGCTGGGAAGTGCTTGCCCGTTCTTAAATTTCATGGCAAGGGGGATGGCGCGAGCGGAGATGTAGAAGAACTCTCGCTTCCACGAGCGAAGACTGCGCTCGGTTGCGCAAATCTTCAAACCCTTAATCCGGGTTATCAACGTGTACCACCCCTGGATGCACCTTCAAGTGTAGAAGGTCATCAGGCGGTCAACATAGGGCTCAATGCCCAGAATCCGGCACACCCACTCGAAGTGCCGAATCTTGGCAATCGCCATCGGGTGCACCTCGGTCAGGTGCACACCGTGCCTCTCAAGGACACGGTAAACAAACTTTGTCAATGGGAACCTAAGATTCCCATAAACAAAGAATGCAGCATAAACCCCGATCTTGCCTCTGGGGGCATCATACACCGTCTGGTGGGGTTCAGGAAACTCAGGCTCGAGAGACTCGAGCATGAACTTCCTGACGATGTACTGATACAGATCGCCAGGCAGAGCACACTGGCACTCGCCAGCAGTACTCTTGTCATCGGCTGTAGATTCGAGATCACGAGATGACATCTTGCAAAAAGAAATAAGAAAACGATTTCAAGAGAATGCTCGACTGAAAGATGAGTATTCGCCGGAAATCGTTCTTAAGATGAAGAGAAGAGTGAAAGTGTGGATTACAAAGAACCCTCCCCCCCTTTATATACTAATCGCAATTAATGCGATGAATTTAATGCGGAAGAGAGAGAAATCGAATGTGCAATGAAACTATGACACGTGGCAAAAAGCAAGCTGGCAACAGCTGTTGAAAGGACGCGTACCATTAATTTCGCGGCCACGCGCCCGAAAAATCGCGCCCACGCGCCTGAAAAAGCGACTGGAATGACCATGTACTGTCACGTCACCATAACTTCCTGCACGTCCTGACACAGTCAGAAGAAACCGTCGCACGACGTTTCAGAGGTTTGGACTGTTCTTATCCTTTCACCAACTCTTCGAATTTCAAAAAAAATTCAAAAAAGATTCAAAAGTAGGCGGGAAAATACCCCTTACCTTGGTAACCAAGTAACCATAAGACGGGTGCGGGTACAGTGTCAAGGCAAAACCCTTCACATACTTAGCACCCGCAGGGAATTGACACTAGGAATACCTTGGGAATAAAGTAACCGTAAGACGAGTGCGGGTACAGTGTCAAGGCAAAACCCTTCACATACTTAGCACTCTGCAGGGAATTCAAACCAAGAAGGATCTTCTGGGCCATGCTTGCGGAAACGGGAATAACATCCCCGCATGACGGGAACGTCGAGAACTATATTGTTTGAAACTCCAAGATGGAATTGGTGGTTTTTAGCATAATTGATCATTATGTTGAAAACTAACAAAACCCCATGGAGAATCCACACAAGTGGGACTCAACGCTCCTGACTTGCGAGAAGGTTACAAACCTACCCGCTTCATACCCTAAGATCAAGCAGAAAAGTCGGGAATTTCTTTGTGACATCAGGAAAACCGCGGGGAGAATCACCACGGAAAACCTAAAAATTAAACCCTTTTCAAAACCCCTTGCTAAGTCCAAAAGTTCACCTCACTTATTAATAATTCATGAGAAGAACATTGGACTGGGGGGACTTGAAGAGGTAGGTCCCAGCAGAGTCCAGTTGGACCCGCAAGACTCACCTTGAACAGGGACGTCTGCGCAACGACCAACTGCTCCAGCAGGACCCACCATGCTCAGAGAACCTTACGCGCAGTACGCCAGCTGTACCCGCAGGGAAAGCCTCCCAATGGTGAAGTACCCCGCCTGTTCCCGCAGCTGCGGATACAAGCCATCAGGGAACGCTACCCGCACTAACAGCAAGGCTACACGCACAAGGCATTACCTACTTCAGTAGTCACATGAAGGAATGAGCAAGGCAGGAATACTCCCACCTAAATGAGCCAGTCCGTATGCTTCTGGAAGATCTTTCGTACTATACCTACTAAGGTATGGGCGGAACAGACAATTTGACCAGAACAGCCCATGAACCAATCACAGGGTAATAGCTCACCGACAACAATACGAGGAGGAGCACCCTCTAGTACAGTTTGTCACTATTAGCCGCTGCCTACTCACCAACCCTTACGATGGGACGTGCGCAGCCTACAATTGGTGGAACAGTGCATAGCCGGCAGTAAAGGAACAGTGTACAGCCGACCTTTACTGTTGGCCGTAGCCTATTCACTAACCAGCATGGCCTGTGCGTAGTCCACTGTTGTTGGAACAGGAATACTATTCAGCCGGCTGTACCTTCTAGGAAACCTACCTTCGGCTATAAATACTCCAACACCTTGGAATGGTAAAGACATCATCTGATATCTCATCTTATCTAGCAATCTCTTAATATACACTTATATTCAGAGCAATCTAGTCTGATTCTCACGCCGGAGGGTGGTCACAAGGAGGAACCCCCCCTTCTCAGTGACGAGCTTACGGTGTCTGTTTTGCAGGTCATCTGAAGAACAATCTTCTCTGCTGAACCTCATCCTCGTAGGAAACATTACTTAACCCCCAGATTATCTATAATCTGCCCAGGGTTCACTTAGTGTTTCTTCAAAATCCATACACCAAGATTGAGATTTGAGAACACAGAAACTTGATTTAGGGATTGATAAGAAAAAAAGTACTTTCATGTAGCTAACACCAAGATCTTTTCTTTAGTACCCTCGAATTTTGAAGCCAATGAATATTATAAAGATAATATATGTATATATATAAATCTTATTTTAATCGAATTGAGATATTTATATTCGAATTTGAATCAAATTAAAATAAAAAATTTTCAAATCTAATCAGAAACTGCTTTTTTTTTATTCAAGGTTACCTTATTATATGACTTATATGATTTGATATGCAAAACAACGTGTAAACAAAAACATCATATGAGCGTTTTCCAACTCGATTACAAAAGAATGAATTCACGGTCCCCTTACCACATATGCAAAACTCCAAATTTCAATGCATGAGGTACGAGTTATTCTAGAATGGTTCCTCCGAGTTATTCTAGAATGGTTCCTCTAATCTTAGCACCCGAGTCCACACTTCACAGAATTGTTGTGTTAATCCTATTTAGCAAGTTCAGCACAAAATGGAAAAAAGGACATATGGGTCCAGTAACCTTTGATTGTTAACCTGCAAAATAAATTATACTCATTCATTGGTTTGTCAATTTCAAGTTGACTTTTGTTGGCCAAGAGACTAATAAAGGCTGTTAATTTACTTTGGAGCAAGAAGTGTCATATATAGTCAAAGAAGATTCTTGATCACATATTCTAGTTCGAGTAATACAATTAGAAGATCCAATACGTTAAACGGGTCGTATCGACTATAGTCAAAATGATGAAACAAATGTACCTTAAGTCTTCCTTCCTGGCAAAGGGTTGGAGCCGTTAATAATGGCGAGTATCTGCAATGAAAAATAAATATTATTTTTTAGGTCCACGATGTTAAGGAAGAGGAGCCGGGGGTGGTTAGAAAAACAATGAAATATAGATCACGCTATCGAAGTTTGATGAAATTCACTTTAATATTAAATTTCCTCTAAATCAAAATTTCCAAATCTACATATCATCACCAAAATTAATTCAAAGCTAATAAATGAAGCCTAATTACAATAACTAAATCATATTATTAAACTATAAATTCATTAAATATGAAGACCAATCAGAAAAACGAGTGCGAGTGGGAGATGAGTAGGGTGGGAAGAGATTAGCGGATGTTGTCCATCTGAATCCACACCACATAGACAACCATGATTGGTTGCAGATTCGATGTGTTACCGTTGTCATCGGAAAAGGCGAGGAGCTGATGGGTGGTCACTCTGATATCATCATCGACAAATCTGATGAATAACAGTTTTGCTCAAACTCAAACATAGGAAGGAACAAGTTTTTCAGATTGGCGGGCAAATGGTCATGTAACTGTCCAAAAGTGATTCAAAAAGGATTGTACATGGGCTTTAAAAATTACAACTTTTAAAGCTGCTTTAAAGACTTGTAAATACATGCAATAATGACTTGTACCTTATAATGCATCTCTGTTTTGAATAAAATTTATATCAAAATGTAGATAAAAATAAAAACGTTACAACGGTGTGTTTGATTTTTTTAAAAAACATAATACACTCAACTATATAAGAGAAATAGTATAAAAAATAAATTCGAGGGATTTATGGATAAAGATGAAGGGGTGAAAAGGTAATTATTCATTAAATTTACAAAAAAAAAATGACAAGGATGAAGGGGAAAATATGTAATTATATTTTAACCATTCAACTGTTACGTAACATGGTGTGATTAAAAGACAACATTACCCCTTAAAATTCAAAAATTAATGCTATAATAGTTGTACCTAAAGCAATGAGTTTGATACCTCTTAAAAATTAAGAGGTCCTTGACTCCTGCTTTATATATAATAGAGATATGATTTAAAACTAAACTTTTTCGTAAGGCCTTGACATTCCAAACGTTAGTTGGGTGGTAAAGGCTCTCGCCTTTAAAAGCAGTGACGGATTTTCAACATCTAGTATGAATGGCCGAATGTCACGAGACCCAAATTTTTTTCCTAATTCTAAGTTTCGGCTGGGCAATCCGGTTCAGGTCGGGTTAAACAATAAAAACTCTATATTCAATCATTCAACTAAAACACTAATTTCATTCAACTTATCGTTCTGACACATAAAAACCAATTTTTAAATAAACAAAGACCAAATGCGATGGGAAAGACAAGTATTTGAAAAAGACAAGATGTGAGAGGAAAGATGAGTACCTCAAATTCACATTCAAATACCGAATTCACATAATCAAAACACACATATTCCTAATTCATGAAAGGAGACCAAGTTTAAGCACCAATAATTCCAAACCCTACCATACCAAATTGAAAAAAAAAACACCAAACATGTTGCTTGCCTAATGCTTGAATTGTGATTCATGAGCACTCGTGACTCAACCCCCTGGTCTGAGTCTTCTTTGAACGGCCTGCTTTCGCTTCTGCTTATGTTCAATTTTAATTTTTACACCTTAGCGCCCAGACAAAAATTCTCCTCTTCGGATTGTTCCATTAGGGTTGGAAGTGTCGACTTATTGTTAGTTTTTTTTCCTTAAAAATCATTAGTCTTGGGTATATATTTTATTTTTATAAAAAAATTGGGCTTATGGGGCTTCTTTACATTTATTAGGTACACAGTTTCCGTTCTTTGGTTTTAAAGAATTTATTTTTAAAAAAATTCTATGTGTGGGCCGGACACAAAATATGGATCGGCTGGACACAAATAATATGAATGTGCCGGACTAAATACATATATTTTTTTTTGACTTTCTAGAAAAAAATTACCTTAGTAAACGAAAATGTTGGATGGGCCGAGGTCCGCATTGGTCCCTTAAATGATGCGTCCTTGTTTGAGAGTGTAGATCATGGTTCAAAATATGGCATGAGTGTAGATTTTTTTTAAGTAGTTTTGAAGTTGATGGGTGTGTAGCTGTTAAAAAATGTCATAAGACCTTAATCTCGTGAGTCATGACAAGGCTATAAATGGTCTTTTCGTTTTATCAAAGATTAAAGTCAATATAAAATGTAGCCAGGCTTTCAAATTAGGTAAGATTAAAATTGATAGTGACATTAGGAATTATTAATCTCGTCCTATATATGAAAAGGATTAAGAAAAATACGCCGCTCGAAAAAAATGTTAATCTAGTCCCATATGAAAAAGATTTAAGTTCTCTTGATCTTTGTATGTGAAGCTCAAAGTTGATGCTAATTTTTTTTTCCTTGTCAAATTATACAACAAATCGGAAAAGATATGTATTTCAGTATTTGTAAATTGGGAGTAGTGTGAAAATGTTGACTTGGGAAGATGTAGCAACTAAATCCAATTAATAAAGGGTTTGGTGAGTATAGATGGTGCAAATGAATGATGTTTCATGTTTGTTACTCATTATCTACACATGTTTGGTAAAATAATAAATATAATTTGTTACTCCGATTACTTATGATTTCGTATGTTCTCAATCTTCCTATTTTTTTCATTTTAAAATAATATTTAAAATTTTAAATTATTTTTTCTCCCTCAGTTTTTCGTTTAATTTTGTATGTATATCAAATATAGTTATCAAACAAAACACACCATATATACCTAACCACGTGTGGGAGTACGCCACAACAATACATGAATGATAATACATAGGAAAATTGAATTACATTAATCCTATAATTTTTCACGTTGGTCGATAATAATCTCATTTTATAAATCTCACCTGCCTCACCTTTCATACTATTTGTTTTCATTGAATTCTTGTTAAAAAAAACTTAACATAGTTAATTTTTTTTAATTTCAAACTAATGTTTTATGCTTTTTATCGGAATAAGGATACGAGTTAATTGATGTAAAACTTATTTCAAAACGATATTTCAATGAAAACAAATAGTGTAAAATGTGGGACCGGTGACATCAACTTTCTAAAGTGGAATTAGTACCGGCCAACCTCAAAAAAATGGGATTAATCAAATCAAATCCAGTCCTAATATATAATGTTATACTAAAGAAGAAACTTACCTTTTTTCGGACAAAACGTAACAATAGATCTACATTCGTATATGGCCTATGCTTGTGCAATTTATAATTAAAACAAGGAAAAAAAAGGAGTCAAAAGACATGACATATGACATTGCTTTCATTTAAAAGGGAATCCAAAGACCAAACTGTTTCGGGTAGAGATTGTTTAATCTAACAAGCAAGTTATCAATGGGTTTTCCACCATATCTATTTCTAAATGGCCAACAAGTCAAGTCATATCCACACCAATATATTTTAAGGATGATCATGTGTATGCTTGACTTTCATCTTCATCACCTTTATTCATAAAACTAATGGAATGATGATGTTGGTGGTGGTGGCAGGGGCGTATCTAAACTTAAAACTTAGGGGTAGCGCTAAAAAAAAAATAAAATTTCATAGTTCATACAATGCTAACGAAACAAATATAAAAAAACGACAACAAATAAATTTAAATACACTGGCTGTAAATTTCTCCTCTTCGATTTTTATACGCATGAAATTGAGCCATTACATCTTCTTCATTTACTTTATCAAACGTTTCTCTTTCGACCGCATAAATTAAAGCATTGTTCAAATACCCATCACCCATTCGATTGCGCAAATCCATCTTGATAAGCTTCATTTTAGAAAAACATCTTTCAACGATTGCGGTTGCAACCGGTAAAACTAACGCTAGCTTCAATATTCGATAAACCAAAGAAAAAGTTGTGTGTTTTCCGGTTTCCACCATTACACGAGCAAGATCACCAATTCCACCAAGATTTGGAAATTTCTCATCTTCCTTTAAAGTGTAATAAAAGGTCGAAAGATCACCCGAAATGCACCCTCTTTCTTCGTTAGTAAAATCGTTCGGATACATCTCTGAAAAAGCCACTATCTTAGTTATGTCAAACTTAGAAAACGAATCACAAGGATTTAAACCCGACATATTTTTTAGCAAACTAGTTGAAACCTCACTAAATCTATTTCCAAGTTCTTGAATTTGCATATCCAAAACCGTATTAAAAACTTCAACCTCAAAATTATGTCGATTAGTAATGGCATTCTTTCGGTTTCTTTGATTACCATAACTTTCCGCCATATCTAACATCTCAATCTTGATCCCGAAGGAATATTTGAACTTGGACCGATATCTTAATTTTCTTGCAATTCATTAAGTGTATTTGAACTTGAAGTTGGAATATTTAAACTTGGTGGGGAACAGATGTCATCGTTTTCTTTTCTTTGACGTTTAAAAAGGTTGCTAATGAGAGATTGTTTACTCATCTTCAAAGTTCCCTAAACAAAATTTGAACCAAAACCTAATATCAATTCCAATTTAGACATAAAACTAAAAGCTAAATACCTAATCGATTCCAATTTAAACATACACCCTAAATCCCAAACTAATTCCAATTGAAACATAACCCTAAATACAAATATACAATAAATCTTAATTAGTTCTTACCGGGAAGAATCGAAGATGGAGACAGTGGACTGATGGGCGGACGGCGGTGGCAGTGGACTGGCGGGCGGCGGCGAAGGCGGACTGGTGGCGGTGGTGGCTACAGTGGCCAGTGAGTGAACCGTGAACAGACCTACAGACTACAGTGAGACGTTGCCTGTTTCTTTTTTCTTTTTTAGTTTTTATTATTATTGTATTATTTGGGGTTTTTGTTTTGGGCTTGGGCTTTTGTCAATTTGTTGGGTTTAATTATTCAATTGATTGGGCTTATTTTTTGTTCAGGGGTAACTAAACCACGAAAACCGACCAAAAATTTTTTTTTTACACTACCGGTAAGACGTTGAGGGGTAGCGGAGGCTACCCCTGCTAACACTCTATGTCCGCCCCTGGGTGGTGGCCAATTAGTTTAAAATGATTTGTCCCATGATGGCAACGACTAAATTCACCAACGATAGTGGGTATCATCCTTGAATGTGGGCGAACGTGAACACAAAACTAACAATATTTGACTCAGAAAGGTAGCAAACCGGTTTTGGTCCGTGGATAAGATGACGTGTTTTTAAGTTTTAATCTTTTTCAAGCTTGGAAATGGTTGTTGGGTTACACTGGTGTAATAGTTAACATTTAAACCCAGTTATAATTATAGTTTCATAATTATTAATCTTATTAATTATTATAAACGCAGCGGAATAAATTATAAGCAACCCATTTAAAATACTTTGAATCAAGATTGCCACCTCTAGTATATAGGTATGTATGTGGCTTTTGGCCAAAACATAAGTTTAACAAACTATAGTGTTTTTTTTGAAGGAAATAACTTAGGAAACGAAAGATCGACGTAACTTGTGGATGAGTTTCCCAACCTCCTATGCCATGGCCATGCTTCTCGATCAATACTTCCATGAGCTAGTATCACAGTCCCCTGATGAGTCACTTCATCCACATAGTACAGCCATTGGCGTTTAGTGCCATGCCCAACGATTATTCCCGTCCTAATATCCTGTAAGATGCAAAAGGTAGGGTGCATTAGGACTGGACAATTTAATTCTTTTTATGACATGGCCAATGCAGGGTCGGCCATAAGGAGTGGCGAGGTGGTCGACAGCCACATGCTCGACACCCCGCTAGGCCTGATTTTTTTAAAATTATATGTATTTTTATTAAAACGACATGTATATTTAGTATTTAAACTTAATTACATAACCATTAGTTTGGTCTAGTGGCAAAGGGTATTACTTCCAACCGAAATGTTATGGGTTCTAGTCTCATTTGAGACATACTTAATCCTAATTTTATACAAAAATTTTTTACACAACCTAAATTATAACCAAGTAAGCCCATATCAAAATAAATTGTTTAAACCCGACAAAATACTTCTTTTACTTAACGCCCCAAAAAATTTTCGCCTTCAACTCAAAATTTTCTTTACTTTCTCGGAGCCGACGCTAGGCTAATGAATAAGAGTTTATGTGATAGGAAAGGCATATAAAGATAATGCGACAACTTCAACGTTGGTGACATTCACCCGTTCCTCCCCCTTTAACTTCAATAATCTATCCACTGGCTGTTTGGATACAATTTTTTATTGGTTTCGACCTAGCTTTTTATATCTTAAGGATCAAATGTTATAGTATCTGTGGCGCCACAGTCCGAGTATCCAAGACTTGTTGAGACTGCCATAGCCTTATGCAATATTCACCTTTCCTATTATTTTAACCTTATTATTCTCATTTTTATAAGCCATAACTTTCTGTTGTAAAATTGAATTTTGAATATTTACTTTGACAGCTCCAGATTCAATAGGGAAGTACTTGGGTTGGAATAAATTGTAGGAACTTGCATGGTAATTATGAGAAATATAAGAAGGGCTTGAGTTGTAAATCTCAAACCCTTTACCTGTGTCGCTTTTGTCCTGGGTTGATGCCGCCACAAGACCACCAAAGCCTCCTCCACCGCTGGTTTCTCTTCCAGCGAAGCCGCCGCCGCCGTTGACGGAAGTGTCTTTGTTGTCTACGGCTTCTGTTTTCCCCCATCTTTGCCATTTTTTTGTGACCGTCGGTCCACCAATCAGGAAAATCAACAATTTTGAAACATTGCTCTTTGGTATGTCCTTTTTACCACAATGAGTACACTTCAAACCGGACTTGTCAACTCGAGATGAAGACCCACTTTGGCCATAATTTGACCGCTGATGACTTTTCGACACTATCCAAAGTTCCAAACTACTTGACTAGGTTAGATACCCGTGTAGAACACGAGTTAAAATAAATAAATTTAGGAAAAATTCTTAAAATAGGTATTTATGAAAATAAATTTCAAGTTTTAGGTATGATTTTCAAAGAATTCCAAAATATATGTATTATAAATTAGTCGTGATGAGTAGATTATTTTAGTACACGAGTAGTTTGCAGAGCCAATTAAAGCATGTCACGTGGCCATAAACTAACCGTGACGAGTACGTTCACTAACCATCTAGTCGTCATGACTAAGGAAGTTGAATGCCTCATAATCAACACTCACGAGTACTGCATAAATAGTTTAGTCGTGACAAGAAGATTACAACTGTCTGAAACACGAGTAGTTTACTAAACAAACCATAATTAACAAGTTGTTTTGTTTACCAAATTCATCGAATCGGCTAGTTTTGCAAGAAACTAATTGGACCGGTTAGTTTGAAAGCTCAAATAGTCATTACGAGTAGTTCTTTCTTATACATTCCCAATGCGAGTAGTTCTTCCGTAAACATATCCAATACGAGTAGTTTGTTACCAGTTAACCCGTCACGACTATTTTAACCTTATAATCTACTCGTGGATACTCTTTTTAGCGTTAATACGATTTATTTAAAAAAAATATTTTAAACGATTACTCGTCGCGGTACAATTAGTTAGATCTTACTTGTCGCGGTACAATTAATTAGTTAGATCCTACTCGGCCCGACTTCGTTTGGAGAAACCTTTTCAATTCTCTTTTAGTTTATTGTTTGAAGTCAATTGGGGGACCAATTTGCTCTTTCCGACCAAGTACACGAGTGTTCGTAGTCACATACCACTAGGACCCGTGTACTTGGTCCTAGTAACTAAAAGAGAATTTGAAAAGTGGTATGCGACGGTGAACACTCGTGTACTTGGTCGGAAAGAGCCAATTGGTCCCCCAGTTGACTTCAAACACATAAACTAAAAGAGAATTGTAACAACCCAGCTACCACCGCACCATAATATTGTCCGCTTTGGCCGGGACGTACCACCATCGCCTCACGGATTTGCTTTTGGTTGCCCAGGTGGTCACCCATCCTCATACTTCTCCCACCTGAGCACGCTTAACTGTGGAATTCTCCTCTCATCCACTACCATTAAGCGCCCAAAACGCGTTATGATGGGGAAGGTATCCACCTCCTTATAAAGAAGGCTTAGTTCTCCTTCCCAACCGATGTGGTGTCACAATCCACCCCCCTTAGGGGTCCAGCGTCCTCGCGGGACCTGGCACCACCGGTCCGGCTCTGGCTCTGATACCATTTGTAACAACCCAGCTACCACCGCACCATAATATTGTCCGCTTTGGCCGGGACGTACCACCATCGCCTCACGGATTTGCTTTTGGTTGCCCAGGTGGTCACCCATCCTCATACTTCTCCCACCTGAGCACGCTTAACTGTGGAATTCTCCTCTCATCCACTACCATTAAGCGCCCAAAACGCGTTATGATGGGAAAGGTATCCACCTCCTTATAAAGAAGGCTTAGTTCTCCTTCCCAACCGATGTGGGATGTCACTTGTAACATCCTAAAATTTTAATGATGAATAAAGGAAGTTATGTTTAGTGATTTCGCGTAATTGATTAATGTCGGGGAAGGAGCGGGTCTTGGACTTGGATTAGTTGAGATGGGTTAAATGAGAATGGGATTTCAGGGATATAAATACCCCCAAAATCCCAAAATATCTTCATTTTCCCCCACTCTCCTAAACACACACATACACACACACCAAGCACACCCAAAACCGCCGCCGGCCGGGCCGAGAAAGAAGGAAGGATCGAGCGAGGTCCGGGTAAGAGAGAAAGATTAGTGGTGATACCAAGATAAACGAGATCCAAACAAGCTCAAAAGGTATGATTCTTGATCTTGGAAGTTTAAAGATCCGAGCTTTTAGTGTATAAACGACCGAAAATGGTCGGGAAGTGTAGTGGGTGGTATTGAACCTTAACAAGGGTGTTAAAATCGCCCGAAATGTTGATCAGAAACCGAAACAGCGGACATCTGGGCAACTTCGCCTTCATCTGGGCAACTTCGCCTTCATCTGGGCAACTTCGCCTTCAAGCGATGAACTTCGCCTGCAAGCTAAGTTCGCCTGATGAACTTCGCCTGCAAGCTAAGTTCGCCTGATGACAAGTTCGCCTGAGGTTTAAGTTCGCCTGATGATAAGTTCGCCTGAGGTTTAACTTCGCCTAAAGCTAAGTTCGCCTGAGGTTTAACTTTGCCTAAAGCTAAGTTCGCCTGAGGTTTAACTTCGCCTAAAGCTAAGTTCGCAGGAGGTTTAACTTCCCCTAAAGCCAGCTCGACCCCAGCCAGGGGCTCTGCCCCTTGGACCCTACTAGGGGCTGCCGCCCCTAGACCCCGCTGCCAGGGGCGCTGCCCCCGGACCCCCGTTCGTTGTGGGTCATATAAAGATAGAAATACATTATGAGAAGTGATAGTTAATTGATACGTATACTTGTTATACAGTCAGCCGTGCACAACTGAAGAAAGGGATTACGATTAACGGTGAACGTAACCGTGTTCAGGTGAGTTTCTAGCCCCATTTATGTGTTATGTTTTCGGGGCTGTGTGCATACTCAATATGTTTGTTAATACGCTTATCCTAAGAGATAAGTGTATGCCTTATGTGGATAATGTGAAATGTATGAATGATTGCTTGATGGTACGTGAACGATCTTCGGATATTGCATGTACTGTCAGGTTGTAACGCTAAGTTAAGGTAAGTATGATATGCATGCTTATGTGTATGAATGTGATAAAGTTAATAATAAAAGAAGGAAAGGATGGTTGTATGGTTACGAAAAGGGTACCGAGCCCTAATAATACTCGAGGTATGATGTATGGTTGTATGGTAACGAAGAGGGAATCGAACCCTACTAATATTCGAGAACTAGGGAACCGAGCCCTAATAATACTCGTGGAAAGAGGGAAACCGAGCCCTAATAATACTCGTGGAAAGAGGGTACCGAGCCCTAATAATACTCGAGGAAGGAGGGTACCGAGCCCTAATAATACTCGATGAAGGAGGGTACCGAGCCCTAATAATACTCGAGGAATGTAGGGCGTAATGCTCTTTATAACGTAAGATATGAAAGTAAGTTAATACAAAAGAAAGTAAGTAAGTAAGAAAGTAAGAAAGTATGAAAGTAAGAAAGTAAGGAAGTATGAAAGTATGAAAGTACGAATGAAAGAATATAATGTTATGTGAAAGGTATGATTATGTGATTATCTAGAACTCACTCAGCGTAGCTGACTTTTAGTATGCACGCAGGTGAGTAGGATGAGACAGCTGGCTTGAGCGGGGACACATGACAGAAGAATAAGAGCCTGGCATCTGAAGACTTATGATGTTTTAATTTTAATGCTTTAATGTTGAAAGACAATGGATGTTTTGGAGACAAGTTATGAATTATGTAATGTTTTATGAAAGTTTTATATTCCGCGTAAATGTTTTAATTAACTCTGATATTTAGAACTGTGTTTATGAGTAAATCCAACACGAAAGTAGGGCTACCGGTAACGGGGCCTTACAAGAATTTTAAAAGGTTTCTCCAAACAAAGTCAGGCCGAGTAGGATCTAACTAATTGTAACGCGGCGAGTAATATTTTGGAATGCTTTTTTAAATAAATTGTATTAACACTAAAATGATAGATTATAAGGTCAAACTTGTGACGGGTTAACTGGTAACAAACTACTCATATTGGATATGTTTACGGAAAAACTACTCGTATTGGGAATATATGTCACACCCCAACCTAAGGCGGAAATGCCAGGGCGTGATCCGATTGCTCACAGCTCGAAGATACTATTATAATATAAAAGTGATAATATCTAATTAATTATTTTAATTTCAACATACACACATATTTACAATACAGTAACCAATTTAAATAACCGATATGAATTCAAATAAAATTTAACTTAATTATATCCTAAAGTCTTGTCTATGTGTCCAAGCTTCAATCTTCCATACAAGTAACCTGCATATGCGTATAAAATGGAGTTTTGTCAACATAAAGTTGAGTGAGAATATCACCAGTTTGACACAACAATAAAATAAGCATAACGTGATAAGTGCGAATAATGAAATCAAACCGTAAACAATTATGTGGACCGTTGCCAAGTGAATCGGGCATTGGTCACCAGCAGGAACACCCACTATATGATTGATTGAATAGTAATTTCAACATACGATTGATTGAATGGTAACACAAGTAAGCAAATAGCACGTAAGTTTGATTAAATCACCTCACAATAACATGTATGCATTTGTTTGAATATATATATATATATATATATAGTATGAAAATATGAATACGTACGCATATGTCCCCAAAACGTTTATGAAAATCGAGTAAAATAGGGGAATGATAAACTCACCTTAGATTAACGACAAATGAGTATAAATACGAATAAACGAGCTAACGAATAAGCGAGTCGTCCACTACACGTCAAATGATATATACGATTCAGAATCTGAGATTTTATATTATGATAATATAAATAAAAAATAACTCGATGCCGCTGGAATCAACCCAAACGGACGTTTAGAACTCAAGTTATGTTTGTTTTAAGATTTAAGCGAGCTGGTACTGACCAGAATCTGAAAAGCGATTCGGGAGTCGGGTTTTGGGCAGTAGCCTTACACTTATGTTTCGAGAATAAAAGTCTTCTGGACCGAACGTTGAATCCGACCAGAAGCTTGAGAAAACGCAAAGTCAAACTTGTTGACTGTTTTGCCCTTAAACGGGTTTTAAGCGAATTGACCAGTCAACGCCCTTCAATCACCAAAATTGATTGAAGGTTATTGACTAGGGAATATGTATGAATGATTTTACAGTTTACAACTTACCCGGAAAGTGAAAGGATCGATGAGAAACGGAAGTCAAAGATCAACGTATAAGCAAAGTCAAACGTCAAGGCTTGTATCTTTAACGAATATGCAAAAACCGAAGGGTTTACGAGCTGGGCAGAAGGTAGAACAGCTGGAGTATGATCTTTAGGGTTTGATTAAATTTTACAGCAGATGAATGGGGCTTGTTTATATAATGATATAGCAAAAACGAACTAATTATGGGCTTTTGGCCCGTTTAGGTAAGAATATACGATTTAAGGAAAGAATCAACGATTTATTCATAAAGATATGATCTTGGACAAGGGAAAACGAATTAGAAATGGTATTTTAGTTGTATGATGTTTACTTGGACCTTAATTCACTCAAACATGCCTAAAATAAACGATTTTATACCTTAAACGAACTAGAAAACGAACTAAAGCATAAACGATCTGTGTAGATGGTTGGAGGCGGCGCGCGACGGGGATGGGGGTCTGCCCGTGCGGGGCTCCGGTGGGACGTGGTGGCTGGTTTCACAAAATGACATTTTTGGTCCCTATAGTTTAGTTCTTGGTTATTAAATGAACTTTTTAATGATTTGAACATGATTTAAAGTACAAGGGTTTAAAGTAAATTATTAGAAACTTAATTACTCTTAAATATTTGATTTTGATTGATATTAAAGATCTAAAAATGTTTCGGGTCGGGTTATACTTAAACGAATGTGGTTTAGAAAATCCGAAATGTTACAATATATAAGGAAGAACTACTCGTAATGACTATTTGAGCTTTCAAACTAACCGGTCCAGTTAGTTTCTTGTAAAACTAACCGGTTCGATGAATTTGGTAAACAAAAAAACTCGTTATGGTTAGTTTAGTAAACTAATCGTGTCTCGGAAAGTCGTAATCTACTTATCTCATCTAAACCATTTATGCAGCACTCGTGGGTGTTGATTACGAGACATGCAACTTCTTTAGTCGTGACGAATTGATGGTTAGTGAACGTACTCGCCACGATTAGTTTATGGCCACGTGGCATGTTTTATTGGCTCTGCAAACTACTCGTGTACGAAAATAATCTACTCGTCACGACTAGTTTATAATACCTATTTTTAGAATTCTTTGAAAATCATAACTAAAACTTGAAATTTGTTTTCATGAATACTTATTTTGGGAATTTTCCCATAAATTTAAATAATAACACAATCTAACTAATATATTAAAGCAAAACCAATTTGTCCACTTGTCCTTTTCTTAGGGTGTCCACCTAATGTTCCATGTCATCCACTTTCCATGCTTATAATTTCCACATAATTAAACAATTAATTTTAATCCTAATGATAATTAACATTTAAACTAATATATAACACAAGCATTGGTCAAACTTAACATTTAAAGTTTTGAATTCATAACTTAACATTTTTTTAACCAACCTAAATATAAAAAATTTCAATGTTTAGATCACAACCTCACTAATTAATGTTTTATAGAATCGTAACCAACTATTTCCTTTCAAATGAGTTAAAAAACCAATTTTAACTACAATTAATTATTTATAACTAATTTTTGCTACCTCTTTTAGTATGACTATTACTTTAGCAATTCAATGATTTGTATATTTATACAGTTTCTTATTCACACCATTTATACATATTTTTCCTACATCTTGTGGTTTTGCAGAAAATAATGTAAAGAATTTTTATGATAGCTACATATATATATATGACGTTTGAAATTTTTTTCCACCAGTGTGTAAAACGGGCCACTATAATAGTATGAAATATAAAAACATGTTCAACATATAAAAAAAATATAATATATGGCTGGATAAATTACACAATACACAATATGGAAATAAAAAATTGAAATTTCGTAAATCTTTAAATATTTTTTTTTTGTATACACTATTTGTAATTTAATTTTTAACTTTCTCATTCATATTAAAATTAGTAGTTTCAATTTGATTTTAGTTTCAATTCTAGATAATGAAACACTAGCTAACCATGTGTAAAACAGGTTTCTCAAAAACAAACAAACAAACCATCTAAAGCGATTGATCTTAAATTTTATTAAAAAATTCATTGCAAATCAAACATGAAGTGAAAACTTCTTTATTTGAAATTTGAAATTAATTATTTTATTTAAATCAAAGTGAAAATCCGTTACTTTTAAAAGCTTAATATTAATAACTAATACAATATATTTATATAAAACTAAATAATATATTTATTTTGGTATTTATTTTTTTAAACCAGAAAATAATTATTAAAAAAATAAAACAATAGATTAAAAAGAAAAAAGAAAAAAATATAAAATTAATAAGGAAAAGAAATATATATTTAATATGAGAGAGAAATGAGAAAATTTTGTAAGGATCACTCATGTGTAATGACATATGGTATTAAGACCCATGTAGAACACGAGTTAGAATAAATAAATAAATTTATTTAAATAATAATACAATGTGAAAAACAAAAAATATGTTCAAAAGATATAAAGATATAACTTATGTTAAAATAAATTACACATTACACAATATGGAATAAAAAGTTATTGAAAATTCGTAAATCTCTAAATATTTTTTTATATACAATATTTGTAATATTATTTGTAATTTTAGCCTCCATATCAAAATTAGTAGTTTCATTTTATTTTTTATTTCAAATTTAGATAACGAAACACATAAATTACTATGCGTTAAAACAAGTTGTCTAAAAAGCAAATCAACCATCTATAGTGATTGACTTTAGCTTTTATTAACGTTCATTGCAAAACAAACATAAAGTTAAAATTTCTTTATTTGAAATTTGAAATTAATTATTTTATTTAAATCCACGTGAAAACTCGCTACTTATAAAAGCTTAATATTAATAACTAATGCAACATATTAATATATTTATGTTTGTATTACATTTTTTAAATTAAAAAATAATTATTAAAAAGAAAAAATAATATATTAAAAAGAAAAAAGGTTGAATACAAAACTATTAATGAGAAAGAAAAATGTATTTAATAATTATTAAAAAGAAAAAATAATATATTAATACAAAACTATTAATATTAAAAGCTTAATATTAATAACTAATGCAACATATTAATATATTTATGTTTGTATTACATTTTTTAAATCAAAAAATAATTATTAAAAAGAAAAAATAATATATTAAAAAGAAAAAAGGTTGAATACAAAACTATTAATGAGAAAGAGAAATGTATTTAATAAGAGAGATAGGTAGGAAAATTTGTAAGAAACTATCTTGTGTGATGCCATGTGGCATTGAAAAACGCTTATTTATTATATTGTATAGATTCGGTTATAACTAACTCGACCGCTATTCCTTGGGAGTTACCATGGACTCCTAAAATATTTTGATGGGTAGTTTCTTTTCTAACAGCAGTGTATGCTTCTTCGGCTGATGGCAGAGGATCCATTAGAAGGATTTTTCTTTTAATTGTATCATACAATGATCAATCACATTAGGAACTGAAACAATTTTGGTTTGGTTCGAAGTTTGTTGTAAGTGGCAATATCTACCGATGAGGTCATGGGGTTTAGATCTCTTCGATCAATATCTTCCCAGATCCCTTGCATAATGATCCAGAATTCTTCAAGTAGAATCCCATTCTGTTTAATTCCATTTGCTTTTACATGTAAGTCAAACACTTGAAGCCTGTCCTTACCGCTGCTATATGTGGTTATGAGTGCCCCCACAACGATTTAGCAGTGGGAAATTTGGTCAAATTGCTTGATATAGTTGGTACAGTGTTTTGTATCAACCATGAAAACACTACTAGGTCGTCTTGTTCCCACTGATCATACCCACTTTTAGTTGGGTTTGGTGGTGCTAGACTTCCTAAGAAGTGTTTTTGATTTTTCATCGATGGCTACTTTAATCATCCGAGCCCACAATGCATAATTTTGATTGTTGACTTAGAGACTAATTTTTAAACTATTAGAAAGATTGTGTTTGGGGCTTTGATTTTGGGATTGAATCCCATTGAGAAAGTTAGCTAATTGAATAGAAGGATCGGAGTTGTTTTGATTGGCTACGCCGCTGTTGGTAGACATAGTGGCTGTAGGGTGATTTATGAAAGGTAAATGATGAGCAAACTATGAATCGGTCACGGAACTCTGATTCCAAGTTAAGAATAGATAATCAGATAATATGAAAATTGAAAAATTATTCTTTTTTCATTTGCTATGAATACAATGGAGGGATAAATACAAAATGCATGTTCACAAAATAGGAAACTCTATCAAGGCAATACATAAATTACGACACTAACTTTGGAGGACAATCACCTATTTGAGCAAGGATATGAGGAATATTTTCTTGATCCTTAAATGGCTCCATAAAATATATTTTTCCTTTTCTAACAGAACCAACTAAGTAACCTCATCAGAAAATTTAAACTAACCGTTGCACATCTGTTTAATATATCTGTTTAATATTGACCCTAAACATGATACTCAATTTCACCTAACGACAACAACAAGCAGATAACACCAACAAAAATCCCGTCAGTTAGCCCACCGACATACAAGATGACTAGAATAACCATGTTTTCTTTTCTTTTCTTTTCTTTCCTTTTTTTAATCATTGATTTGAAAGAATAGCCCTTTTTGACTAATACTTTCCAATTTTAAACATGGTTTTGAAAAAAAATACCAAACGTATCCATTTTTTCCTGTTTCAACACCGTCCGATATAATTTGTTGACACGTAAAATCGCTTCACGTGTTAACGTATTAATGGATCCGACGGAATTCGTTAAAGAACCTTCGGATCTGACGGAATTTTAATGTATATATCCGACGGATTTCTTCATCTCCTACCTCTCAAACCCTAAACCTCCATAACCAACCTCCATCTCTATCTTTCTCTCCACAAAATTAAGCAAACTCATAGTGTAAATCGCTTAGTTTTTCGAGAAGAACATAATCATAGTGTTCAATTACACTTTAGAACTTGAAATCAAAACCCTGAATTGAAAATCTAGGATTCGACGAACAAATTAAACTGTCGGATCCAAAGAAAACAAGATCTGCAACGTCGGAGTCGAGTGTTTTTTTTTCACGTTAGCTAATGCACAAACCAATCGGATGATTTCGGGAAACGAGGATCCGCTGGAAAATTAGGACACGTGACGACTTATGATTGGATGCATTTTCCATTGACGACTTTAATATAATAATACATTTCACATATATTATTTTTAAAAATGTTATGTTTCTTCGTTATACACAATTACGACATACTAACTATTTATATTTACGTTTCCGTATAAATTTTTCGAAACTAATTTGGGTCAAAGATAATATATTTTAAAACTTTTTCACGTAGTAATATATTCTAACACTGCATTCTTGGGTTTAAAATATAAGGAAAATAAATGATAAGATTGGATAGAGGCAGAAAGGAAAAGAAATTATATATTTAAAAGACATTCTCGAGCTAAAATAAAAAAAAAATGTTAATTACATTCTTGACTTAGACAGAAAAGAAAAGATAGGAAAAAAATTTGTAACTTTACAATCATGTCTTCATTATTGAGTTAGATAGGAATGTCATTGTTTCTACGTACGCCTCAATAAAAATTTTATTTAATACCGAGCTCACGCAATGCGCGACCAAAACAAATTGTTAAATATTATACAATTTTTTATGCTTTCGTCACGAAAACTTAATTTTGTATAGATATTTTCTTATTTCTATCTACGTTTTGGTATAAATTTATTAAAACCAGACTTGCCATTATGCGTCGCGCATTACAACGGGAGTGTTGATACACATTAACCCACGCGTCCTGATGGGGACGTTGATAAAGCATTAAGTTAATAAATTTTGTTCACGCGTTACAATTTTCTGGTTTTTTTATAAAATCTATATCGAAACAATGGTAAAATAAGGTTGGCTTTGTAGAAAAAACTAAGTTGTGAAGAAAAACAAAGATATATTTTATTTAACACGTTTTTGGTCACGCATTGTGTGGGCTTAAATTTATATCAGGGATACATATAGGCATTGTCGTTTGTATTCAAATTTAGGGTAACATTACATTGCGAAAAAAAAGTTCAAAATATATAAATATTTGACCTATATTGATTCCGAATGAAACTTATACTTAAACGTAAATAAAAAAAGATAAGCACATCGCAACGGTATATTCAGAATTTAAGAAAATATAATATTTAGAAATTTGAAGGAGAAAAATAATATATGTTAAAATTATCACAGAAATTAAAAAAAAATAGTAAGATCAAACTTGAAAATGAATGAAGTTAATCTTGAAGATTTACTATGGATAAGAAGATGTGTCTTAAGTTAGTTATAAAGTTAAAATATTTTATTAATATCAAACTTGAAATGAAAAGCTTTACACACATGTCATAAACTAAGTCTCCAAACAATGAAGGCAATCGGTATCGGGCCTTGCGGGAGAAATGCAAGTTTGAAGGCGGTGGAAAAGGATGAAAAATGAATTAAGAAAACATGTTAAGGAGTTGTGAATCTGGTGTTGGTTGTTGTTGCTGACGAATGGCGCAGCCTTGCTGGTTGATACGAAACGACTGGTCGCTGTCATTTGCTTATGGCGTGTGAACCAAAGGAATAAAAGAGAAGTAAAAAATAATAAAAGCTGATAACCATCGTTAAAGCATAACAGTACAAACAAACAAAAAGACACATACAATGAATTGAAGTTTTAACTACCCATGTGAACTAACCTTTACACACATATATAAAAAATAGTGGTTGGTGTTTATGAATAGTAAGGTAACGTTTGGTATGCAAGATTAACAGTGAGAATGGAATGATTCATTATGTGGGAATGTAAAAAGTGGTGTTTGGTTACTCAATCGAATGGAATCATTCATTACACATGGAATCTCATCCATCATAACCATTTCTTCCCACCCCCCCTTTTTTTTCATTCCATTCCTCCTTCACTATACTTTCTCAACAACACCACCACCTAACAATGACCACCACCATCATTGCTACCACCACCACCGTCGTCATTGCCACCACCACCTGACCTCCACCGTCGTCGTTGCCACCACCTTCGTCACCACCGCCGCCACCACCGCCGCCCTCACACCGCCACCCCGTCGTCGCCGCCCTACCATCGCCATCACTACCAATGCTACCATCGCTTGACCACCGCCACCCCCACAACCACCGCCCACCACCACTGTCGCCACAAACACCACAATTTTCGTCGCCGGAGCTACCACTACCATCGCCATTGCGGGGTTTGTTTGTTTTTTTTTTGTAAAAAAATATATTTTTAGATATGAGTGTTTTTATTATTTCTGTTTCATTCCTACAATTTTTTTGGATACCAAATAACATAAAGTAATAATTCATTTCATTCCCATATGTTAACCAAACAAGACAAAGGAATGGTAATGATCCATTTCATTCCCTTGTCCATTTCATTCCTTCTCTCATTCCATTATCTCCAACCAAACATACCCTAACTTTTTTGAGGTAACTAACACTTGCTTTTTAATATATATATATATATATATATATTTGAGTTTTAAGAACTCGAAACAACTTAATGTAACAATTTTTTTTTTGAATTTTTTTTACATACATGTAATATATATAGGCCAAATGTACATAGAAAAATTACAACATTTTTTACGCATCGAATTGACTTTTTACATAGGTGTAACGGAAGTTTAAATTAGTGTAATCACTGTACATCTTTATTCTCTCTCTTACTTAATTTTTTAATCAGATTTAATCTCAACCACATAATCTAACCTATTTAATTAAATGTGTGGTTAAGAATGAGGTTCTTAAAGTTCTTAAAACTCAACAAAGTTCTTAAATTATCCTCCCCTGTATATGTATGTGTGTGTAATAGTTTTATATTTATATTGAAATTTAGTATAAAAATAGTATGAAACTCTATTTTTATTTTTAGATGTGAATTTATCAGAACTCTAATAAGGCTATGGGACTGTTTGGCAAGTGCTGAATCATTAAGTGCTGAACCAGTAAGAGATCTGAATGATTAAGAGCTCTGAGCCAGCAACTGTTGTTTGGCTAGACCTCTAAATGACCGTACATAATGACTATTTTACCCCTCTTAACTATTTCGTACTGAATGAAATATATTTGTTTAGTCAGAGCTTTTAATAACTATACTGAATGATTAAACTTTCATTATAACATACCAAAATACATCTTAAAATAAGTTTTCATTATAATCAACCAAAATACATCTTAAAATAAACTTTTATTATAACTAACTAAAATACATCTTTAAAATTGTTCACCAAGGCACTCACACATATAACCTAACAATACACCTACAAGTAGAATACTATGATACTCACAAAAGGCAACAACACGTAGTTATAGACTGAGGCAAAAGTAATTAAGGCACTAAACACAAAGTTCTTGAATCTCTCTTTCAAGCTTCATAGAAGGACCATAGGAAATAACTTCAACACAGGGACACAATGTAAAGTTCTCTCAACAAGTACTGCAAGTTATCAAGCTATTGTGAGTGGGCTCCACATTGTCCCAATTGAAGTTTACGACGCGATATAACCTGCAAGATTTAAGCCAAAAATGATTTAAAAACAATACTTAAGTATGGTTGTGACTTATGAATGAACGTATACCTTGGTAAAGTCCACAACTTTTGAATCACTTGTATTTTGGGATACCAAAGTATCAAACATGTTTCCTATAAACCAGATCAAGGAAATAATTAACAAAAAGCAACATTCATGATAAATAAAGAGATATATGTGAAAAAATGTTAGCATCTTGAATGAGAAACAACTAATGTTAGTACTTTGATTAGCTTCAAATTCAGTACTTAAAACTTCAAAGCCTATTGATTATCATAGTATTGTTCAGGTACTGGTTCTAATTATCACCTGGCCACATTATCATGCATCATCGTTTAGAATGTTTATAAAAAGTTTTACTATGTAAGTATGTAGCATATACTTGAAGTTACTTTATTGATTTTGAGCAGACTTTTTGTTTTGTATATATAACTATTGGAAATTTAGGGTATGTAAGTAATAAATGAAATATGAATAGGGGTGCAAACGAGCCAGGCGACTCGCAAGAAACTCAAGATTGAATCGAAAAAGCTCAAAACAAGCTGAGCTTTTTATAGGTCGAGCAGAACCTTAAACTAAGCTTGTTTTAGTTAGCGGGCCAAACCTAATATTATGAAGAAGTATGTATTTGGGCATTGAGATTTGGTGGCCAAAATGAAATGTGAGATTCTCAAAAGTCAAAATCTTAAATACTTGGCCCGCCACACAAACAGTTAAATCCTTATAACTTAATCCAGTTGAGATAAACTGCTTGTTATGAATCTCAACTGCTTATGTGAAATGCTCAAAAGTCAAAACTGCTTGTTAGCTGGTTCTGAACCGGAGATTGATAGGGTTGGTTTGAACCCCTTTGTTGTGTGAAGTAATAGCATTTATTTTGTGCTTCTATTTGGATATTTTATTCTTCTACTTGGCAGCTTGTATTCATTTATTTTTTACAACTTTTAGGTACTTTACAACTGTTCGCCACAGTTTGAAAACTTTAAAATCGATCGACCAAAAACTTTTATAAAAACCGATCACGAAACCATACCAATCCCTTAATATAAACACGATAGCAATATGCATGACCAATCCCGCTTTATTTCACCATTTTGATGAAAAATAGAATTAAGCCCTATTAAATATGAATCATATCAATATGATTAATCAATTTCGCAAATCAAAGAACTATTATGAAGAACTAGATAACAGATTATCTCCTTGCCTTTGCAACTAAAGTGTTAACAAAAACTTTCCCCAATCAACATTTGTAATCACTTCTAATATCAAACTCATAAAATCCAACAAAACCTAAATCGTAAATAGTAATCACAATAGCCCCAAAACCTGAACCAGATTTGTAGCACAAAAGTATATCAGTTTTTAACCCTAATGAAACCAACTACTCTGCAAATTTGAATAAAAATTAATTAGTATTATTCAAGACATAAGCAACGAATCTTGTGATTTGGAATCGTACCTGGTTGTGCTTGGAATCGGGTGGAAATCGAGCTATGATGGTGGTGGTGTGCGTTGGTCGGTCACCCAGAGAGGAAGAAGGAGGAGGAGGAGGAATGACCTATCTGTGGGCAATTAGGTCTTGCGTTGTTGTATAACTGAATGGTTAAGAGGTCCATCATCTTCCTTTGGCTGAGCGGCATGTATTTCCACGGCGCTCGTTTTTCCAATTATGAAGCATGGCTAAGCGATCCGACTCACATTGGGCCTAGTGCCCAGGCATTCAGTCATTCAGATATGATATTTGGATGAAACAAACAATCTGATGTATGAGCGATTCAGACTTCAGCCCCATTCAGGCCCCAAACAATAATGTTTTGTAGATTAGCTAGCAAAAGTTAGTTATCGCGTTAAGTTATTGTCACTAGGTAACTAGTCATCTCGTTAATTTAAGTGTTGTGAGTTAACCAGCCACTACGCTATTAAAATAATAATTGAACTATTTATAAGAAAAAAACAACCAAAAGTAATTTGTGATAAGTTGTTAGAGGGATAGACCTACTAGCACGTTTGTGAGGGCACCACTATGCACATGGCACTTGGCCTCCGTGGTGGATGGAATGTTTGAGGGGTCGTGGCGATGACGGTCGTCATGCCTATATGGCATGGATGACGCATCCACAACCAGTGGCGGATCCAAGAATTTTTTTCAGTGGGTTCATTGTTTTTAAATGCTCTAATTTTATACTTTCGGAGACAAAAATTTTTGGGTCAATCCGACGGTTCGGGTCGGATAAGGTTTATTACATAATAAAAATACAATATAATAACAAAAAACAAACGTCATCATTAGCTAATTGTCTAATTCAATCCAACAAATTACAACATAATCATTCATGCATTCTAGTCATGGTTGGCTCAATCGTTTTGGAGGTCTATAGCAAAATTTGGGGCCTTTATCCAAACTTTATTAGTTTAAACCTTATGTTATTCGACTTGTTTATAAAACTTCAAATTTCCGACTGAAGCATTCAGTTTAGTTCCATATATATCAAGACTAGAAAAATTCTAAAAAACTTTTACTAGAAAAGAACAAGTAAAGAAACATCACATATTAAGACTAGAATTCTAAAAACTTTTACTAGAAATAAACAAGTAAAGAAACATCACTAAAGGAAGATTAAGCTAAGGTTTAGTGGTTCTTACATGAACATCCCATCATCTGTAATTGTGACCTTTGTACACAATTTTCAAGCAACATACTTGTGTGTAATTAAAAGCCTGCCAATGAATATATATTGTACTTAATTAGCTTCCAGCAATAAGTTGCAGCTAGAGCATAGAGAATGAATACATTCAAGCAAATAAAAATTGAAATCCTAGATTTCGTGTCAAGTCATGGTTGTGTGTGTGTCTGAACTTAAAAAAAATCATAAAGTTCATGCATAAGAGGGGATTCAAACCAGGGTTGCTACTGTAGGGAAAAGGGATTCCTTACCATTAGACCAGGGTTTAATTTATGTATAGGTTCACTTAACATTTTATTATTTTATGTGTGGGTTCACTCTCGTAATTTATATTGGCATTCTATTAAAAATCTGAAACTCAATGGGTTCTCGTGAACTCACACCTTACATGCTAACTCCGCCCTTGTCCACAACACAGCCTAACTATTTAATATTGAAAAGAAGATGAAATTACAAAAATAGGCATTTGCATCTATAGTGTTATTTAAAATATATGAAATTTACGTGTTTGTTATACCTTTTACTTGTTTATCATCTTTCACATAATACACGTATGAAATAAATAGTATGCGAATAATACTCGTGTAACTACTTTATGACCCCATACCACAACAAACCTCAATTATACCATGCATCTCATGATACACGACTTAGATGAACGTATAATCATTTATACATGTTTGTTTTGAAAAGTAAATCGTGTTGGTAAATATATTATTTCGTTAATACTTGAAACAACTTTAGTGCTTAAACATGTAGTTGAAAGCCACATACACCGATATACGTCAACAAATAAATTCATCATTTCTTTTCTATATACAATCTCTTAAAGCATAACTTTAGTTGCTCCTTTACATTTTGAAAGTAAATTGTGTTGATAAATAATGAATTTGCCAAAGATGAAACAACTTTAGTTCTTGATTACTTTAGTTACTATACTAGAAAATGACATGACAACATACATGACTAGCACTTGTTTGATAAGCAACACATGAAATCATCATTTCTTTTTTATACAATCGCTAAAGCATAATATTAATATCTATCAAGTATAAATTGTATTAGATAATCTATTTTTAAGTCCGAGTTTAAATAATATTTTTGTGTAAGAAACTGCAAAAGCATAAAAGGTGAACTTAGGGCCTTGAGTTGATGAACTTTTACGGTTTATGCAAGAAAAGATGAACTTAAGGCCCATTAGGAGCTGGAGACATCAAATGAGTTTTCGGTGACATTAAAAAACAATACATGAGTTAAAAGCTAGTGTATTGAGTTACAAGTTCGGGTGGAATAATTGGGTCCGGGTAAGGTTGGTATTTCGGTTTGGCAAATTGAATTGCAAATGGTACCGGTAATGGCCCTTGGCTAAAAGAAATATTTAAACTATGATTCTTACTTAGTGGTAGAGCATACAAGTCATCGGGTTCGCCTGAACCCGGTCCATTTTCGGTTTTATATATAACTTATATGAACGATTTAACAAGCGAACTTATTCTTTTTCAGCGAGGGAACCAGTGTCACAAAATCTCCGCCGTTCGCTGGTGAAAAAATAAAAACTTGAATTATACATAGACACGGCGATGTCGTTTTCTTTACCTAGTTTGTCGTTTTTGTGATATTTGAGTACATGCCATTTAATTTTAGAGAACACATGGAGAAGAAATGAGGAGTCTTGTCAATTTCTACACGCTCACAAAAATATATGTCCAGACAAATATTGTTTTTATTATAATAATATAAGTCGTATTTTGTTTATTGGTCATTATTCATCCATATTTATTTTTATTTTTCTTGAACGGCCATTTAAAAATCTCCGATACCTAGCAAGAAACTTGAAACGGAGGAACATACAACACCAAACTTCAAATTTTTTAAAATGTAAAATTACACAAACTCGACCAATTAAGTTCCTCTCGTCGCCCCTATTTTTTTATCCATAAGAATGCACTCCTTTGGATTTCCTCGATCACCATTATAAAAAAAATATTCGAACTAATCAGATGAGTAGCGATTATATGAATGATGCTTGCATTTACTATATTGGACATGAGTTCTTTCTGATAGTCATGATTGAAGATGTTATGATTCGTTTAATACATGAAAACGCGTAGGGAACAATTATAATACGAAAATTTGATATGACTTTATATTTTATTTTAATAGTGGCGATGTACTTTTGTTATGGTAATAATATTGTGTTTTATTTATTTGGCCGAATGACTGGCCCGACCCATCCGGGCGCGAAAACTTTGACGCAGTAAAAAAATCGAACACCGGAACATCCCGCACCCATAGATAAAAATTTATGGCTTCGCCACTGTTCATGCTTAATATTCAAACCTCGCGGCCAGACTCCAAAAAAATTTCCAAGAATTAGAATTTACAAATATAAATCGAAATGCTCATACTTATACTTATTTTGACTCAAATATTCTTCGGATTTTTGGTTATTATCTATTCGTGGAATAAGCGATGATCTGATGGTTCACTGCTTTGTCCGGATTGTGGAGAATCGGACTATCGGAGGAGATAACCGAACATTTGTTTATCAAGTGTGATTAGCGCAATCGTTCCCGGTGCAAAACCCCAAATGTCTTTGCATTTAGTTTTGCATTTGCATAACAAAGTTAGCAAGAAGAAGGCGAAAGCACTCCATGCCGTGTGTTTAGTTATGGTTTGGCGTCCATGGAAGACGAGAAACAACATGGTGTTCAACAGCAAGGCAACCGAGGTGGAGACGGCATGGAGATGCTTGGGGTAGGTTTAACGCTTAAAGGGGCGAAACTGTATGTTTTGTCATAGGGTGATTCGGAGATTCGGTTAGGCTGTGGCCAGAGAAGCTTGCCAGACCCAGTTTGTAGTTTCCTAAAAGTCGTTAAAATAGTTTCACTGTTGGTCGCTCAAAAACAAAAGTTTTGTAACAAATAAAATTCAAAACAACTGAAAATTCATAACACTAAGCAAGTATAATGTGATTTAGACCAACCTCATTACACCAACATTACTACATTAAACACTCCATCGTTCAATAGCTCAATTCGACAACAAAAACGAGTTGTCACTAAACACACAGAGTACAATAAAAGAAACCAAAGAAAAAATAATGGATAGTTTGCTCTAAAAAGACATGAAAAACATAGTAAACATCAGTATGTCATAAGAGGTGACGCACTGCAATGTACATCAGAAGCATTAGACACCCTTTGCTTTGGTGACAATGTGTCACTTGCCGCCACATCAACATCCAAATTCAAAATACTTTTCCTCTTTTGGGTCTTGTATTCTTCCACATCCACATTCAAAGATTTCTCCTGGTTAAGAAGCATGGCTTGAGCTTCTTCCAATATTGATGCATCCTCTTCTGCAGCATACAAGATCCTCTTTATGCCATCAATTATCTGCAAAAAGGAAAATGTATATTCATTCATACACTAATCACATAAAGAAAACTACTTAACAAATATTTGAAAACAATTCGAGGCGAGAAACCATACGGGCAAGTTTGAAATACTGGGAGATTGGCACATGATTTCAATGTCCCTCAGTTTTGCAAAGTAAAAGTCTCTCTCTTTCTCAAGGCTATCCATAGTCAGCTTCAACTCAGTGATCTGCATAGCAATTGAACTCAGTAATTAACTCAAGACTCTTATTCCTTTATAAATAAATTGATCATGGGTTGTGTAGTTTTGGTACCTGTTGATCGTATGCAGTGACGTTTACTGCTGGTGCGGGCTTATTAGCAGTCTTGGCAGGTGGGCCTGTTGAGTGTGCAGGAGGTGCGTCGCCTCTCCGGGCGGTGTGAGGTTTGGTTGTAACCGTGTTGCCCCTAGCGGATTGAGGCGGTGCAGATTTCTTGCTTGCATCTTTCCCACCTTTGCAAGCCTCTCTTCTTTCCATTGCATTGTAACTGTAATATGAAATTTAAGAAGCCAATTAGCAATTTTTCTAAATTCTAATGATAAGTAAGTTATACACCTAACTAAATTTCACAGCATGCATGTTTCGGAATCAGTAAAAACTTACTTATGATAACCTCCACTAACAGAATCACAGTATCTCTTCATCCACTGCATAAACTCAAGATTATCTAAAGGTCTTCCTTTCACTAGTTTGCTAACCTCAATGTGCTTCAGCATAAATTATTTATTTTAGCATCAAATTTCATAAACAAATACATCACATCAGTGAAAACAAGACAAACCTTAGTAATTTTCAGTTTGTTGAACACATCCTGAAGAACCTTATAGTTCTGGATCATATCATACTCCGACTTGGCATCGAAATTGACCTTATGCATAGGCACCATTCCAGGATGTGCAGCATCCATTAGCTGGCAGTGAACCGCTCCCGAACACGCCTGCATCCAATCAAAGTCGCAAAATTAGGTCAATTCAATACACGCTAGGGTTTGAATTTGGGGAAAAACATAAATCTGTCGCTAATAAAATATACTGAAACACATGATAAGGTAATCTAGGGTTTGAATTTGGGGAAAACAAACCTCTTCAACTTTGGAGAGATTGAGTTGGAGAGTGGAGTTGATCCAGGCTAGGATCTCGGATCGGCCGACGAAGTAAGCACCGTCCATCATACCGATGTTAGTCGCCATCTCTGGAGTTGATGTTTTGGGATATTCTAGAGAGAGAGAGTGCTGGCAAACGCTCCTAGAGAGAGAGAGAGAGATAACGGTCTGATGATTTTGAAATGGGAGAGGTGCAGGCGGGATTTATATTGGGGATTTCGAAAGCTGGGATTAATGGGCCTAACGGCTCCAAAGAAAGTGGCCATCAAGCCCAAACTAGACTGATTTATTTTCTCAAAACACCATTAATTAATTATATTTAATTTTTTAAATAAATTAAAAAACATCGTTTTCAAAACAAGTCAATGATAATTGTACAGTCTGGCACATTAATCAGAATGGATTTCATTAGGTTAGATCTTTAGGTGTTAGTTTGCTGGATTAAAGATATTCTAGTAAGAACATGTTAAACATTTGATATATAAGATCTTATTGTATAATATATAAATATATTTTTTTTTTCAAACAACGCATCGTACAATATATAGTTTGTAACACCCTAACATCCATTGGATAACGTCCTCATCCACCAGACTAGTTATGCGATCGACAGTTAAAGCTTTGATGTGCAAACTTATAGCGTCGATGATATAACATGATGACGAAAAAACATCGAATATTACGCGTATATCGGACTACGAGCAGGTATATGAGTGTCTCCTCTAAGAACAAGTACATCCAATTCTCTTCGGCTATCACTTGGCTTAGGCTTTAATTGTTTTCATTCATAAATTTACTTTCACTGGAAGTTAGTCGAACAATAACTCTCGAGTGCTCAACATGTCAAAACTAATGGTGTTCTGTGTTGTAGGACTGAGAACTGCTTACCTCTACCTAAAACTCTTTAAATTTGTAATGCAAATCGAACTTGTTTGTTAGCATCATTCGTTGTTTTTAGAATATGCATGTATAGTATGTTGAAGTACGAATGGAATCAAAATAACTTGACTAATAATAGCAGTAACGTTAAGAACTGCACACACACAAAAATATTAATTTAATCACAATTGGTGTTAGGTTGGAGTGGTAAATAAGAGACTTGATGTTTTACGTGACTTAGCTTCGGTTCTTGCCTCAGTCATTTAGTTTCGGTAGCACCGGGTAATGATGAGAGACTAAGGGAGTAGGTGACGTTCACTAGTTAAATCTTTAAACTGAATGAGTTTTATCTACCGCACTATTGTGCCTTTGGGAGAGCACGGATGTTGGCCTTAGATGAACATTTTTTTCGAATTGAAAGACGAGTGTGTCTTGTTACGGTGAATTTAGGTGCTGCTTGTTTTTGAAAACAAAAACTGTCTGCAATTTGATTTCATCTGATTTCATGTCTGCAACTGAAGATGTGGTTTGAAGGTCTGCAATCTGAAAATATAATACCGTTTGTTTTATAAACTGGATATCGTCTGCATAAGCTGAAAATTAGTTACATATCATATATATCATAGTAGATAAAATTTATTTAACGTATGTAGACTGCTAAAATAATTGGTGGTGGTGTACGAATTGTGAAAGTGGGTGGTGGTGGACGATTGGTGGCAGACGGTTGTGGTAGGCGATGAACGGTGGGTGGTAATGATGGACAGTTGTGGTGGGTGGTGGACGGTGGTGGTAGCGGACGGTGGTGGTGGTGGGAGTTGGTAGTGGCGGACTGTGGGTGGTGGTGATGGATGGTTGTGGGGGGGCGGTGGACGGTGGTGGCGGTAGTGGACGGTGGTGGTGGCCGACAGTGTGTGGTGATGGGTGGTGGACGATGGTGGTGGCGTATGGTGGGTGGTGGGTGGTAGTAGTGGACGACGGTGGGTGGTGGTGGTGGTGGACGGTGATGGTGGTGGTGGATGATGGCGGTTGGTGGTGGACGGTGATGGCAGTGGCGCACGGTGGGTGGTGGTGGTGGACGGTGATGGTAGTGGTGCACGGTGGGTGGTGGTGGTGGTGGTGGACATTTGGGTGTTAATAGGATGTGAATAAATATGAAGAAGTTACTTTTAAGACCATAAAAGCATTTTTCATATATTTTTCTTCTAAAAAAACAAACAGTTTTCAGAAGCTTATGTTTGCACGCCCGCATACGTAAACCCCTTGCAGACGTTTTAAGCAAAAACAAACATAACCTTAGTTATAAAACGAAAAAGAATAAAACCTACAGTATTAAAAAGCAGGCAACCCCGTAACCGAAAAATAAAAAACCCACACGATCCGACGCGAGACAAAACCCTAGCTTAAGCTTCGTCATCACTCTCGCCAGCCATCTTCTCGTAAGCAGATATTCGGCAGTTGCGAATTTAAGCTTAAACCCGGATTCAGAATCGAGACTCGTTTGCCGATTTGTGGTAATCTTCTTCTTATTCATATGATTTTCCTTTTCATTTTAATTAATACTCTCCGCATCTTCTGGTTTGTTAATTAAACTTGAAGACAAGAAATGTTCGCTTTTCCGATATGTTTTTTTATATATGGTTGATGTGTGTTTTTAGCTTCAATTCTTCCATTGCTTGCAAATTTCAATTGGTTTAGTTTGTTGATTTAGATGAAATGTTAATTTTATTCTCAGATATATTGTAGTTTAGTATTTATTTTTACCTGTAGTAGTAATCATAGTTCAAATTGTTTACAAGTTAGCTAAATTGCAGAATCATAGTTTGACATGCACAAAGTTAGGCTATTTTCATTTAAAGTTTTGTAATTATATCAAAGAAATTAGTAAATTGTTAGTTATATTTAAGATTGGGATATGAGTTGCTAAAACTATACACATGGAAATGGGAAGAAATGGGCGTTCAATTAGGTTATTGTTTAATCGGCTATGCCACACATCAAAGCTGAAATCAACCCACAGTTTTTGGTTATACGGTTTTGGTTAATCGAACCATCGGTTAGTTGTTCGGTTCAGTTACAGTTTGATTAGTGTGATTATTTTTTCATCCCTTATACTGATACAGTAATGATCTGTTAGCCCACTTGCCCATCTACTAGTAGGGGTGAGCAAAAAATTGCATTAATCTAACAGTAGCTGAAAGAACAATTAATCGACGCTTCGGTTAAGCCATAATTGATTAACCGAAAATTGTTTTCGCGTTTGACGTGTGACATAACCTACTAACTAATAACCCATTTCTTCACGTCTCCATGTATGTAGTTTTAGTAGCTCGTGTCTCAATATCTCGTATGTTACTAGTTTTTTTGATGTATCGTCGAAACCTTAAAAGAAACTGAATAGCCTAACTTTGTGTGTGTGAACATGTAGTTTTAGTAGCTCGTGTCTCAATATCTCCTATATAACTAAGAAGTAACTAGTTTTTTTGATCTACCGTCGAAACCTTAAAACAAACTCAATAGCTTAACTTTGTGTGTGTGAACATAGTGATATATATATATATATATATATATATCTGCTCTAGATATATGCTTTCGGTAGTTGCATATGATAAATAAGGTTAGCAGAAATATACCAATGGTTTAATCAAATAACCCATGAAGCAATTGAAAAATCGTTACATGATCTTTCTTGCAGGAACTGGTTGTGTTGACCGTTAAGGCGTGTTAACAGTTTCTGTACTTCATTTGCAGGAAGGTGACATGGCAGTGAACGGCATCAAGTCATTGAGAAATCTTCCTGTGACCAGTGGACTAGGAGCTTCTAGAGCATTTTCTAGCGCGGCTAAATCCAAGAAAACCAAAGGTGCGGCTGCTTCAGATGCTCCAAAACAGTCAACTTTAAGCAAAGAAGTCAAATCCACAACGGTTGTCGGGGCAAATATCCTTAAAGATGGAACTGACCCTAAAATACTACCTGATTCTGAATATCCAGAGTGGTTATGGCGCCTTTTGGACAAGAAACCGGCTTTGAGTGAGCTTAGAAGGAAAAATATAGAAACTCTTCCTTATGAAGACCTAAAGCGTTTTGTGAAGCTTGATAATCGGGCAAGAATCAAAGAAAACAACACTACCAGAGCCAAGAACTGACTTGAATTTGGAATCATCAAGAATTTTAGGTATGTAATAGATGATTATTGCTTATCATCATACTATAAACTTTGCACTTTTGTTTAAGTCTGCATCCTTCATCCTCTTTGGTTCCTTCACGCGAATATGCTTTAATAATGACTGAATTTGGACATTTATTTTCTTAGTCGAGTAATTATCATGTTCCTTTGTCATCTTTTCATTGTTATCGATTGGTATTAGTATCACTAGACCGGACCGGTTGAGTAAAAAGGTGTAGAGATTGCGTTAGGCAACAAAAAACAAACATTTAACTCCCGGCTAAAGTACACGCTCTCTTGATCAGATCTTTGGCCAAGAACTCCCAACTGCGCTGCCTAACATCTCACTTAAGAGCTTAATATCTTTTTTGTGCAACTTTCTATATTTGATTGTTTTGTTTTTCAGTAAAGGTACACAATGGTTGTTCTACATTCCATTAGTTTTGTTTTAGCGTCAATTAGGAAAAGAATGAAACATGTTACTATGTGAATGTGACACAAGTGAAGAATAGAATGGCATTTTGGAACGAGAACTGAATTGTTGTGAACCGAATTGGGGCTGCAGAAGATGGAACTATGAGTGAGATATTTGGGAGATTTAGAGAAGAATTCATGCAATCTTGCTTATAGTCAATAGTCAAAACACTCTTTTAAGATCATTTCTAGGCTTGTGTAAGGTAGAACACGGGAGAGTTTTCTATACAAAGCCACTGAACCATAACCCATAATCTGATTTACCAAGCCAAGCCAAACCAAACCAAACCAGATCAATTTATACATTAGTTACCAGTGGCAGTACTGTTCATACCGGCCATCGGTATTAATAGGATACAAGTGTTTTGGGTCAACCCACTCCACCCATTTCAACCAGTAAAAAAAAGTTACGCGTTCTGATTCATTCAAATCCTACCCATTTATTTTGCTAAGTCCTGTGTTTGGTTTTGTTTTTTTGAGAAAAAAGTATCCAAGATACTGAATACCCACCAAAAGGATATGCATTTTGAATTATTTTTTTTAATTCCACTTTTCAAATAAAAATGTTTTAATGAATCCTTTTATCATCAGTTCATCACTAATAATTTTAGAAATCATGGTTGATGGTAAAAATATCAAACATGGTTATGCACTTGTTATCTTAAAAAGCTTAAAAATCCAGTTCGTGGAGCTTTAAAATACCTTCATCAAGGTTCTGATTTGATCCTTCTTCAGCGGATCAAAATAAGGCCCATACAATACCAATACTTGTGAACCCATGATCTACAACTATTTTCCCTAGACAAAAGATTATTTTATGCAAGTGTGGTTGAGCACAAATGTTGCTATGACTTCTTAAAGAAGTAAACTTGGCCTCCCCAAAACACTATTGATACGAAAGAGACCTCCCTGCCAAAAGGTTCGAAGAAGTGTAATGAGTGAAGATCTTCCCAGCCAAGTCGCTGATCGCTATGGTACCTGTGTTTTCTTTCTAATGTTAATTGACCTGCTATTCTCACTTGAAAAGTTGGAACCAATGATGTATTTTTCTATATTTGAAGACTAATAAAACCAAATTTTAAATATCTACAGGGTTATATGTATAATTATTTCTAAAAGAGTTCCAGTTATGCAATTCATTCTAGGTTTTAAATTAGTTAATTGATTCATTCCTAATTGAACGTTTTCAATTAAGTTATTTCCTTCTTATTAAAAAATTCTAATCCTAATACTTATTCTTTCTTAGTTGTCATTCCTTTCTAAATTAATATTATTATTATTATGTTTAAAAGCAAATTAAATATTTCTTAATTGTCAAATTAAAATCAAATAGAGTAAGAGGATTCAGGTCAAATGTATCTTGTTTTTATATTTTTAATCCTTGTTTTCAACAATAATCTTACAAACAAATAATTCCACTGAAAATGTATTTTTATAATTTCATAACCATAGTTTTTTTTAATAGCTTAAGTGCATATAGTTGCTGCAGGACTTTTAGAGCAGGGCCGGCTGGTGGGTTGTGCAATTCGGGCGACTGGCCGGGTACTTAATTTTTAGGGGCATAATTTTTTTTATATAATTTTGTTTATATATATATATTTCGGCTCGGTCATTTAAATTCTCGAGACGACCATGTTCCAGAGGCTTACCACCTGCATCAATCCACCTTACCCAAATTTGAAACCTAGAACAATGGCGTTCTCCTTTGTTAGAATCGAACTGAGACCCCTAAGAGATCCCGCATAATTCTTGCCACACGGGTGATTCGAACTTTGTGCATCCCACTTTAAAATTTAACAACAAACGTGATATTGGTTAAGTAGAGTAATTTCACAAATTACAAAACACAATTGTGTCTAAAATGATAATTACTTATCAATAACACGTTACACGAGGGGCCGTTATATAACACAACAAAATCTTAATGGACTGTGTATGCGTTTCACCCAAACTTCGCACCAACGATACTTTAGGGTTTAGACAAACAAACAAACAAACCCTCAATTCATTCACTCATCTCCTTCTATCCAGCAACAATGGCAGAACCTGCAACTCTACCAATCAACAACCTAACAATCTCCGACACCATCAGCCAAGCCGAGTTCTCACAACGCGTTCTCGTCCGCTCAATTCTCTCCCGTCCGGACGCCGGCGCCGGCTTAGCCGGACAAACCCTAAAAGTCGGCGGCTGGGTGAAGAAAGGGCGGGAACAAGGCAAAGGCTCGTTCGCTTTCCTCGAACTTAACGACGGATCATGTGCGGCGAACCTGCAGCTTATTATTTACGCTGACGTGGCGCCGTTAGGTCAGGTTACGCCTACTGGCACTTGTTTGCACGTGGAAGGCGTGCTGCAGATGCCTCCGGAGGATAAGCAGGGGAAGCAGTCGATTGAGTTGAAGGTGACGAAGGTTTTGGAGGTTGGGAGTGTGGATCCGGCCAAGTATCCGTTGCCGAAGACGCGGTTGACGCTTGAGTTTCTGAGGGATTATGTTCATCTTCGTCCCAGAACCAACACTGTAAGGTTTTAATTGAATAAAATGTTTACATTGTAATAATATAGCGTACAAGTGGTTTTTACTGAAATTAGGTTGTTAGTTTAATGGTAGTTAAGCTTTTGTCGGACAAACGAATAATTCACTAACTGCTAATTTTTTGTTCTTGTTAGTTTATTAAGGAAAAAATGAGCTTGTTTTTCAGTGGTTCTCGAACACAAACGAACAAACGAACGAACGCAAATGGACACAAACGATATTTTATTTGATTTGAGTAATTGAAAATGGCCATTTTCAATGGTTTGTCGGGCTACCAAGTTTGTGTTGGTGGTTATTTTAACATGTATATTCGTATTTTAGTTTTACAATAAATTAATTACACAATACTTGAATATATTTTTGTTTTATGGTTAATAGTTTTGCGATAAGAGTTGGAAAGTCATTAAAAATTATTAAAAATCTTTAATGAACAAACATAAACAGACTTAAACAAACAATTTATTTTACGTTCACGAGCACAATTGAATGAAATGGCCTCTGTTCGTGTTCGTTCATTTAGTTAATTGGACGGAATTTTTTGTTTATGTTTGTTTGATTATTAAATGAACGGACATAACTGAACTTTCTGCTGACCAGTTTGCCAAAAGTTGTGTTCAATTACATAACACTATAACAGTAGTTCCGTTAAACAGTACAAGAAATTTTTATACTCATTCTATTTGTTAATCTTATTGCTTTCAAGTTACAGTTCATATCCAATTTGGCTAGGTTAAAAATTATTACTGTAAATTTGTAATTATATACAGTTAGTTGAGTTTTTTTAGATTAAGTTGATTAATACAAAGCTAATCATCTCCTCTAATATAGACGAGGAGATGTTACAAGGAAAGAGCAAAGGCTAATCAAATCTAACAAGCTCAATTAAATGTATAACTAACTATGTATCACGCATATAGATTGCTGTTAATTCTAGCAGGTTATTATGTTTTTATGGTGCCACTGATCATAATCTATGACGCTACTGTTTCAGATTTCTGCCATTGCCCGAATTCGTAACGCACTGGCTTATGCAACTCACACATTCTTCCAGAAACACGGATTTCTTTACGTGCATACACCTATTATCACCACTAGTGATTGTGAGGGTGCTGGAGAAATGTTTCAGGTGACCACATTAATAAACGATGCAGAAAAAGTAGAAAAGGAGTTGATCCAGAATCCTCCTCCATCTCAAGAAGATGTTGATTTGGCCCGAAGTGTTGTGAAGGAAAAAGGTGAAATTGTTGCAAAATTAAAGTCTGATAAAGCTGGTAAACCTGAAATAACAGCTGCCGTTGCTGAACTTACTAAAGCTAAAGAGAATTTATCAAAGGTTGAAGAACGATTTAAGCTGAAACCTGGTATTCCAAAGAAAGATGGGAAGGTTGACTATGCTCAAGATTTCTTTGCCCGTCAAGCCTTTTTAACTGTCTCGGGCCAACTTCAAGTTGAGACCTTTGCTTGTGCACTTAGCAGTGTTTATACTTTTGGGCCCACGTTCCGAGCTGAGCATTCTCACACATCACGTCATCTTGCTGAATTCTGGATGGTTGAGCCTGAAATAGCTTTTGCTGATATCGAGGTCTGGATAGTTAGTTGTATTGAGGTTTTTGAAACTTGTTTGACCTTGCTTAATACACACTTAAAACACTTATGCAGGATGATATGAAGTGTGCAGAGGCGTATGTTAGGTTTCTTTGCCAATGGCTACTTGATAACTGTCTTGATGATATGGAATTTATGGTTGAGAAATTTGACAAGAAGGCCATTGAGAGGCTAAAAATGGTTGCTTCAACTAACTTTGTACGCCTTTCATACACCGAAGCAGTGGCAATTTTGGAGGAAGCTGTTGCTAAAGGCCACAAGTTTGAGAATAAAGTAGAATGGGGAATTGATTTAGCATCTGAACATGAGAAGTACTGTTTCTATATTTGTTGTACTACCTAATTGTATTCATTTATCTAATCTAACTAATACTTTGCAATTTTATGTTGTGCAGATACTTGACTGAGACTAAATTTGAGTCACCTGTGATTGTGTACAACTATCCTAAAGGAATTAAAGCTTTTTACATGAAAGTCAACGCTGATAAGAAAACAGTGGCTGCTATGGATGTTCTTGTGCCAAAGGTAAAAGTTACTTATCTCAATGCATTCTTGGTTGCTTTATACAACTATATTTGTTTTTGATTAATCATTTAGCAGAACTATTAACATTATGCATATTGTGCATGTTACACTAATATTCTGTTGTATTAATAGGTTGGTGAACTTATTGGAGGAAGCCAGAGAGAAGAGAATTATGAAGTCATCAAAGAAAGGTATGATAATCCAAAACTACCTATCTAATTCTCATAAAACAGTTCGAGCCGAGGTCGTCTAAGCTTAAGAGCGGGTTCGGCTCGAACTGTTTAACTTATGAAAGCTCGAGCTTGGCTCGTTTCGAGCATATTTCTAAAGCTCGAGCTTGGGCGGAGCTCGGCTCAGTTCTTTTTTTTTTCTATTTGTTTATAATTAACTTTACACATGTTAATAATTACACTTTTTATTGCAACACATATATAATTATTTAGTTGTTTTTTTATAGCTTTATATGCAACAATAAATGTTACATAAATATATGTATTTAGCATGTTAAAAATACGTAATAGAAAAGCTCGTCTAGGCTTGCGAACCTATTTGAACTCGATAAGTGAAGCTTTGACTAAGGCTCAGGCTCGTTTTTAAACAATCTTATAGTTAGGCCCTAGCTTGGGCTTGTTTAAGCTTGGCTCGATTCTAGTTTTTAGTGAGCTGATATCGAGTAGCTCATCAGCGGCTTGGCTCATTTACCACCTTACTTAAATTAGTTATTGCATTTTCAACCCATGAACTTACGACTGGGTTAATTGTGGTTCTGGTTTTTTCTGAAACGGGTCCCTATGAAAAGTTTACTTTTAATCCAGTCTTTGAAATTGTTTTATATAAAGATGAAAGTTTATCGGTCAGATCAACACCATCCAGCCTGATTCAGCTGGTACAGAAAACTTGACATGTTTTAACCTGTGTCCAATTTGAATGCAGGATTCTTGAAATGGGTCTGCCACTTGAGCCATATGAGTGGTACCTTGACCTGCGTCGCTATGGGACCGTGAAACACAGTGGGTTCGGTCTAGGGTTCGAGAGGATGATTCTTTTTGCAACCGGGATTGACAATATCAGGGATGTAATCCCTTTTCCAAGGTATCCAGGAAGAGCCGATCTTTAAAGATGTATGGAACCATATAATACACTTATCACATCACACCAGATTATTCCTTTTGTTTTTAATATTTATTAGCATTTTCATTGCTAAACCAGTTTGAATGCACATCTTGTAAGATTTTGTTTCTACTAACTGGTGGTGTTAAAACCTTGTTTTTATTCCCAGATTTGACAAATTAGAACACACAGTGTTTGCATGTAAAGATTAGAACTTATATTTCGGCTGTAACAAATCTAGCAGGACTAAAATGATTAAGATCGATGATGGTAGAATGACCATCTAACACGAGTTCACTCATGGCATCACCGCTGGCTGGACCAAATAGCAGCCATATCCACTAGCCACATAGCATTGGTTCATCCCTGGAACTGAACCCATGATTGGTAATTCATCTTTGGTGCAAGGCATGTAGCATGCTTGTTCTGTTTTTATCCTCACAGTCTTCTTTTAGATGAACTGACACAATACCTGCACCTTTCTTAAGCAGTTGTGTGGAATCGGGGTCGGGGAATACTATCAGGCCCTTCTGGGATCTCGGCTTCTACCGATGAGACACATATGTAAACCTCCCCTGCAATGTTTTTAATCATTATATCGGTTTATGACTGCAAAAGAATAGTTTGGATGCAATCGAGGAAATCCACCGCAGTGGAATCGCCCCCTTGAGATGGATTTCGAACCTGAGTAATTGTTACCTGTAGCACGTGGATAAACCTCTGGATCGGTTGGGCCTGCTCCTCCAGCCGGATAGTAAGTACCAAAGGGTGCATGAGTAGTGATCGCGTCGAAGGTTGCGTGAGTGGTGATCGCGCCCCATCTTTTGGTTCCAGAACTACGCTGTGCACCTTCTTAACATGCATCCTAAATCCAGATGACAACTCCGGCAGCATACTAGTCAATGGCCCAAGAGCTAAAACCACCGCATCACCGCCAGTGATCCATCACCATCCACCTTCACCACTACGCCCCCTTCCTTCACTTTCCCACCCACAACCTCCACTCCATACTAGAGATGGTCAAAAAAACCGGTTGGGGAACCGGTTTGCCGGTTTAAACCGGAAACCGGTTTTTACGAAAACCGGTTTTTTAAAAACCGGTTTGACCGGTTTACAAACCGCCGGTTCGTATTTCGGTTACAAGTTTTAGATCCAAAACCGGTTAACGAACCGGTTAATGGAAAAACCGGTTTTTTTTAAAACCGGTTATTATGAAAAAACCGGTTATTAACCGGTTATTTTAAAAAAAAAACCGGTTAACCGGTTATTAACCGGTTCTAACCGGTTTCTAAACCGGTCCTAACCGGTTAGACCGGTTAGGGTTTTGACATACAAAAACCGGTTATTAACCGGTCCAGTTATTAACCAAAACCGGTTTTTTTCCGGGCCAAAAAAAACCGGTCCGGTTAATAACCGAACCGGTTTTTTTAAAAAAACCGATTTGTGCACCTCTACTCCATACTCTTCCACCTCCTTCGTTAGCAACGCCAGTGTGAACAATTGTGGGTTTGAGCCATAGTTTCCGTCGTACTGGTGATTTCTCCGGTTGTAACTCCACCATCTACCCACGGCAGGAGTATGGAACATGAACATTAAATTTGTGTTCATTTATTTACAGAACGAACATGAAAACATGTTTTTACGTTCATTTATGTTCGTGCCGTTCATTTATGTAAGTTCATCTATGTCTGCTTTTTATATTCGTCTGTATTCATTTGTGTTTGTTTATGTTTGTTGTAGTTTACGTTTGTTCTATATGTTCGTTTTTCTTTGTTCAATAATGTTCGTGTAGATATTAAGCGAACGAAGATAAACGAACACGAACACGTTTATTTTTTTATGTGAACAAACATGAACACAGTTTTTTTGTCCGATTAAGTGTCCGTGTTCTTGTTTGTGTTCGCTTAAAGTTCAATGAACGAACACGAACATGCCCTTGTTCGTGTTCGTTCGGTTCGTTTGCACGCCTAGTGTGTGGTTTGAAATGAATGCGGAGTTATGCCACGTTGGCATAAGGGGTGCGGAACACCTCTATGAAGGGCGTGTGGGGGTGCTAGTTTAGATCGCGGGTGGGGGTGCGCATTGAATTTGATTTATATATATATATATATATATATATATATATATATATATATATATCTGTTTTTAACTATTAGTTAATTTTATAAAGTTATAACCAATCAAAACCTCGTCCCATCAAAGCATTTTACATTTCAGTCGGTCACAACACATGTTCTGGAGTGTGAATTCTATGAAAGATACCACACTATTTCTGCATTTCTTAGGCCTTAGCTGGTTCGGCATGCTTATCAGTTATCACAGTAAGGAAGTTTGGGTTAGCAAAAGAATGCAATGGTGTTTCTAACACACATATGATACAATAGTTAAATAGTCGCTATCTAGGTTTTGGTACTTTAGACGCTTTAACATGTTTGGTATTAGTTACTGAACACGTATGTGTACTAGTGATTTAGAACACTAATTTGCAAGATCTAAGCACGTTAGGACTGTGTGTTATCATGCTTAGTACTGAGTGTCATGGTTTATTGATATGGTGCTTGAAGAAAACTTGAAACTTAGAATTTTATTGATGTTTGAATTGTCTCAAATGTTATAATGATATTATTGTATGTTTGCACCAACTATTGATTGTAGTCTGACATGAAAGTAATGGCTAGGCCCGAAGTCAGGCCCCAATCTGGAATTAGTAATGCCAGCCCATTTCTTAATGATTGGGCTTGGTCTTTACTAGTTTTGTCTAATCCTGATTCAAAAGGATCTTTCATTAATATAGTAACGTTATTTTCTTGTATACTTGTTAAAAGTAAAATATAAGTTAACCTTTATAAATTCCACCACCGAGACCAATGCTAGATTCCTAGTTCAAATCACTACCAGGGCCTTTTGCTTATAAAATATTGTACTTGGGCTTGGTTGTTCTAAGTTCTTCTGAAAGCTAATTCTATTGGGGTTTTATTAAAGATGCACCCCATTAGTCACGATACGAAAATTAGAAATATTAGAATATCAACAATTCAATATATCATAGATTAGTGATCATCAATAAACTTTTTTGGATTGTTATGTCTAACATATTCAATAAACATGTTGTTTTCTGGATGACTTGTTTCATCCATTTAGTTAAACAAGTCATGTTTAAGTTGAACGTTTAATCATTTTAACTAAAAAAGCCGATATTCCCTGTTTACATCATGTTTAACTCATTTATTACAGCCCGTCAAACCTTTACAGCTTGTAACTCATTTGACTCTTTCAGAAAAATAAGTATGCAAGTAAACGATTACTTAAGTTTGATGGTCTGTATCACAAATAAATATACGAGTCGTATTATTTATACAGAATACAGGAAGATTTCACAATGACAAATGTAAAAATAAATGAAATTGAAAGGGAATGTAATTAAGATGTACTAAATTAAGTTAAATTAAAATGAGAAATAAAATAGAATAGAGAGGAAGGTGGGAGGAGGGTGCATCACACGTGCAAGTAAGGTGTTAGATCCCACCGTACGAGACAACCGTATACTCTCTCTCAAAGGTGGAAAATTACTTTATTATCCTCGGGTTCCCCCAACACTCACGTGGATAACTAGACTAAACTAGATAAGGGTTAAGCTTTAAGTTAAGTTGACGGTTACTTAATTTTTGACTGCCGAGCCACTTGATGCCACCCGCACGTGACTATGTTCTCATCCCACATGCCCCCCCTTACGGTTCTACGCGTAAAGATTCCTACTGCTTATGTATAATATTCGAAAAATTGTATTAAGAATGTGCATCTCTTTTTCAAATTGATTAGCAACTCAATTTGAGAGAAAGACAATAACTGGCTTGGTTTAGTAAGGTAAATGAAGATTATGAATTTTAGTCTTATCTGAGATATAGAGTAAAGAGGCTGACTGGCTATTATATATATATATATAGGGCCGTCTTTGAGAATTCAAATACCTAGGCCGAGTATTAAAAAAAAGCCCATAGGCCCTAACGAGTAACGAAATACACAAGATAGTTTTTTTTAAACGACATTAACGTTATAACAATAAAAATAGTAAATATATAGCAATAAACTCAAATACAATAGTAGTTAACCTCTAACCGATAATTCGTGAAGCTCTCCTAGCATTCTTGACAACAAACTGTTTGATCACCTCTTCGCAGTTTATACCATCTAAGATTTCGCTCTCGATGGCTATCATCGCCAATCCATTAAGTCTTTCTTGGGACATTGTGGATCGTAAATAAGATTTTAATAACTTCAACTTTGAAAAACTCCTTTCTGCGGATGCCACTGTGACTGGAATAGTTAACAATATTATATATGCAATCTTTGCATTTGGGAAATTTTCTTGGGTCTCGTTCAAATGCTTCAAAACTTTAATAGGGCTACTAAATTCCATGGTATATAATGTGTCTAATGAGCTTAACTCCATATAAAGCTCATAGTCATTAATATCTGATCTTCCTTCAAACTTTAGTGCATTTTCAAGAAAATACAGGATAACTTAAGATCTTCATCTTCAATTCCCCCTAAGTTTTGTGGAAACAAAAATCCAAATAATTTCTCATAATTTTTGAATTGATCAAATCTTGTCTTAAGAGAAGTAATAGATTGATCAATAATATATAAAAAATAATTTACTCTAAAATTCTCTTGAGGAGTAAATGAAGCTTCTTGGCTACTTGCACACTCATCACTTTATTTTTTCCTTTTAATTACACGTTTTTCTGCAAATATCGGGGTCGATACCCATTTCAAAAGCAATTTTCTCAGCTTCATCTATTGCTTTTGAAAAACCATTTTCTCTAAATTCCTTGAAGAAGTCAATCAATCTCTTTATTTCTTTAATAGCAATCTCTAGGCGCATATCTTTCGATTGTAATATTTTGCTCACTATATTCACCTTATCTGACACTTTATACCATATGATAATTGATACCAAAAAGTCAAAACCAATATTTTCTGCTATGGTAGTTGCTTCATCTACAATTGCAAGATCACCATCTTTTTCTCCAACTTCAAGTAAAGCCTCTCGTACATCAGCAAGTTGCAATTTAATAGCTTTAACACTTTTGACACGACTTTCTCAACGCGTTTGAGACAAAGACTTCAGACTCCAAGATTTAACATTATCTTTCAAAATTTGCCATCGATTAATAGAATTTTCAAAGATAGTATACATACGTTCGATCTTTCCAAAAAAAACTCTTTCCTTTAGTAGAAATGGTAGCCATATCATATAATGTAAGATTAAGAGAATGACTACCACAAGGAGTGTAAAATTCTCTAGGATTCTCATTTAAAAATCTTGTTTGCACTCCTTGGTGTTTTCCTTTCATATTTGCTCCATTGTCATAACCTTGACCACACATATCATCCAGTTCTAAACCAAGAGACTTTAACTCCTCAACTGTAATATCAAATAATCATTTCCCCGTGGTATCATTAACATCCAAAACCCTTAAAAAGGACTTATCGACAGTAGCCGAAATAGAAGAGAACTTTAAATACCTCACAATTACAGTCATCTGTTCCTGGTGACTTGAATCTAGAGTGCAATCCAATATGATTGAATAATACTTTGCTTCCTTTATCTGCTTTATGATTTCTTTTTTAATTTTCTTGAGCTATCATAAAAATTAACTCGTTTTGGATGTTGTGTCCAAGATAATGAACATGAACCTCATCATTTATGATCCGCCGGACATGCTCTTTGATAACCGGGTGAAACTCTTCCAACATTTCAACAAGACCCAAGAAATTTCTATTACCTATTAAAAACAAATTCAAATAAGAAGTACAATTAGTTACAATTTGGCTGAAGTAAAAAAAAATTACCATTACCTTTTGGATACAACTTTTCTTTTGTTCCACGAAATGCTAAATTATTTTTAACAAGAAACTTGACTAATGCAACGATTCTTAAAAGGACTTGTATCCAATAGTCTCTTTCTTTCTTGAATTGCTCATACTGAGTTTTATCAATTGTTTCGTTCAACTTTAATCTTTTACGCATATCAAACCAACTATTTATATTTGTGAGACGACCCAAGGAAACTTCGTGGTTTTTGACACTAATGGAAGCATGGTGCCAATCATTATAACCTTCCCCATCTAAATTACCATTCGATAGCCATTTTTGAAACACTTTACAACAAAAACAAAATATCTTGTCTACCTGTATCGAATATACTAGCCAAGGGCGATCACATTTCTCCAAATTTGATAAAGTTCTTGTATATAAAGCTGATGAAAATCGTCTTTTATGCTTATCATACGGACCATTTACTATATTATTATCTCTTTTAGTAAATGGTTACTGGGTTTCTGGCCCATACAGAGTCTTGAATTTCCATGGGGAGACCCCCAAGGAATTTCTCTATGGCTCGGCGGGAAGGGGTAACAAGGTGAGGGACAAGCAGGCTTAGTTCATGGAAGCGCGTCGCGTACTCGCGCGCTTCACCGCTGTATTGCTTCAAGTTCCAAAATTCTTCCTCCAGGCGCTTAACTTCGTTGGGAGGGCAGAATTCTCGCGTCAAGAGATCCTTAAATTCCTCCCAGAGCATGCTGGAAGCAGCTTCTGCGCCACGCGCATGAGCTACTCCATTCCACCATGTAAGCGCTCTAGATTCCAGGACACTGGAAGCATATAGGGTTCGTCTGTCTGGAAGGCATTGGGTGTGGAGGAAAGTGTTTTCTATTTTCTCAAGCCACTGGAGCATCACGGTGGCTCCTTCAAGACCTGTGAACTTTGAAGGGTTACCCGCGTTAAAGGACTTAATGTTGTAACCAGAGGTGTTGGTATTGTTTTGGCTCAAGGCTTGGGCTATTGCGGCGGCCATTTCCTGGGAACGTTGCTGCGATCGTCTGCGCGCGGCTTCTTTCTTCCTGAGATAGCGAGCTGATAGCGGAGGCATTCTATAAAAGTTTTAATTTTAGTTAATATCTTGGTTTTAGCGCAAAGTATAACCTCGAAAAGCTTGGTTTCGCGGAGTCAGTTACTGTCAAAAGTTAAAGTAAAATAAATGACCCTAAATGCAGACTTAATAAAGGTAACAAATTCGAATCAAGAATCGACAATTCATGTATCACCATGACTTTCCGAATTCCCAATTTAAAATATACGAGCAAACGAGTATTGGGGATTGACGATTCATGTATCACCATGACTTTTCAATCCTCAATATAAAATATACAAGAAAATGAGTATTGGAGGTTGACAATTCATGTATCACCATGAATTTTCAAGTCTCCAACATCAGAACATAATCGTAAATGGAAATTGAAAATCAACTATTCATGTATCACCATGACTTTTCGGATTTTCAAATCCAACAAACGAATATGTAAGTAAAATCAATAAAAGTCGAAATTCAACAAAAATCGAAATATCGCGGAATAAAACATAAAATCATATACTGCGTCTGCGCAAGCATATTTATAAATAACGAGTAATTAACAACAAGCGCGCAAACATGAGATTTCTCTCATGCGCGAGAGGGGACTCTTAGGTATTCTAGGCCGTTACGTCTAACCACCTATCCTAAAGTCAACGAGCTCTGATACCAATCTGTAACACCCCGACCAAAGGCGGATTATACATCGGGGCGCCACATATTGTTTCATTACTCGTGACACTATTGGTGTCAATATTTAATAAATATATTCATTCGCGCACGCGCAAAGTAGACATAAGATAACATAAATCATCATAAATCAATATATTATAAATCATAATATTCGAACAGTAATAACTTGTCTTGATACATTTTAATCTAGGTCCGAAATAAAGAAAACTTCCTACGTGTTCTCGAGCTCCAAAACAGCTACTGCAAACCTGAACATGTGTTAAAATAAACGTCAAACACTTGCGTGTTGGTGAGAAATCAAGTTTAATACAATACATAGATAACAATAAATCTGCGCGCAACATGTGTATGTCTGGTTTTCAACAAGGGTGTAATCCGATCGGGACCAACTCTAAGATTCATAGACTGCCAGTGCTCACAATTGAGCTCACAAACAAGAAAGACTGTGCAAGTGTAAACAAAAGAGAAAATCATAAACGATAGTTCTCCCGTGTTCATCTAATGGTACCATGAGAACTGCGGAATAGACCGACAAGACGGTTAATGATCCACACATACAAATAAACAGCCAAGTCTACGTCCTCAACACATGGGATACTGCGCGACTAAAGTTCGTAAACAGTTTAAGACTCTAAGTTTGTATGAACACATGAACATCCCAAAACATTAAAAGCAAAAAGGGATTAGGTACGAGATTACTCACTTGATAAACGATGCGGTGTAAGATAAAGCAAGAACCAACTTTAAACAAGCACAAGTTAACCTATAAATAAGATTATTGTTTTAATGATTTGTTTTAAGTCTTGATTATAAGTTAGCATAATTAGTAAGTAAATTATTATATATAATATATATTACCGGAAAAGCAGGGCAGAACAGGGAGGAAGACGGAGGCAGAGAGGAAGACGGCAGAGAGAGCAAGGAGGAGGACATGAGAGTTTAAGTGCTTTGTGTGTGTAGTGTTAGGAAATTAACATTATTATTTATAGGGAAACCCTAGGGAACACAATCCCTAGAAAAGGGGAAAAGATCTCCAAAAAGTAAAAGATTCCACAAGCAAAAGATATCAAAAGATATGGCAGCTGCAGGGGACAAAGGAAAAGCTGACAGGGAACAGTAAACAGGCATGGGAGGGTCAGATAAAGGTACTGGTCAAGCATGGAAAAGCAGATCTCAAAAGATAATGTCAGTCGCTTTTTCTGTCAACCAATGGGGTGGGTGCGCATGCTGCGCCAAAAGTGGCTTTTCAGACATAAGATAGGTCAGGTCAACAGCACAGAAGATAAGACAACACAAAAGTAAACGGCTGGGTTAAATAGAAGAAAAGACTCAAGACATAGCGCGAGAAAGCTTGAGCGCGAAGGCAGACACAGAAGGTCAAGAGTGCGCGAGCGCGAAGGCAGACAGAACCAACCTTAACGCGTCGCGGGAAGAACTACATTTCTAAGCGCGTCGCGAAAAGAACTATATTCCTTAGCGCGTCGCGGGAAGAACGGTATCCATAGCGCGCCGCGGGAAGAACTAAAATCCTTAGCGCGCTGCGGGGACAGTTCGTCTCGCGTATCGCGGTAACAGGTGGTCTTCACGCAGGCTTCCTTGTAAGGAGTCCGGCGCGTGGAGCTGCGCAGACAACCTTAGGCGGGAAGAAACAAAGGACAGCAAAGAGTAAGGAGAAAAGGAGGGAAACAAGGCTGAGGGGTTAAACAGGAGGGCGGGACGGCGACAAGAGAAAAGGAAGGCGGAAAGAAAAGAGGAAGAAGAGGGACGGGACGGCGGAAAGAAAGAGAGAGAAAGAGGCGGGAAGGAAAATATATTATTATTATTAAAAGTAAAATATAAGTATAAATAAATATTAAATCATAAAAGAAAGAGATCGGGTCAGAGAAACGGGTACCTGGGTCGGGTCGGATCGGGGCAGATGTCACAGTCTCCCCTACTTTAAGAAATTTCGTCCCGAAATTTATCTTGAAGTAGGTTGCGCAGAGAACAGGTGCGGGTACTTGATCTTCATTTGATCTTCCCTTTCCCATGTAAACTCGGCTCCGCGCTTGGACTCCCAGCGAACTTTCACGATAGGGATGCGACTGCGCTTGGTTTGCTTAACCTCGCGATCCATAATCTCAACAGGCTTCTCAACGAAATGCATAGATTCATCAACTTGAACTTCATCAAGTGGAATGTGAAGGTTCTCGTCAGCTAAACACTTCTTGAGATTGGATACATGGAACGTTGGATGCACATTACAGAGCGCGGGCGGCAGGTCAAGTCTGTAGGCAACTTTTCCTACACGCGCGAGAATCTTAAATGGTCCAACATATCGAGGAGCAAGCTTACCTTTCTTCCCAAAGCGGACAACACCCTTCCAGGGCGACACTTTGAGGAGAACAAGATCACCAACTTGAAATTCGAGAGGCTTCCGCCTACGATCTGCGTAACTCTTCTATCGGCTCCTGGCAGTCAGCAGATGATCACGGATCTTGGCGATTTTATCGGTTGTCTCTTGAACAAGTTCGGGTCCTGTGATTTGAGCTTCTCCCACTTCGCTCCAACAAATCGGGGAGCGGCACTTACGACCGTAAAGTGCTTCAAATGGGGCCATACCGATACTGGAATGATAGCTGTTATTATAAGAGAACTCGATCAAAGGCAGGTGCGAATCCCAATTACCTCCAAAATCAAGAACACAAGATCGGAGCATATCCTCAAGAGTTTGAATAGTTCGCTCAGACTGACCGTCAGTCTGAGGATGATATGCCGTACTCATGTCCAAGCGAGTTCCTAGCGCAGATTGGAGAGATTTCCAAAAGCGAGATATAAAACGGCCATCGCGATCGGATATGATGCTCAAAGGAGTACCATGGCGGCAGACAATTTCCTTGACATAAAGCTGCGCGAGTTGCTCAACACGTAGTTTTCACGAATGGGCAGAAAGTGAGCAGACTTAGTCAATCGATCCACTATTACCCAAATGCTATCATGTTTGCTTGCTGTCAAAGGTAACTTGGTAATGAAGTCCATCGCTATACCTTCCCATTTCCACGTAGGAATTTCTGGTTGTTCGAGCAAACCAGATGGGCGTTGGTGTTCAGCTTTTACCTTAGAGCAAGTCAGGCATTTAGCTACGAACACAGCAATATCCTTTTTCATACCGGGCCACCAATAAGTAATGCGCAAATCCTTGTACATCTTATCAGCGCCGGGATGAATAGAATATCGAGATTTATGCGCTTCACTCAGGATATCAGCGCGAAGATTCTCATCAAAGGGAATCCAGATGCGATTGAGATAGCAGAGAATTCCACTCAGATTAGGGACAAAATGCGCTTCCGCGCCACACGCTAACTCGGCGCGAAGGTTACCATTGCTGATGGATGCGCGCTGCGCGTCACGAATACGCGATTCAAGGTTGCTTTGAATCGGCGCGAAGTGAAGCTGCGTGCGCGGCAAGATACAGTTAAGCTGGCAGGGTTTTCGGCTGAGCGCATCGGCTACCACATTAGCCTTACCAGGATGATACCGGATCTCACAATCGTAATCGCTGATGAGTTCGTTCCATCGGCGTTGCCTCATGTTAAGTTCCTTCTGATCAAAGATATGCTGAAGGCTTTTATGGTCAGTGTAGAGGATACACTTAGTACCATAAAGGTAGTGTCTCCAGATCTTCAAGGCAAAAACAACTGCACCAAGTTCGAGATCGTGAGTTGTATAATTCTTCTCGTGAACCTTGAGTTGCCTCGATGCGTAAGCGATAACCTTGCCTCGTTGCATAAGAACACAACCGAGACCTTGGTTGGAGGCATCGCAGTACACGACAAAATCATCATTACCCTCAGGTAGCGCAAGGACAGGAGCTTCACACAACAAACGCTTGAGCGTTAGAAAGGCTTCTTCTTGCTTCGAGCCCCAAATATACGGTTTACCTTTGTGCGTTAGAGCTGTTAAAGGCAAAGCGATCTTCGAGAAGTTCGAAATGAAGCGCCGGTAATAACCAGCTAAGCCCAGAAAGGAACGGATCTCAGAAGGAGTGGTCGGCGTAATCCAGTTCTTGATTGCTTCAATTTTGGATGGGTCGACATGAATACCCATCTTGTTCAAAACATGGCCAAGAAACTGTACTTCATCAGACCAGAATTCACACTTGGAAAGCTTAGCATAGAGCTGCTCGGTTTGAAGCTTTTGCAATACCAATCGAAGATGTTGCTCATGCTCGGCCTTGGTCTTAGAATAAATCAGAACGTCATCGATAAACACAATCACGAATTTATCCAAGAAAGGGCTACACACCCGATTCATTAGATCCATGAAAACGGCGGGTGCGTTGGTCAAACCGAAGGACATGACCAAGAATTCAAAATGGCCATAACGGGTTCGAAAAGCAGTCTTCGGAACATCTTCATCGCGGATGCGCAACTGGTGATAGCCAGAGCGGAGATCAATCTTGGAAAAACAAGAGGCACCTTGGAGTTGATCAAAGAGGTCGTCAATGCGCGGTAAGGGATACCGGTTCTTAATGGTGAGTTTGTTCAACTCGCGGTAATCAATACACATGCGAAACGATCCATCTTTCTTTTTAACGAACAACACCGGAGCACCCCAGGGTGAAGAGCTAGGGCGAATGAATCCTTTAGCAGTCAACTCTTGAAGTTGGCTTGCCAATTCTTGCATCTCAGCGGGCGCAAGACGGTAAGGAGATTTAGCTAAGGTGGAAGCACCAGGGACAAGATCAACACGGAACTCGACTTCACGAGCGGGAGGGATACCAGGAAGATCATCAGGAAAAACTTCAGGGAAATCACGCACAACAGGGATGTCGCGAAGCTTCTTCTTTTCTTCAGCAGGTTTAACCACTTCGGGCTTCGGCGCAAGACATAAGCTTAAGACCGCGGGAGGGTTTTTCGCCGTAGATATGAAGATCACCATTTGCTCGAGGTATGCGAATCATCTTCTTGGCGCAAATAACTTCGGCGCGATGATGTGTAAGCCAGTCCATACCAATGATAACATCAAAGCTTCCAAGAGGCATGGGGATGAGGTCGATCAGAAAATCGTTTTCGTTAAGGTTAAGCGTGCAATCTTTAATCACTGAATTAATTAAAACAGTTTCGCCATTAGCCAATTCAACTGAAAAATTTTCTTTTAAATCGTTGCGCGGTCGCGCAAGCTTCTGCTCAAACGCGCGAGAAATAAAACTTCGATCGGCGCCAGTATCAAAAAGTACAGAAACATAAAATCCGTTAAGCAAAAATGTACCATTAACTACGTCATTATTCGCTTGCGCTTGGTGCGCTGTTATGTTAAAAGCTCGTCCGCGTGTCACTTGGTTCGAAATCTGGTTCACCGGATTCGCTTGCGTAATCTGAACTTGTAGCCTCGGGCATGCGTTCCGGAAATGACTGGGATCACCGCAGTTATAGCACGACCTGGGTCGTGGATTAGGGTATGTTGGTTGTGGGTTCTGCGGGTAGACTGGTGGTGTTGGCGCAATTGGATTGGCGGGAAGGACTCTACAGTTTTCTGCAAGGTGACCAGCGCGGCCACATCGGTTACAAAGTCGACATGGGACTTGAGGTGGGTGGTGGAGTCTACAGGTTGGGCAAAAGGGGTGGTTTCCTGTGTAAGGTTTCTTGGTCGGCGGGGCAGGGAGTGCGGGATTGGTTAGGGCATAGTTGTGGACTACAGGAGGTGTTGGGTAGGTTGACAGGGGTTGAGGGGCGTATACTAGAGGTTGGTAGGCGGGTTGCTGGACTATGGGCGGGCTGGTAAGCGCGTAAACTTGTCTGCGCCTACGTTTCTGGTAATGGTTTGAGGGTTCTGGTTTAGTTTCTGCGGGTTCAGGGACAGTTTTGGTGGGTTTGGTCTTCTCAGTTCCCCGCAGGAACAGGGTTCCTGCTCTGACATGGTTGTCGCTGAGCACAGCGGCCAATTCGATGGCGTCAGAGAGGGTTACTGGGTTTCTGGCCCATACAGAGTCTTGAATTTCCATGGGGAGACCCCCAAGGAATTTCTCTATGGCTCGGCGGGAAGGGGTAACAAGGTGAGGGACAAGCAGGCTTAGTTCATGGAAGCGCGTCGCGTACTCGCGCGCTTCACCGCTGTATTGCTTCAAGTTCCAAAATTCTTCCTCCAGGCGCTTAACTCCGTTGGGAGGGCAGAATTCTCGCGTCAAGAGATCCTTAAATTCCTCCCAGAGCATGCTGGAAGCAGCTTCTGCGCCACGCGCATGAGCTACTCCATTCCACCATGTAAGCGCTCTAGATTCCAGGACACTGGAAGCATATAGGGTTCGTCTGTCTGGAAGGCATTGGGTGTGGAGGAAAGTGTTTTCTATTTTCTCAAGCCACTGGAGCATCACGGTGGCTCCTTCAAGACCTGTGAACTTTGAAGGGTTACCCGCGTTAAAGGACTTAATGTTGTAACCAGAGGTGTTGGTATTGTTTTGGCTCAAGGCTTGGGCTATTGCGGCGGCCATTTCCTGGGAACGTTGCTGCGATCGTCTGCGCGCGGCTTCTTTCTTCCTGAGATAGCGAGCTGATAGCGGAGGCATTCTATAAAAGTTTTAATTTTAGTTAATATCTTGGTTTTAGCGCAAAGTATAACCTCGAAAAGCTTGGTTTCGCGGAGTCAGTTACTGTTAAAAGTTAAAGTAAAATAAATGACCCTAAATGCAGACTTAATAAAGGTAACAAATTCGAATCAAGAATCGACAATTCATGTATCACCATGACTTTCCGAATTCCCAATTTAAAATATACGAGCAAACGAGTATTGGGGATTGACGATTCATGTATCACCATGACTTTTCAATCCTCAATATAAAATATACAAGAAAATGAGTATTGGAGGTTGACAATTCATGTATCACCATGAATTTTCAAGTCTCCAACATCAGAACATAATCGTAAATGGAAATTGAAAATCAACTATTCATGTATCACCATGACTTTTCGGATTTTCAAATCCAACAAACGAATATGTAAGTAAAATCAATAAAAGTCGAAATTCAACAAAAATCGAAATATCGCGGAATAAAACATAAAATCATATACTGCGTCTGCGCAAGCATATTTATAAATAACGAGTAATTAACAACAAGCGCGCAAACATGAGATTTCTCTCATGCGCGAGAGGGGACTCTTAGGTATTCTAGGCCGTTACGTCTAACCACCTATCCTAAAGTCAACGAGCTCTGATACCAATCTGTAACACCCCGACCAAAGGCGGATTATACATCGGGGCGCCACATATTGTTTCATTACTCGTGACACTATTGGTGTCAATATTTAATAAATATATTCATTCGCGCACGCGCAAAGTAGACATAAGATAACATAAATCATCATAAATCAATATATTATAAATCATAATATTCGAACAGCAATAACTTGTCTTGATACATTTTAATCTAGGTCCGAAATAAAGAAAACTTCCTACGTGTTCTCGAGCTCCAAAACAGCTACTGCAAACCTGAACATGTGTTAAAATAAACGTCAAACACTTGCGTGTTGGTGAGAAATCAAGTTTAATACAATACATAGATAACAATAAATCTGCGCGCAACATGTGTATGTCTGGTTTTCAACAAGGGTGTAATCCGATCGGGACCAACTCTAAGATTCATAGACTGCCAGTGCTCACAATTGAGCTCACAAACAAGAAAGACTGTGCAAGTGTAAACAAAAGAGAAAATCATAAACGATAGTTCTCCCGTGTTCATCTAATGGTACCATGAGAACTACGGAATAGACCGACAAGACGGTTAATGATCCACACATACAAATAAACAGCCAAGTCTACGTCCTCAACACATGGGATACTGCGCGACTAAAGTTCATAAACAGTTTAAGACTCTAAGTTTGTATGAACACATGAACATCCCAAAACATTAAAAGCAAAAAGGGATTAGGTACGAGATTACTCACTTGATAAACGATGCGGTGTAAGATAAAGCAAGAACCAACTTTAAACAAGCACAAGTTAACCTATAAATAAGATTATTGTTTTAATGATTTGTTTTAAGTCTTGATTATAAGTTAGCATAATTAGTAAGTAAATTATTATATATAATATATATTACCGGAAAAGCAGGGCAGAACAGGGAGGAAGACGGAGGCAGAGAGGAAGACGGCAGAGAGAGCAAGGAGGAGGACAGGAGAGTTTAAGTGCTTTGTGTGTGTAGTGTTAGGAAATTAACATTATTATTTATAGGGAAACCCTAGGGAACACAATCCCTAGAAAAGGGGAAAAGATCTCCAAAAAGTAAAAGATTCCATAAGCAAAAGATATCAAAAGATATGGCAGCTGCAGGGGACAAAGGAAAAGCTGACAGGGAACAGTAAACAGGCATGGGAGGGTCAGATAAAGGTACTGGTCAAGCATGGAAAAGCAGATCTCAAAAGATAATGTCAGTCGCTTTTTCTGTCAACCAATGGGGTGGGTGCGCATGCTGCGCCAAAAGTGGCTTTTCAGACATAAGATAGGTCAGGTCAACAGCACAGAAGATAAGACAACACAAAAGTAAACGGCTGGGTTAAATAGAAGAAAAGACTCAAGACATAGCGCGAGAAAGCTTGAGCGCGAAGGCAGACACAGAAGGTCAATGGTGCGCGAGCGCGAAGGCAGACAGAACCAACCTTAACGCGTCGCGGGAAGAACTACATTTCTAAGCGCGTCGCGAAAAGAACTATATTCCTTAGCGCGTCGCGGGAAGAACGGTATCCATAGCGCGCCGCGGGAAGAACTAAAATCCTTAGCGCGCTGTGGGGACAGTTCGTCTTGCGTATCGCGGTAACAGGTGGTCTTCACGCAGGCTTCCTTGTAAGGAGTCCGGCGCGTGGAGCTGCGCAGACAACCTTAGGCGGGAAGAAACAAAGGACAGCAAAGAGTAAGGAGAAAAGGAGGGAAACAAGGCTGAGGGGTTACACAGGAGGGCGGGACGGCGACAAGAGAAAAGGAAGGCGGAAAGAAAAGAGGAAGAAGAGGGACGGGACGGCGGAAAGAAAGAGAGAGAAAGAGACGGGAAGGAAAATATATTATTATTATTATTAAAAGTAAAATATAAGTATAAATAAATATTAAATCATAAAAGAAAGAGATCGGGTCAGAGAAATGGGTACCTGGGTCGGGTCGGATCGGGGCAGATGTCACATCTCTCTCCGTGATTCTTTTGTCTTCTGTCTTCCAAGTTCCGAGTCTCCAACTTCCTGCGGTGCTCCATCCGTCCGTCACTCCGTGCCTCCGACTCTCCGTCCGTCAATTAGGTTTTATCTTTTGGGCTGTCGACTTCTCCGTGTGGCTGTGTCTCCGTCAGTCCGTCTGTGACGTCCGTCCCGTTAGCTTCCTTTAATCCTTCATCTGCTTTATTTTTTTTTATTAATTTGGGCCCAATACCACAAATGGATTATGGTAACACCAAAATTGGGTCCAATATGTAATAAGGGGATTAAAATTTATCCCTATTCTATAAGAAAAATTAAATATATCATCATCACCGTCGTCGTCGTACTCAGTATATCCCACCAATAGCAAAGCTATGGTAGGGTTTGAGGAGGGTAAGATGTAGACAGCCTTACCTCTACCCCGTAGGAAAAGAGAGGCTGCTTCCGGTGAGACATGACACTCAACCATCGGGACCCCGGTCGATTGGTTCATGTACCCTTGTCTTTCGACTATCAACGCCACCACATGATGCCTGATTAACCTTCCGCCACTTTTAACGTTATTTTCATGAGAATAGTAAAATAACGTCAAAATTAGTGCAATTTCACTTTTGCCCATCCGATGGTTCACATATATATACCTTATATGCGCGGACCGCAAGCGAACCGCCCATATTTGGATATAATGTACATATAAAATATTTAGTGTATCACTAAACATAAAATAGCCCCCGCTATTTCACCGCTATTGCTACGTAGCGTATAGCATAGGCAGCTTGTCACTACTCACTACCATCCGCTATTCGCTATAAATAACTATGGGGGAGCTAAAAACCTATGACATATATAATAAAAATGAAGTCTTGTAGCATATAAACATTGATCCTACCAATTTAATTATAATTAAACTAACAAGCTTTACCTAAATCACCATCAATTATTAATTAAACTATACAACAAATCGAACGAATTAAAGTAAACCCTAAAACGGTAAAACCTAAGCGAAGCAACTTAATTAACAAAATCAAGATTAAAAGCAATAAATAGAATAGAATACCAGAGCGAAAGAGATCCATGGCGGAAGAATTAGTGGAGGTCGTCGAATTAGCCGAGCCTTTCTTCTCTTAGCCGATATTATTAGAATATATTTAGAAGATATATTATTTGTATTATTGGTATTTATCTTATGTAATTATAGGGTGATTATGTTTCCTCATTAGAGATAGGTATCATTGTATTCTCTCCCTATATAAAGGGATTATTGTTATCAATGAAAGGCAATCAATCTATTCTCCATAAACGCTTTTATGGTATCAGAGCCTCGGTTCTGAATACCTATCTCTTTTCTTCTTCCAACAAAACCCTAGTTTTGTAACAAAAGCATTCGGCAGCCATGTCTAAACCAGATACGCCCCTCATTCTTCCCAACTCAAACCCTTCTTTACATCCTGCATATTCTGTAAACAATATTCAGTCCAAAATTCGAACCCTTGATGGCGATAAGGTGACCTACTCAGCCTGGATCAAATTATTCAAGTTTAATGCGACTGCTTATAGGGTGGTCGATCATCTCGATGATACCCCTCCTCCGGCTGTCACCGATCCTGCTTACCCGGCCTGGAAAGAGTTGGACGCGCTGGTCTCGCAATGGATTTACAGCTGCGTCTCAGATGAGTATCTACACCGCATATTGGACACCGAAGCTTCGGCTCGTCAAACATGGCTGAAACTCGAAAAGATTTTTCGTAGTAACAAGCGTGCCAAAGCTGCTGCCCTCGAAACTCAGTTTGTTAACCTCACTCTTCCCGCTTGCAGTTCCGTTGATGATTATTGCAAGCAACTCAAAAATCTTGCCAATCAACTCGCTGATGTAGACCAGATAATAACCGAAGATCGTCTCGTACTACAGCTTGTTCGTGGCCTCTCTAAGGAATTCGAAACAACCGCTTCCTTGATCAACTCTCAAGCAGTTGATTGGGACACGGCTGTAGCTATGCTGAATGATGAAGTCATTCGACAGGCAGCACGACAACACCAGTCCACGGTACTTCTAACCCCCGCAGCACCTCAGCCTCAACACTCGGCTGATACCCAACATCCATCTCCACAGCCTCGGGACAACATCCCGCCCCCACAATCCGGAACTCCGTACCGTGGTCGTGGTCGAGGACGCAACAATCAACCTTATCGTGGCAGAGGATCCCGCGGGAGAGGCTACCGAGGTAACAGTTCTACTCATTCCTTTAACAATTTTTCGGGCCAGCAATATTACCCACAGTGGGCTTGGTGGAATACTCCACCTTGCCCATACCCGACTCAGCCCAATTGGCGGCCCAATACACCTCAGCCGGCACCCTCCGCCAACTTCACCGGGTACCCGTGTCCTACACCCTACAGCCCACAAATGGCAGCTCCTCCTGGTTTCAATGCATTATGCCCATCTGACTTAAGTGCTGCCGTGAACAACATTAATCTTGGATACGCGGACCCGACTCCCTTCATGGATACAGGTGCTGAACGTCATGTCACTGACAACCAAGGTATGATTCATCGCCCTGACTTATTTCCTGTTAACACTAAACTATTAGTCGGCAACGGACAGTACTTACCAATTGCGGGTTCCGGCACTGGTTACCTACCAATACATAACCGAAATTATATCCTACCTGACCTACTTTATAGCCCACATATCATTAAAAATTTATTGTCTGTCCGCCGATTCACCCGTGATAACAATGTTTCTATTGAATTTGATCCTTTTGGTTTTTCCTTGAAGGATCTCAAAACGGGGCGGCTCCTTTCCCGCCACAATAGTACGGGCGACCTCTATCCAGTCACTCCTCCAACATTACCACCACAAGCTTGCTTCATCACCGCTGCTACTTTGCCTTGGCATGACCGTCTTGGCCACCCCGGCAAACAAGTTTTTGATATTTTGTCTCGCAATTTTAATTTTCCATGTAATTCGAACAAGCTTTCTACTTTTTGCAATTCTTGTCATTTAGCCAATAGTAAACGTTTACCTTTTTATGAATCTACTTCTTTTACGTTTGCTCCCTTTGATATCATACATTGTGATTTGTGGACATCTCCTATTATTAGTAAAACCGGCTTTAAATATTACATGGTCCTAATAGACAATTTTTCCAACTTCGTGTGGGTGTACCCTTTAAAATATAAATCCGAAACTTTTACCACATTTACCAAATTTCACCGCCTCATAGCCACCCAGTTTAACCGCTACATCAAAACCTTTCAGTGTGATCTCGGGGGGGAATTCGATAACCATGCCTTCAAAGACTTTGCTCACCAACACGGTCTTCTCTTCCGTTTCTCCTGCCCTCAAACCTCTTCCCAAAACGGCCGTGCGGAACGCATGATTCGTCGACTTAATGACATCATACGCTCCTTACTCATTCACGCCCATCTTCCACCTTTATTTTGGGTAGAAGCACTTCACACCGCCGCTTATTTACACAATATACTTCCAACTAAACGACTAAACTTTTACACTCCCACATTCACCTTATACCTTCGCCACCCTACCTACGACCACTTACGAGTGTTCGGCTGTGCTTGCTACCCTAACACATCGGCAAACCAACCACATAAACTCCACCCACGGGCAGTCCGGTGCATTTTTCTCGGATACCCATCTGACTTCCGTGGGTATCGGTGTTTTGACCCTACCACGGGTAAGGTCCACATTTCCCGTCATGTCACCTTTGACGAGCACACATTCCCTTACACCATCTCTACACCAACATCCCGCTACTCATTCCTTGATGATGCCATACCCCCCGGGTTCATTTTCAGTCCACCAGCATCTCCCACAGCCTACCCACAAACTCAGCCCTCACAGCAGCCCCACCCAGCAGCCCTCACCGCAGCCCCCAGTCCTATATACATATGCTCGTCGTCCTAAACCTTCACAACAGCCCAATACCGCTCCGTCCCATCCAAACCCCACCCCCACGCCGTCCCCTGCCACCACAACCGTACCCCTCCAACCTACAAACACACACCCCATGACCACCCGCTCCAAAGCCCACTGTACCTTTGTTACCACCACGATCTCCCCGGTCCCCACCTCTTATGCCAAAGCCTTTGCCGACCCTAATTGGATGTCTGCCATGCAGGCTGAGTTTAGTGCTTTACAGGTTAATGAGACATGGGAACTCGTCCCTAGACCGGCCGATCGGCCAGTTATCCGGTGCCTGTGGCTTTTTCGCCATAAGTTTAAATCTGACGGGTCCCTTGAGCGTTACAAAGCTCGGCTAGTGGCTAATGGTAAGTCACAAACTGCGGGACTTGACTGTGACGATACCTTCAGTCCGGTGGTCAAACCGGCAACTATACGCACCGTTCTCTCTATTGCTATCTCTCGTTCTTGGCCAGTACATCAGTTAGATGTCAAGAACGCCTTTTTGCATGGCAACTTAAATGAGACTGTCTTTATGCATCAACCACCAGGATTTGTGGATCGGCGTTATCCTAATTTTGTATGCAGGTTGAAAAAGTCTCTTTATGGACTTAAACAGGCGCCTCGGGCTTGGTATACCAGATTTGCCACATTTTTAGTATCGCAAGGTTTTCTCAGCAGCACGTGCGACAATTCTTTGTTCATTTTTTCAAGGGGATCTCAAACCGCCTATCTTCTTTTGTATGTTGATGATATTGTGTTAACTGCCTCGACCAATGACCTACTACAGGATATCATTCGTATGCTATCACGGGAATTCTCGATGACCGATTTGGGTCCGCTATCTCATTTTTTGGGGATCAGGGTCACACAACAATCTGACAGGTTCTTCTTGGATCAATCGCAATATGTGAAGGACATTCTCTCTCGTGCATCTATGTCTTCTTGTAAACCATGTACCACCCCTGTTGACTTGTCTTCCAAGCTTAGTGCTTCGGATGGGTTACTATTTGCTAATCCTACTTTATATCGAAGTCTTGCAGGCGCTTTACAATATTTGACGTTTACTCGTCCCGACATTTCTTATGCGGTTCAGCAACTTTGCTTGTTTATGCACGAACCTCGTGATCCCCATTTTGCGTTCTTAAAACGCATCTTGCGGTATCTACAAGGCACTGTTGACTATGGTATTCGATTACGTAAATCTACCATCACTTCTTTGGTTGCTTACTCAGATGCTGATTGGGGAGGTTGTCCAGACTCCCGTCGTTCTACTAGTGGGTACTGTGTTTTCCTTGGGGATAATTTAATCTCTTGGTCCTCCAAGCGCCAACCTACAATATCACGTTCTAGTGCAGAGGCGGAATATAGGGGTGTTGCTAATGCGGTTGCGGAGGCGACTTGGTTACGCAACTTGTTGCTGGAATTACATCTCCCGCTCCGTCGGGCTACGGTGGTCTACTGCGACAACGTTTCAGCTGTTTACATGTCCGATAACCCGGTTCAACATCAACGAACGAAGCACATAGAAATTGACATTCACTTTGTTCGGGAAAAAGTTCATGTTGGGGATATTCGCGTTCTTCATGTCCCCTCTCCATTGCAATATGCGGATATTTTCACCAAGGGCTTGTCACGCCAATTGTTTCAGTTTTTTCGTTCCAGCTTAAACGTCTGTCCTACGCCCGTTCAAACTGCGGGGGAGTCTTAGCCGATATTATTAGAATATATTTAGAAGATATATTATTTGTATTATTGGTATTTATCTTATGTAATTATAGGGTGATTATGTTTCCTCATTAGAGATAGGTATCATTGTATTCTCTCCCTATATAAAGGGATTATTGTTATCAATGAAAGGCAATCAATCTATTCTCCATAAACGCTTTTATCTTCGACGAGCCATGTCGCATCTTGAGATCCGTCCGATATATATATATATATATATATATATATATATATATATATATATATATATATATATATATATATATATATATATTGGGTAAGTATAGAATGAAAACCCACTTGAGTTCTGAAAACCCTATGTAACATCGTTTTATTTTGATTTTTTGTTACACACGTAATATATGTTGTAATATTTAATACAAAGTATCGAAAACTAAAAAAAAATTGTTTTGCTATTTTTTAACATTTTTTATATATGTTTTAAGAGAGAAAAAATGTAAATTAACTTTTACATTTTTTATTCACTTAAGCTGTGAAAACTCTAGAAACCAATTCTCAACCACATGTTTTTAATTAACTATTAAATCTTGTGGTCCACAATTAAAGTTAATAAAAAATGTAAAAGTTAATTTACATTTTTTCTCTCCTGAAAACATATATAAAAATCAGTAAAAAAATAGCAAAACATTGTTTTTATGTTTTCGATGTTTTGTATTAAATGCAACAACATATATTACATGTAACAAAAGAAAAACGATGTTACATAGGGTTTTCACGGGTTTTCACAACTCAAGTGAGTTTTCATTCTGTATTTTGCCTATATATATATATATATATATAGAGAGAGAGAGAGAGAGAGAGAGAGAGAGCTTTTTAGTGTATATTTTTATAGTTGTTTAATAATAAAGATATATGACAATGATATGTATGAATACAAGTTTACCTATGATTGTATTCCATAAGTATTGTTACAAAAGTTTCGTTCAAATATAATATAAACAAACATAACAGAAATAATAATAAGGTATCGGGTTCAGTTATTTACATGTATACTTCCATACCCATAAAAAAAATAGATGCTTATACTTTAAATGGTTCTGAGTATCCATGTATCTCCCTTAACCATATGTTATGAAAGCATATTCAGTTACACATCGTGATTACGTTTTAATGAGGTGTGACATATACCACAGATAAATCCCACTAGTTAGTATAAAATACATATTTATTTTTAAAACATAACTTTTATTACATAGTTATTTTATCTCTCCTTTGAATATAGAATTTAAAAGCCATATAAATGACAAAGTAGTATGTGCTATTATATGTACAACATCTAGCGTTGTCATACGAGATCCTATGAATTTGTCATGCGACTAACACATCATATAGCTTGTATGATTGAATGAACAACGCCTCATATAAACATTGTACCATGTATGATATGTTCATATAACAAATCATACACCTGAATGATCAATTTGCATGTGTAATTCGGCTCGCATAAACTTACACTTATGGTGTGTATGGGCCGTATGGCACCTCGAGAGTATGAGGCGCACCCTCATACTTGCTGGTATAATGTTTCTCTTCCTTTGAGATCGAAGGTTCAAATTTTGTAATAAACATTGATATAATATCATTAGTAATTAAGAATTATTATAGATAGATAAATTGCGGTTAAAAAAATACGTTGTTAGTTTTTTTTTAGGTCTTGGAAGAAAGTAGATATTGTACGATGCTTGAGGTGGTAGGTTAAAACGGCTGACAGCTGTTAAATACAGATTGATAGTGAACAAACGATTCGTTTACCAACGGTGACGTAACATCCTAACGAAACACCACGTGTAAGATTCGCTTTTTTTATTTTCAAGCCTGCTTCTTTCTATTTTCTGTCCACTATTACCTTCTATGTTTTAAGTAATATTTTTCATTTTTTCACCCCAAAAAACGTTTTCAAATCAACCTATGTTTCACATAGTATGTAACAATAGAAAGTGAAACTAACTACCCAAGACGCTTTATTATTCTGGAATAAGTAGTGCATAGTTCTACACAAGACAGAAGAATAGCTCGATTAAGGGCGGAAGGAAAGTCAGAAATGAACAAAATCGATCTCTTGGTGTGGGCTAAGGGAGACAACAAATCATAGCGAACCATGAAAGTATTAAAAGGATGATGATACGTATAAGATCATATACGGAAAAAGGGATTTTCATATAACTAATTTTAATTGTTAAGTAGGTTTGATTTATCCTTGCATACCCATGCAAGTTCTCAATCTCTGGCAACTTGTTTTTTAATCTCGTATCGATTGTAAACAAGAATAAAAAACAAAAGGACAAAACATGATAATTGGTGAAGTAGCAATTAACTAATTGCAAAAGCGTGTGGGAATAATGCCCGTTCTCATTGTGTATCCAATTATTCTCATGATACCATTATTCTATTAATTACTTAATTGATTTTAAAAAGATATTCTATCCGTTCTAGCAAACCACCGACTAGAAGGTGGGGGGTTCGAAATGTCAACATAACATAAATACAGATAAAGATACCAAATAAACAAAAAAATAACACGTGAATACATATTTATTTTATGGTACATTCATATGGAAATACCTTTAATATCTGGTATACTTTTGTAAAAATATATTAATATTTAATTACTCTTTTTAACCCATTCCATAGTATATTTAACCGTCACACAAAGCATTATTTAGAACTTGCTTGGCACTAGTTGGACGATAGGATTAACAGAGATTGTTAGAATTTTATGTAATTTTTCACTATATGAATACATGCCACATTTAAATAACGATTAACCATCGCCTAGTTTGTGGGATACTGAGTAGCAATTTATCGGTAATTGATCGACACCTAGGCACGATGTTTACAAGCTTACACACAAGTCGCCCTTAATAGATCTTTGCCATATGTCTTAAGATCGTGTTCAAACAAATGAAAACTTGTATTTTCTAATTCTAAAGTGTAATAATAGTAATAATAATAATAAAAATAAATAGGTAGTTAAACAAACAAAATAAAAGGCAATGTAAGTATGAGGGTAGTTAGTTAGGCACTTTAATACATGGTCCCTTTTGCATTTCAACGGTGGGGAGTTGGGCCATATTATTTATCCATTAATATAGTTGGTTGAAGACCAAACAATATGCTTGACAACAAAGGATAAAACAAAAACTATATAGCCACATCAATAAAATATTAGCCCACTTGTAATGTTAATTTTCATGATTTCTTACATTCCCGCTTTTGATTAGTACAATTAATTCTTGTATTGAACATAAATAAACTACTAAATGACGATTGGTGGCCCATTTTACCTTCTTATATATTGGGTTTTATTTGTTTATAAAAAACTAATGGTCTCTAATCAAGTGATTAAAATAAGACATCTAAAATTTTATTTAATTAGGAGGATGAAGGTTGGGTAAGAAGATTTCCAACCAATGATAAGTTTTTTTCTGATGATAAAATGAAGATAATTGGACTAGTAAGCGATCCGAATAACGTAAAAATTAAAATTATTTATGAAAAGTTTTGAAAGAAAAATTGTAGGAAGGTGGTGAGGAAAGTGCAATGCACGGTCTGACATTTGGGGAATCGTGTAGGTTGATTTTAGTGACTCCAACTCCAAAGTCCATATGGTCAGTAGCCGGGCGGACAAAAGGTTTAGGTAAACCATCTCCAGCTTCAAAATAAATTGTCTCATTTTTCATTTTTGTTTTTTCAATAACTTATCTTTTAAATACCTAATCATATTAAAATCTACTTCGTTATGTATAGAATTAAAAGAAAAAAACTACGAACTCATTCAGATTATTTAATGTCACAGCTCATTGATGATAAACCATGTCTCAAAGAGACAAGATATATGAAAGAAAAATATATTTAAGTAGCGTGTAAAATGACAAATTAAGTGGAACTAAGTCTACATTGATGACGTCTTAGAATATAAAGGGTTGTTAGAGTATTCTCAATAGGTTCTCTATCTCCATCTTTAAAATTTAACTAAAAAACACAATTTCTTTAATTTATGCATCATTTTTAAAAAACTTTCCCCAACTCATTCTCCATTCCCATCTCTATGTTCTTTTTTTTATTATTTTTTCTCTTTCTTTCATTTATAATCTTAACTCTAACTATTTTGTCTTATTATCATCTTCAATATAAATTGATTTATAATATATATTTATAGAAGGGTAGTTGGAAATGGAGTGTTATGTCAACACTCTAAATTTGAGGACTTCCTATACCATTTCACTAAAATTTAGAGATGGAGTTGGAGATAAAGAATGGGTTGAAGTGGTTATTTAGATGATTTTTCTAAATTTTAGAAATGGAGATAGGTATGAAGAACCCATTGGGAATGCTCTTACAAGCCAATTATAAGTGAGTAAAATAAAATAGTGATTCGTTGAATAAGAATGCTTGTAAAAAGCTTTCAACAAATTAAGGAAGTAGATCTAATGCGTATGATGTCGGTTGCGAAATGCATGATGCTAAGAAATGTTAAAGAGCGTAATGTATAAATAGATAATCAATCATATCATACTAACATTATAGTTATTCATTTTATATAAATATCAGTTATAGAACTTTTATATGAAATTTTATTTGATTGGATAATAATTAAGCTTTTTTTTAACAATGAATATTTAATTAAACCCAGGAAGGTAGCACATGATTGAGATTTAAACCGGCGACGTTAATAAAAATACTTTTAACATATAAAGCTTAGATAAAACTCCTAACCAACTCGCATGACTATTTTATGTAGAATTTAGCCGGAATAATTCGTTTTTATTTAAAGCAAAGATAGTGTTATAAGTAACCACTAAAATTTTATTATTGTGCATAATCTACTAAATTAAATAATATTAAAAGTAGATTGTTGTTATTGTATAATATTAAGTTTTAAAAAAGGTGGGGTGAATAAAGACAAATCTGGTCGCTGAATCGGAGAACGAATCAATTTAAGCGGTTTAGTGTTTCAAGCCAGCCTGTATCCCACCCACTCCTACTCTTTATTCTTTATATTTTTAACTTCTATTGTTACGCCATCATAAATTCATAACATTTTTTTTTTCAAAATCCATCAAAAATACCAAAAAATATCAATAAATAAAGTTAAATTACAGGATGGTCCCTCTAATACCATAATATAGCAAATTTAGTTCAAAGTTAAAAAAGTACATCTTTAGTCCAACAATTTTCTCAAATGTAGCATGGGCAGTCCCTTATTAGACGGATCCTAAGTGTTTCCGTTAAGTGAATGTGAAATAAACAAAATACTCCTTAATATAAAAATAAAAAGATTTAGAAAAATAAAAATACAATGATGAGATTGCTAGACATGATTAGGCTAATAAGACCTGTTGAAGATCGGTCAACAATGGTTAGAGCAAATAAGTATAGCATAGATGTAAACATGTGTCTTGTAGATATTGTGGAAAGGCCCGTGAAATTGTTAGATGTGATTAGGGTAAGAAGACCTGGGTGAATGAAAAGACTATGGAGGATCGTCTAATAATATGTGTTAACGCAAATATTTGATATTCCTATACCTATGATTTATATATGTGGTCTTATATGCTTCATGTGAACATAGTATCATAAGAATTAAGAATTATCTAGCATTAAAGGCATAGGTGCATGCCCACGAATTGTAGAAAATGACGAGATTATGTGGTATTAGTATGTGTGTATAATTTTACACGGGCTTGGTTATGAAAAACGAAAGTATACAAATATGTTCATCTTAACAAGTTTACATGGATAAACTTGTGTAAGAAGGATGTTGAATTCATTCCGAAGACAAACTTATGTAAGGAGTTTGCGTGTATGAGTTAGACGGGCAAGCTTTATGATGAAGTTTATGTGACTCTCTTGGGTAGAAGAGAGTCTTGATGTGTTTGTGTTGGTCTAGGAGGTGATTGTTGAATTTGGGAATGTGTGGATTAGCAGTAGTGGTTTGAGGATGTTTGCTACATCAATACAACTTTTAGCCAATTTGTTAACCAATTCACCATATTTAGGTCTGTAAACGAACCGAACGTTCGGTGAATTATTCGTGAATTGTTTGGCGAGAAGTTCGTTTATGTTCGTTTATTTAATAAACGAATGAACAAGGACAAAAAATTTGTGTTCGTTTATTTAAACGAACGAACATGAACACATGTTCCGTTCGTTCATTTATGTTCATGAACGTTCATTTATGTTTGTTTATGTCTATTTGTTTATATTCATTTATGTATTAATAGAAGATAATTAAATATTATCTGGATAGATTATCTGCTTAAAGGTTTTATATTTGTTAATTTGTTTTCATTTAAGTTTGTTTATATTTGTGTTCATTTACGCTTGTTCATACATGTTAGTTTATCTTTGTTCAGTTATGTTCGTTTAGATTTTAAACAAACGAACACAAATGTCTATTTTTAAATAACGAACATGAACATAAATATTTGTTCAATTAAGTGTCCGTGTTCTTTTAAAGTTAAATGAACGAACACGAACATACCCATGTTCATGTTCATTCGATTCGTTTACATGCTTTCATTATTCACATTGATGAATGCATCGGTGTCAATCTCTAGGATCTGCCGATTTTATTTGTGTTCGCTTGTGTTCGTGAACACATTAATTTCCTTAATGAATGAACACGAACATAAAACCTTGTTCGGTAAGTGTTCGTGAACACATTATTTTTTTAATAAATAAAAATAAACAAGTCCTTGTTCGTGTTTGTTTACAGCCCTAACCATATTACAAAATTTATAATGATATACTGGGGATTTATATCTAAGTCATAATGCTAAGTTATAATGCTGTAGGGAATATAAAATCCAAAGTGCAACACTAGAAAACTTGTGGTGATGGAAATACCACCCAGAAGGCTAAATTGACAAGGGTTAAGCTAGGGGTGCGCACGGTTCGATTCAAAGGACAGTGCCATATGCTATGGATTAGGTCCCGAGACCCAACGGTTTTAAAAGTTTTCTTAGAGATCATATATTAAAATTTTCACGGGCTTCATAATAATTAAAAGATGGAACTCATATTATTAATATTAACATTGGCTTGGTGGTTAGTAACTTTTTTTCAAATGATTGGCTAGCGTATTTACAATTCATTCTTCATCTCTATCTCTATAATTGTATTAAAATAACATATTTTCTCTCTCATTTTTAATTAAATAATATTTTTTTATAATTTTATCATTAAATTTTATTTCTCATCCACTCACAACCACTTTTAAAAAACATTAAAAAAATTATAAATAATTAACAATGTTTCTCTAAATTTACTCAAGAACAATAACTTTTTCTTTTTCCTCTTCTCACAACCATTTACAACCACTTCTAAAATTTGGAGAATCACACTCACATAATTTAGATGACGGATTGTGAATGCTCTCACAGGGCAAGACATACGTAAGCCATCTTTTTAACTCAACTCAATAACAAATAGGGTTTTAATTGTGTGAAGTAGGAGGCCAATGGTTCAATCCCCATAGTGTGCAACATTTAGCTGTCATATATATATATATATATGGTTAGTTTCATTTGAGAACTCAAAAAAAGTTAAGAACTTTTGGGAACTCTTAAAAACCAAATATTTTTTTATTTTTTTTTATATATTAACATTATTTGAGACTTGCTTTATCATATTTATAAAAAAAAAATTTGATTACATATATAAATCACAAGTTACACATGTGTAAAATTTATGTTATAAAAATTTACATATGTGTAAAAAAAACATAGATCTACATAAAAAAACTAATTTTCATAATTGTAATCGTAAATATAGATGTCAAAACTGATAAAACTACACTTAAATAACATCAACATACAAAAAATTTTATAAAAATAGTTAGTTATTAAGAGCTCTTTCAAGTTCTTAAATATTTTAAGAGTTCTTAAATAATATATATATATATATAGGGGAAGTATAGAATGAAAACTCAATTGAGTTGTGAAAACCCGTGAAAACCCTATGTAACATCGTTTTTTTTTGTTTTTTTTACACACGTAATATATGTTTCAACATTTAATACAAAAACATCGAAAAATAAAAAAAAAATTGTTTTGCTATTTTTAACATTTTTTTATTAATTTTTATATATGTTTTCAGAAGAGAGAAAAAGTTATATTTATATTTATATTTTTTATTCATTTTAATTGTGGACCACAAGATTCTTACTTTAATTAAAAACATGTGGTTAAGAATGAGTTTATAGAGATTTCACAACTCAAGTGGGCTTTCATTCAAACCCTTCCCATATATATATATATATATATATATATATATATATATATATATGGTAAGGATCCTAAGAGAACCATTGGCAAATTGAGAACTTTGAGAACCATTTTGGACTATTAAAAAAATCTCTATAAAAATATTTAAAAAAATTATAAAACAAAAAAAAACAAAAATTTTAAAAAAGTAAAAAAACTAAAATTCTTATATTTCATTCCGGTCACATTTAAAAAAACCGAAAAAAAAGTATTTTTCTTAATTCGTGTTAAACCTATACGCATATGTATACTTTCATTTAATCTCTAGTTTACGTAATGTACACTGTTAGGGCTCGGATTTTCAGTATCCTAAGCAAAGGATATGTTCAGGATACAGTATCCTCCCAAGCAACAGGTATCTTTAATATATCGTTATACTAACAGTTCAACCGTCTTTCTTTGGTGTTTACTAGGTCATACAACTTCACATGATCGCATAAAGATTCGGACCACTAAGCAACTGTTATACATGGGACTTTTTGGTATCCTGAAATGCGGTATATTCAGGATGACTTCAGGATGCAGTATCCTCCAAACGACAAGAAACGGTCAACAATTAATAAAGCATTAAAGATTGTAGACGTTGGAGGAAGTTATAACTCATTTATAACAATGATATGCAAGCCATAACCGTTCCAAGATCATAATCAGGACAATTAATGCTCTTTATTAACTATTAATGCTATTTATTGCTAGTTATTATCTAGTGATCATTCTTGTACTATAAATAGGAGTTGTTTAGATCATACAGGACACACAACTTACACTCTAGATATAGCAACATTCTGTAACACGATTCAAATAGCTCCACCACTTGTAACCGATTTCAATTATTAATAAATTGATTGGTGATAGTTTTCACCACCCGGGGTTTTTTTTCTTGTTATCCTCAGAATAACGGGTTTTTTCCTCGCAACAAATCCTTGTGTCATTGCATTTACGTTCATTTCTATCAAGCACCTAAACCTCACTTACTAATTTGGTTACGGAATTACTCTTGTTAATTTTTACCCAAAATAATTTGGCGCCCACCCCTAGGGCAATCGGTGCTTCAATCTTTCAAAACCGTTTATTTCATCTCCATCACCTTCATCCTTTCATCATGTCTTCACAGCCAAAAACCAGCTCCATTTTTGCTCCGGTGGTCACCGCTGCTTCAAGTGTTAACCCTGGTCCTCCACCAGTCCCGAAGAAGAACACTCAACCCAGAGGAGAACTTCCACTGTATCCGGGAACCTCTACACGAGTAGATCCGGTTATATCTAACAATGACATTTTTGCTTTGATGAAACATGTCAAAACTCACATGGAGCAGCAAAAAAGACCAACTCAAGGTTGTTCAAGGAAATTGAAGGGATCAAAAAGAAACCAGGGCAGGAGAATACTCCAATCATGCCCAGGGTTATTGATTATGATTCTCTAGGATCATCTATCCTTCAGAATCCCGGATCCTTGGGGACACAACCAACAAGGATCCCGTCTCAGCAGCAATCAGGATATTGGGGAATCTGTCCTCCGGTATCCTTGAAGTTACCCAGACCGACGAGGCCGGAGTACATCAACATGCAGCCTCGTTCAACCACACCAGCCGGCATATTCACGTCAGTATCTCCAATGGTGTCCTCTGAAGTACATGTTGGAGATGACATCCCTATGTAGACGTCACCTTATCCTGAGGATACCCTCAATGGAGGAACTAGCTGTCAAGGCTCATGATACCAGAGACCTGACCACGATCTCAATAACAGTTTACTTAATGCTAATTTATACATTAACCATGGATCTGTGCAGGATAAGGGGATATCTCCCGAGATAGCCAGGGAATTACAGAAAATGAAGGATATGATTTCCAATATCCCGGGGATAATTCGTCCCATAGCTGAAGTTTCGGTAGGCAGTCACAGATTATCCAGGTTCACTTGGCCTATATGCGACATGGAGATCCCCAGGAAATTCCAGACACCCAGCATGAAACTGTACGATGGCACTACGGATCCTGAGGAACACGTGGCTCAATATAGAGAGAGGATGGAGGTTAACCCAATTCCCGCTGAAATCAAAGAAGCATGTTTATGTAAGGGATTTGGTTCAACACTAACAGGGCCGGCCCTCAAATGGTTATTAAGTATTCCTTCCAATACTATTACTTCCTTTGCTCATTTGATTAACTTATTCAATAATCAATTTTCTTGTAGTAGACCTTTTGAGAAAATGACAGGTGACTTATATAGAATTGTTCAACCTAATAATGAATCCCTAAGGGATTACATAACTAGATTTAGCAGGGAAGCTTTGGATATCCCCAACCTTGACATGGCGGTTGCTGTTGAGGCTCTCAAGATGGGGTTAAAGAAAGATTCATCCTTCTATGACGATCTTGTCATGACTCCATGCAGGAATCTTGATGAAGTCAGAAACAGGGCATTAAGATACATACGGCTAGAGGATGATAAAAAGGCTCACGGAAGTTTGGTTATCCCGAAGTATGAGTCTACCAACAGGAAGGCAGACCCTCCACAGAAGTTCTCTAGGCCCAAGCCTTATTCCAAACAAGATATCTCCAGGATAAACGCCGTGGATGACAACGAAGATGATGAGGAGTATCCTAAAATCTCTGAATATTGTTTTAATATTGATATTGGTGGTGTAATATGTGCCATGCAGGATTTAGGTGACAAGGCCAGATGGCCCAAGAAAAATGAGAAGCCCGGATCCAGCAAAGACAAGTCTAAATGATGTGCATTCCATGAAGACTTTGGCCATCGCACTGATGATTGTATAGCACTTCGGATGGAGATAGGATACCTTCTTAGCAAAGGACACCTGAAGGAACTATTTGGAAGAAACAAGAACAAAAGTCAAGATCCTGTCAAGATACCTGAAAGGGCACCTTCTTCACCTCCCGGAGCCATGGTTGTATCCTTTATCTCGGGAGGATCGGACATTTGTGGAACCTTGTATTCAGCAGCTAAGAAGCGTTCCAAAGAAACGAAGATGGACAATGGAGAAAGACCTCTCCGTACTTCCACGTTGACAACTCAAAGAATCATCTCCTTCGATGAGGAAGATTGATGTGATCTTGTTGATTCCAACCGTGATGGTTTGGTAATTACTTTATGTATAGCTAACTGTTTTGTGCGCAGGATACTCGTTGATGGAGGAAGCTCTGTGAACATTATCCAGATGGATGCATTGAAGAAAATGGATATCCCAGAAAAAGAGATTATCCCAAAGTCCTCAGTTCTTGTGGGATTCAGTGGCAAAACCAAAAACACATTGGGAGAAATTAAACTTCCAATATATATTGAGGGAACTAACTTCCTACAAAATTTTTGTGTTATTGACTCTTTATCTTGTTGTAATGTGATATTAGGCAGGCCATGGATCCACAGCATGAAGGCAGTACCATCAACCTATCGTCAATGCGTGAAACTACCAAGTCCGTGGGGAGTTATCAAGATTGAAAGCGATCAACAAGACGCAAAAGAATGTTATGCATCATCAATGAAGTGGACTACAAAGCCCACTTAGGCATAGCAATTACAGAAACAACCAGGGAAGAACCTGCAGACTAGAGACCAAGAAGTGAAGGAAGTATCCTTGGATTCTCAGGATGCCGAGATCAAAGTATTGTTAGGATCAGGTATGCCTGAGGATATCGAACAAGGATTGGTATCCTTCTTAAAGAAAAGAGCCTCTACCTTCGCCTAGAAACATGAAGATATGACAGGTATCTCTAAGTCCATAATTACTCATAAACTTGGTATAGATAAATCTTTCAGGCCGGTTCATCAAAAGCGAAGGAAGTTTGCTCCTGAGAGAAATGTTATCATACAAGAAGAAGTGCAGAAGCTGCTCAAGATCAAAATGATAAGAGAAGTCCACTACCTCAGATGGTTAGCCAATCTAGTAGTAGTCCAAAAGAAGAATGGAAAGTGGAGAGTGTGTGTGGAATTCACAGACCTGAATAAGGCCTGTCCAAAAGACCCATTTCCACTCCCACACATTGATTCAATGGTGGATGCAACTGCTGGTCATGAACTGCTAACCTTCATGGATGCATCCTCTGGATTTCAACAAATTCAAATGGAGCCTTCAGATAAAAAAGACACAGCCTTCATGACCCCTACAGGTATATACTATTATACTACAATGCCTTTTGGATTAAAAAATGCAGGTGCAACATACCAAAGGCTGGTCAACATGATGTTCAAAGACCAACAGGGGGACACGATGGAAGTCTACATCAATGATATGGTGGTAAAGTCAAGGAGGGCTGAGGATCATCGCAAAGACTTGGCAACAGCATTTGACATCCTGGATGAATACAACATGAAGTTGAATCCAGCCAAGTGTTATTTTGGGGTTAAAGCAGGAAAATTCCTTGGATACATGGTCACCAAAAGAGGAATAGAAGCAAGCCCTGAGCAAATCAAGGCCATCCTGGATATCAAATCACCAAGGAACGTCAAAGATGTCCAAAGATTGACTGGAAGAATTGCTGCTCTCAACAGATTCATCTCAAGATCTTCAGAGAAGTGTAAAGACTTCTATGATATCTTGAGGAAGAATCAAAAATTCGAATGGGGAGAGAAGCAAAAAGAGCTTTGATATCCTTGAAGGAATACTTATCCTCAGCGCCACTCCTGATGAAGCCAGTTGATGGTGAACCATTATTCTTGTACTTAGCCGTTTCTGGGAGTGCAATAAGTGCTGTCTTGATCAAAGATCATGAAGGTCAACAGCATCCAATATATTATGTAAGTAAAAGCCTACTAGATGCTGAATCCAGGTATTCTTATCTTGAAAAGTTAATTTTAGCACTTATAATGGCTTCTACTAAATTAAGACATTATTTTGAAACTCATGTTATCCATGTAAAAACTAACTATCCTATTAAGGCTTTTTTGAGAAAACCAGAAATGTCAGGAAGGATGGCAAAGTGGGCTGTGAAACTTAGTGCATACGATATACTGTATGAACCAAGGACAGCCATCAAATCACAGGCACTTGCCGACTTTGTGGCTGATTTTAGCCAGGATATACTCTAAGAAGTGGAAAAAGAAGTTCACCAATTGGAGATCAAGGAAAGTTGGACCCTGCATACAGATGGTGCCTTCAACATAAGAGGAACCGGTCTTGGTATCCTGCTAAAATCGCCACAGGGGGGCATTATACCTCTATCCATATCCTGTGAATTTCAGGCTACTAATAATGAGGCTGAATATGAAGCCTTAATAGCTGGTTTACAATTAGCTAAGGATATGAAGGTCAGGTATCTTCAAGTTTATGTTTATTCTTTGTTACTTGCTAACCATTTTAATGGCTCTTACGCAGTAAATGCAGAAAACTTAGCAAAATATTTAGAAATAGTTAAGAAATTAGCTATGTGGTTCGAAAAATTTGATATAGTACAGGTACCAAGGGAAGAGAACACTGAAGTAGATGCCTTAGCAAATTTAGCATAAGCTCTCAAGATACCAGACGATATCAAGATACCCATCGTTCATATCTTAACTCCAACAACAAATGAGAACCATGAAGTCATGGAGACTTCGTTACCTGAAGACAAGCCAATATCCTGGACCAGTCCCATAATACGGTATTTTCAGGATAACATGATCCCAGAAGGAGAAAATCCTAGAGCATTCCGAATGAAGGTAACCCAGTATATTATCCTAAATGATGTGTTGTATAGAAAATCACTTGCAGGTCCATACTTGAGATGCTTGGAATATCAAGAAGCACAAGAAGTTCTCAAGGATATACATGAAGGTGATTGTGGAAACCACACCGGGGGCAGAGCCTTAGTATCCAAGATACTAAGGACAGGTTACTTCTGGCCAACAATGAAGAATGACGCAATGAACTTCTCCAAAAACTGTGATGCTTGTCAAAGACACAACAACATCTTACATCAACCAGCTGAACCATTATATCCTATCATATCCCCATGGCTGTTTATGAAATGGGGGATGGATATTGTGGGAAAGCTGCCCAAGGCTCCTGGTGGAAAAGTCTTTTTGCTTGCCATGACAGATTACTTCTCCAAGTGGATCGAAGCAGAAGCATTTGTCCAAGTTAAAGAAAAGTATGTGATCTCATTCATTAAACGTAATATCCTGACAAGATTTGGTATCCCAGCAGAGATTGTTTGTGACAATGGATCACAGTTCATCGGTAGTTGAACAACCAGCTTTTGTGAAAGTTGGGGAATCAAGATGGTGACTTCGACTCCAGTACATCCTCAAGCTAATGGTCAAGCAGAATCTAGTAACAAGATCATCATCAACAATTTGAAGAAGAAATTGGGATCCAAGAAGGGAAAATGGGCTGAAGAACTGCCATTTGTTCTTTGGGCTGATAGGACCACTTCAAAAAATGCAACAGGACAAACACCTTTCTCTTTGGTGTTTGGGGCCGAAGCTGTCATCTCTACAGAAATGGTGATCCCCACAGTAAGAACCAGCATCCGAGATACTGAGTCCAACAACCAAAGCCTTACTGAAGACCTAGATACCATTGATGAACTCAGAGATCTTGCCAGGATCAGAATTGCAGCATACCAACAAAGAATAGCCAAGTCCTACAACAAGAATATCAGAATTCGAAGATTCCAAGTAGGAGATATGGTATTAAGAAAAACATTTCAGAAGACCACTAACCCAGCAGATGGAAAACTAGCTCCAAAGTGGGAAGGCCCTTACTTGATTGATTCAGAAGCAGGAAAAGGGGCCTACAGGTTAATCACTATGGAAGGTGATCCAATACCAGAAGCTTGGAATGCTATCCACCTTAAGGCATATTTTTGTTAGTCTCCTTAACTGGTATGTTCGTATCCTCAGGATAAAAGTATGTCCCCTCACCTATTTTTACATATTTATGTTATTATTTCTAAATCAAGTTTACTGACTTAAGCATCGGAGGGGTGTTAGCCAGGCTAACACCCACCCCTCATCAAGAGCTTAGTGTTTTGCAGTTATCATAAGGAAATGTTATCTCGACAACAGTCAGAGGCTGATCACCTCCCAAACGAATATGATATCCCTGATATCCCTCAAGGTTTAAAGGTCTTCACCTTTCCAACGAACGCCAGGGGCGCACGAATATGATATCCTGGATATCTCAAATGGTTTAAAGGTTTTCACCTTTCTAACAACGCCTGGAGCACACGATGATTTGGGTATAGTTCGAGGCATGCTGACCAGACCAGCTGACAATCCGTTTGTTGTTGGCTATATACCAAATCCTTAAGATAAAGTGGCAGACGTGTCACACAAACGGTTTATACATTTTCATGTTATCTAAGGTTTATAACATTTTCATGTTATCTAAAGTCTCGGCATTTTCATGCTCTCACGTTTGGGACTTTCCCCAGTTTTATCTAAGGTTTAGACATTTTCATGTCTCTCAAATAAAGGCCTTGTCGCCAGTAAAAAGGCTTTATCGCCAGTAATAAGGCTTTATCGCCCGAACTATCTAATTTTGTTTTGACGGATCGAAGATCGGCCAGATCTCTAGGTGTAAAAATATCACTAAGTTGTGCTTAACTTAGCAAAATTCAAAGGCATGATACGGAAAAGGGTCAACAGCTGGGGACATCATATGTAAGCTTATTAAGTTTATAAATGTTCTCTACAAAGGTACTCTTTACACTTAGTCTTTTTTACATATTTTTGTCTTTCAAAATGTAATCTTTTGGTTCAATTGTGATGATTCACATTTACACAAGATTTAAGGATACATTATCCTTAAAGATGTTTTGTCTTAATACGTAATAAAGATCCAAAACACATATAATCTTTAAAGTATTTTATTCTGAAGCAGGATGAATTCAAGAAATATGTCTAGGATACATTATCTTCAAAGATAATTAATGTTTCATAGATATATTCTAACCAAAACATACTCAGACAAGTTATTCAAAATGACAAATAGAACACAATGTTAAAACCAAAAGGTTATGTTGTTACTAACATTAAGTGCAGATGGATAAAAAGACAATGCAAGGGCTTCATCTTCAACAAGTGGAAGATCCTTCCACCCAAACATTACTAGATGTTCAAAAAAGTCAAGATAACATGGGTTTCGTCTTGAAAAGTCAAGATCCCTCCACCCATATATCATATTATCCTAAAGCATCCTTGTTAAAAGACAGAAAAGTAAATTGTTCAAACAAGCCATTACAAACCAACATCAAAACCACAAACAAACATACTTAAAAAACTAGGCTCAGACCTTGTCTTTTCCGCCTTCAGTGCCCAGTTGTGCTTCATCACCAATCGCGTTCACCGTATTCTTGATCGCCACCTCCACAGCCTGCTCCATTACCTTCTCCGCTCCGTTCGGGCCCGCTTACTCCATGTTCTCTCCAGTCAACTTCGCCAGCACCTTCTTCCAAGAAATTACGTCCCAAAAGAGAATCTCCAACCCTGCAGCCTTAGTCTCTTGAGCTTGGACTTGATGACGAAAAGCTTGAGTTTTTTACTCATGGTGATTGAAGATGAAAAGAAAAGAAAGAAAGAAATTTACCTGGATAATGATCGGGTTAAGAATTTGAGATTCAAAAATTCAACAGCAGTAAACCACCTTTTACAGCCGTTAATTTTGGGGACAATTGTTAGGGCTCGGATTTTCAGTATCCTAAGCAAAGGATATGTTCAGGATACAGTATCCTCCCAAGCAACAGGTATCTTTAATATATCGTTATACTAACAGTTCAACCGTCTTTCTTTGGTGTTTACCAGGTCATACAACTTCACATGATCTCCTAAAGATTCGGACTACTAAGCAACTGTTATACATGGGACTTTTTGGTATCTTGAAATGCGGTATATTCAGGATAACTTCAGGATGCAGTATCCGCCAAACGACAAGAAACGGTCAACAATTAATAAAGCATTAAAGATTGTAGACGTTGGAGGAAGTTATAACTCGTTTATAACAATGATATGCAAGCCATAACCGCTCCAAGATCATAATCAGGACAATTAATGCTCTTTATTAACTATTAATGCTCTTTATTGCTAGTTATTATCTAGTGATCCTTCTTGTAACTATAAATAGGAGTTGTTTAGATCATATAGGACACACAACTTACACTCTAGATATAGCAACATTCTGTAACACGATTCAAATAGCTCCACCACTTGTAACCGATTTCAATTATTAATAAACTGGTTGTTGATAGTTTTCACCACCCGGGGTTTTTTTCTTGTTATCATCAGGATAACGGGTTTTTTCCTCGCAACAAATCCTTGTGTCATTGCATTTACGTTCATTTCTATCAAGCACCTAAACCTCACTTACTAATTTGGTTATAAAATTACTCTTGTTAATTTTTACCCAAAACATACACATATGTACATTATCATTTACCATAAATTATACATATGTGTATAAAAACATATGTTTACATATATGTACATATTATACATATATGTATAATTTAGCTAAACCAATAATTTTTTTTTAAGAAACCGGGATGATAAATAAGAGTTTTGGTTTTTTACTTTTTTTATCTTTGTGTTTTTTTTTGTTTTATGATTTTTTTTATTTTTGGGTTCTCACATGATCCTTAGCGCACACACACACACACACACACACACTCACATATAGGGGTGGGTTAAAATAAAAAGAGATAGTTTTTCTAGGAAGAGCAAGAATATATCATAGCCATTGGATCATGTTAATCAATGGTTGATATTTAAAATTTACCAAAAATCGACATAGTTTCCTAGAATTACTTTTTCACCTTTATAACCGACATAGTTTCCTAGAATTATTCTTTCACCATAGGTTATAATGCCACACGTCAAAAATCTATTGGTTCTTACCATTCTTAGGAAACTCTTTATTCTTATTTGAACCATTTTCTCTATATATATATATATATATATAACTAATATTGATAATTGTATTATGTGTTGTCAAATTGTTAAAACCTTGTCTCTTTGTTTTTTCGTTTACAATTTGTGACTTAGTTTGGTTAATGATGCTAGACTGTCGCTATCTAGTAAAAATTAATTAATTCAATGTTCCTAATCACCTGAGCAAGCTAGGGGTAAGTAGGGTGTCGAACCACGATGAGTTTGTGATCAGTGTAACATGTAACAAATTTCAAATATTATGAAGTAGCAATTAATAGTGCTGATCACACAAGCAAACAAATTAAGCTTAATAATGATTAAGCAACTTAACAAATTCTAGCAATAAACAAAAGCAGATCACACCCGAGGTTCAAGTATGCAACTAAATAGTAATCTCATGCAACTTAACAGAATAATTGTCATTGGTCAAATATAGATTGCTTAACGAGCTAAACCGTAGTCATCAACAATCGCTAACATACGACAATGGTTATCAAACAGTCCCTACCAGTGTGACTCAACTAAGGACAATTGTATACTTTATTGTAATAAACTAATCAAACAACCCAATAAGCAATTATGATAGAAACCGACAAGCTAATCGTTCTTATCGACACAAACCTAAACCGACTGGATGCACATTAATACTAAACATCAATACTCATAGATTAATCAATAACAATTACAAAGCAAGTGTTCTTAATACATGAGAGAAATTGAAAGTTATAAACTATACATCACGCGTATGATTCGAAGAAGACTAGCCGGGCATCGTAATCAATATGTCTTCAATTATGATGAGAAAGGCCATTAGGATTGATCAAGAGGTGATTGGTAGCCCTAGAATTCACCCAAAATCGCCTAATAGCGGCCGGAGGTCGTAATTTCTTATTAGGGTTCATAAAATAGAATATATATATATCAAAAACCCGTTTTCTTCCCGTTTTTTATGCCCGTCGCGATACGCAATGGACATATACTCATCTGGTCGCATATCGCGACCAAAGATAACCTCAGTTTTGGGTTCCTCTCATCTAGAAATCAAAATTCATATATTATGGGTCCCATAACTCATTATTCTAGCTTAGGATATGCTCATTTTACTTCTTAGTCGCTTTTTGTCAGCCCATTTGTTCAGTTTTAGCATTGGCTTTAGGTTTCTCATCCAAATTCTTCCCAATCTTTAACACTTCCCAAGACTTCAATTTATGCTCCAGTCTTCCCGAGATATCATTCTATGCTCGTACAAGTCTCCAATTTAGCATCTTTAACGATCAATGACCTGAAATACAAAAGCACGTATGAAGTACCAAAGTTCCAACAATATACTCAATAAAACTACATAATTAACACACTGATACACACACACACACACACACACAAAATACCTGACCATCAGTTAAAAACTTGAAGTTAAAGGCTAATTACGCAAGGATTGTTAAAAACTTGAAGTTTAGGGCTAATTTACGTTGGTTTATCATTTATTAAAGTTAACATTAGTTCTACCGATTGCAATGATAATTGTTGAAAAATGTTTTTAATCATTGAAACATGTGAAGATGGATTTACGTTACAGAATGGATGATGATTATATGAACGATTCCTGAGTTTGGATTATCGAAAAAGAACTTCTTTGCAGCGTTTCAAATGAAGATGTAATGGTTCATTTTCAAAATATGAACACTTGTGGGAACAACTTTAAAAATTCATAACACCTTTTTTTCTCGTTTCGAACGACATCGTATTTGTGTGTTATCTAATGAGTAATGATCACACACACACACATACATATATATATATTTCTATGATATTGTTTTTTATTCTAACATCATGTCGATCCAACCCGAACAACAACCGACCTAAAAAATCAGAACACTGTTAAACAAAAATCACGGGTCCGCCACGTAAGGCCTCGTACCTAGGTGCCCCACACTGACGTTGGATTTACTCATAAACACGGTTCTAAATATCATAGTGAATTAAAACTTTTCGCGGAATAATAGAATTTCAACCATATGTAACATAACCGTTCACTTCTTGTCTTATACAATATTCAACTTGTCTTTTAAAATTAAAACATAACAAAATAAAACATCATAACATTTCTTTCATATATGTCAGCCTCTTCAATCCATGTCATGTGTCACCCTCAAGTCAGCTGCTTCATCCTATTTTCCTGCGTGCATACTAAAAGTTAGTAACATTGAGTGAGTTCTATTTTAAAAGGCAACTTACCATTCATTCACATACTTACACATACGCATCGGAGATACATTAACTTAACCTACTTAACTTCCTTTCATACACACACACACACACACTCATACATACATACATACATACATACATACATACTTTCCTTCTTTCATTCTTTCTTATTTTTAACTTAGTAATACATATATAATTATTTCTACGTTTTAAAGAGCCATTCGCCCTATGATCGGTCGTCGTCGGACCAGTCAAAGATTAAAAAAACAAGTGTCCTAAATACCTTAAAGAACCACATCGTATTTGTGTGTTTTCTAATGAGTAATGATCATATATATATATATATATATTGCTATGATATTGTTTTTTATTATGATCATTATGTCGATCCAACCCGAACAACAACCGACCTAAAAAATCAGAACACCATTAAACAAAAATCATGGGTCCGCCATGTAAGGCCCTGTCACACCCCGACTAGAAAAGGTGGAAGCGTAAAACGGGAAAGTAACATACACCCCTGGTATCAACCACATTGTTTATAAAGAAACATTACAAACTAATTTACAATATATTACATTGTTCTATTGTCGTTTACAGTCTAGGTGGTACAATTACAACCTGTCTGTTATACTATCTATTTCTTAATATTACACCTGCTTTTATTCACAAAGCATCAACTACACTTTGTACACGTAGCACATCACCAAGTTATTCCAACTTTGGTTTACCTGAAAAGCAGTTTAAAATGGATCAACTACAATAGTTGGTGAGTTTCAAGAAAACAGTTATGAGTAATCACAATTCATCGTTTGTACGTGGGTTTATAAGTATGTATGTAAATGATGTAATTATGCTAAGATACAGTGAATCCTTGACTGTTTGTTCGTGCTGCGTGCTACCATTTCCCACGCACAATCAACCACTGTGGCCCCCCTTCCGCCCACAACATACCCCAAGTAGCTATATCTAACATTACATAGCGTGTTTGTATAATTTTAGTCATGCGCAAACGGGATAAGTCTCAGCAAATCGTGCCGGCTCCGTTTGGGTTTGTCAAACCAATAGTACTATTCACAGGCCACTGGCTCGAAGTTAATCACTATGTTAGTGGGAACTTTCATGTGTTAGCGTTTAGATAAATTTCATCATTGCATGTTTCAGCCCAAAAGTTCGTAAAACTGTTTAAAGATGCTTTTCACCCCAAAAGCATCTTTTCACCCAAAACTGTTCGTAAACTATTTCATCATTGCATCATTGCATGTTCGAAGTTAATCAAACATGCTTTTCACCCCAAAAGTTCGTAAAACTGTTTAAAGATAAGGGTCATGAAACTCCCTGTTTAGTGGATATTCAGTACAACATCAGCTCGTGGTTTGTTCGACTTGTCATCACTAGTCCATATAATAAATATTTTAACGATATTAATATTTTAATATTATTATAATCTCTATACAAAACTGTGCTGTATATCTAGTCTGGGTATAGCTATTACCCCCAGAAAGTGTCAATAGGCTTAGATTGTGATCTTGTTCAACGTCTAACACATAAAACCAAACTTGGCTCAGTTTCCCTGTTTCACCAGTTGGGCCAAGTTGATCGTTTACGCGTTTAGAAAATAGGTATGAATATGTAAAGTTGGGTAAATGTGTTGGTTTATTCAGTCTGGTCTGAAGAAAAACACGTAAAATCCATCCAGATTGTCCGGATTTCTCACAAAAAGTTTGGTTTTACTTAATTAACCCATAAATATTATTTTTGATCAATCTTGATGTTCTGGTATTTCAACAGGTTTGTTAATCACAAACATGTTGGTTTTTACCAGATTTGAATTTGTTTAATCTTCAATTTAGCACAATTAATTATTCGTTTATCATTAAATTATGAAAATTTAGAAACTTGTCAATTAAAATATTTAGATTTTTATAAAAATATTTTTGGAATTATTTACTAATTTATTAATATACAAAAATTCATTTTATGTGCTATAATTAACCCGTAAATCGTCCATTTATAACAAACGATTTTCGAAAAATTCAACAAAATTGTTGAAATCCAAATAATTCCCAAAACACCCAGTAAAATTCCCAAAACCTAAAACTTTTGCCAAATTACCTTTTTGAGCCAAAAACAACTATAAAAACTCGAATAAACACGAATCCACAAAACATAGGAATGGTTTTCCAATTGGCCCCAAGTTTCATATGTGATCATATTAAACCAATTCTGAGTTCCCCACAAAATTTCATAATTTTTAAGCATTTTAAATATTTTTCCCAAATAAACATCCCTAATCGGTAATAAATTCTCCAAATGTTCTCGGACGATCGAAAAATTACCAAATTTGGACAGGGACTCATTCATATGGTTCCTGATGTCCCTGTAAAATTTTACAAGCTAAAAATACGTAAATCACAATCAAACCCTAAACAGCCTGTAAACGAGCAATTCGACTTTACCTTTGCGGTTTTCGTTCGTTTTCGCTCTCTTAATCAAATTTCCAGGTTCTTGGGATTCTAAGTAAGGTGGATACAGGTCCTATATCACAAACCAAGCATGTACCATCAATAAATTAGCCTTGAAACTTAGGGTTTGGTTAGGGCTTTAAACTGACCTTTTGAAACGTAAAAACGCGATTTAAACCCCTTAATCCGTGTTTATGGCCAAAAAACTTATCCAAACATGTTCCTAACCATGTGCATGATCAAACCATGTTTTTGAACAATTGTTAGGGTTTTTTTCATTGTTAGAAGTGATTTTTAGTAATTAAACTAGGTTTATATTAAATTAAACATGTTTAAAAATGCATAAAATTGATCAAAATAGATGTAATACCTTAGGGTTTTAGCTTGAATGAAGAAACCAGAAGATAATCTCTAGATTTTGTGAAAAATGATGTTAAAATATCTAAGTAGCTTAAAATGAAGTAAACAATAATATAATAATTTAACTTGGTGGCGGCCGCAAGTTCTTGGGCCTCCTGGCCCAACTTTTGGCCCATTGTCTCGTTTTGCACGCCCAGATGACGAGTGACTCGTTGGAAAGCCGTTAAGCGAGTTAAAAGATATAAATGCATTGGGTTAACCAACTTAATTTCATGGAATTAGTTGACTATGTTACTCATATGTTTGTAGGTAGGAGGAGATAGAGGATGAAATTACTAGAACGTGGGCGAAAACGGCGAAGAAAACGGAGTTGAAACGATAACGATATGAGGAAAACAAGAAAATGAGCAAAAGCTCCACCGTGGCCCACGGTCAACACCATGGACCACGGTCAACCCAGCTCCAAAATGATAGTTTTCACCGTACCGTGGCCATTCTATGCACCGTGGATGGACCGTGGCCCATGGTCTGGACCGTGGTCCACGGTCCGACTCATAACTTCTGAGTTTGGGCCACTTTTTTGGCTTTTTTTTGTTGTCTTTTGAGATATCTTTCAATTGGGACGACCCTAGGGCGATTTCTGGAGTCCAAGACATTGTTTTTGGTGATTTCAATCATTAGTTTGTGTGTTTGATTCTTATGAACAAGACAATTGAAGCAATGATGATCAACTAAACCATGTGTGGCTAATTTCTTTGTTATTTCTCTTGGATGTAAGGTTATTACAAGACACTTTATGTTAATTGTTCTAGAACATTGGATTGATTATCTAAATTGTTATGTTAGTATAATCTTGATGTTTATGTGATTATTTGTAAATTGTCCATATCGTTTAAACCTAATTTCAATCTATACGTTCTTGGTATCGTTGACAATTGAGATTTGGTAGAAGGAATTAGGGTTAAACTTATTGATTGATTACCAAGTAATAACCTCGCGTTCTAGGAATCTGAGTACTTCGTTCTTGATTAATCACAAGCAATTATATTGACACAAAACCGAGATATTATGGTTTATCTATTGAACTTTAACACGACTGTTGCGTAATAACCCGAACTTCAAGAGGAATACTTGTTTAATTGATTGTTCACAACTTATTTGCTTAGTTATTTTAGTTCATAAAATCAAATCAAAATCAACTTGAAGAGTACCTTTTGTCATTTACTTTTATATTAGTTTAATTGCTAAGCTACTTGATTAACACATATTCCACAAACTCTCTGTGTTCGACACCCAATTACTACTATCTAGTTAGTTGTATTTGGTTTATTTTTGAGTGAGTCTTCGACCTCACATCAAATTTTGGCGCCGTTGCCTGGGAGTAGTGCGCAACGTGTGTTATTTTTGTAGTTTTTGTTTAATTGTTTATTGTTAGTTTTACGCGGGTTGTGCTAGTATGCAGGTATCTACAATTATATGCATACACGAAGCTCTCGGTCTTCATCACCGTTAGCTTTTGATCCTGAAATCGAGCGAACTTTTCGCCAGAATCGGATTCTACAAAGGGAAAACAAGATTATTGGGTCACCAAGCACACAAAGTCGAACAACTGACACCACAATCATGACTTCGGAACAAATTTTACCGCCAATGCCACCACCCATCAATCCACAAAACCCACTGAACCCATTACCACCACAAATCCTACAAGCGAGCCTACTTCAGCCGTGTTTAGCTTTCAACCGCCAGCTAACCTTCCACCTTTGATTAACTTCATGCCGACCATTTCACTCTCAACAACATCCATTCTACCATCAACAACCATACACATTTCCCCAAGACCCACCCACACCCATAACCCATATTTCACCGGGTCCTAGATCGGGCCCGCATTTGTTTGGTGGGCCACATTATGGCGATAAAAATGAAGGGTATGAAGAGTATGAAGAGGGATATTCAAGTGGGTTGATGGGAATCAATTGAGGGTTCAAGGGCAATTTGGGTATGTACCCGAACAACAACCGCAATAGACTTTGCAACAATGGGGTGGACCACATGTCAATCAAGAACAAATGCAACAACCACAACCATTGCAACAAGTTCCTCAACAACCTCATTATCAACAACCTCAACAACCAATGCCACCGCCACAATTGCAACAATATCCACCGCCAAGGCCCGTGTATAGGCAAATTGGCCAACCAAGAGTGCCATTGGGGGTACCAAGAAGGTATGCAAGAGAGATGGTTAGGGAATTGAAGCTCATTTTTGATCAATAATTACTAATAACCCATCTCCGGTGGTTATTCCTCGAAATCAAAATGGAAGAACATTTGAAGTTAGAACCAATGCGCTCCAAAGTTTACCAAAATATAATGGTCTAGCAACGGAAGAACCTTATTTTCATTTGGAGGCATATGACTCTATTTGCAACACAATTGGGGGTCAAGGGCTTTCACCGAATGAGGTTTAAATTGGTCTTATTCCAATTTTCGTTAGATGATAAGGCAAAGAGATGGTTTTACACATTGCCTTCCGCATCAATTTATACTTGGGCCGAGATACAACAAAGATTTTTGGAAGAATTTTACACGGATCAAAAAACCAATGGTGCAAGACCAAGTTTGAGAAGTTTCCAACAACAATCGAGTGAGATGTTTCATGAAGCATTTGAGCGGTTTAATATGATGATAAATAATTGTCCTCACCATGGTATTTCTCTTTGGTAATTGTTGAATGCTTTTCATGAGGGGTTGAATATGGAAGATGAGCGGGATTTGATGTCGATTACAAATGGTACATTTGGCACTAACTATGAACAAGATGATTAGGCGTTTTTGGAGCGAATGTCGGTCACATAAAAAAGAAAGGCTGAAACCGCAAGAAGAGCAAGACCGACGATTGGAAGACCACAAGTACATGCCGTGGAAGATGGAAGAGTACAAACCACGAATAAATAATTGATATTTGTACTAATTGTAACGAATTGGGTCATGCAGCGGATGTGTGTATAGTGGGACAAGAACAAGTGGATGAAGTGAATGCGATTCAAGGTCAAGGAGGAGGTGGTAGAAACTAAAACATGAACTCAAACACTTACCACCCCGGGTTGAAAAATCATCCCAGTTTTCGTTATTGGAATCCGGTTACTCAATCCAACCCGAATTTCCAAGGGAATCAAGAAAATTATGTTCCACTCCAACAAAACAACAATCAAGGCTTTAAAAGTCAATTTCACCAAACGGGAAGTGGTCAAAGTGAGTCTTCGGGTCAAAATTCTTTAAGTGGGAATGAAGTCATGGATATGCTTAGGATGATGCAACAAGACATGCAAAGGAGAAATCAACTTGATGAAGTGCGCATGCAAAAGGATGAAGTTCGTGACAAAGCCGTTCAATCATTGACCACTCAAATGGGTCAACTTGCAACCGATGTTGAGAATTTGAAGAAAAGCAGCTCAAGCTTAAAGAAGGGAAACAATGTGCATATCAATGCGTAAGTCTTTTACCTAATTTTGGAATTTTTAGTGTTCTAGTTGATCCAACACCACAGTTTGTTGAGGGGGTGGTGGAAGATATTAGTGATGAGATTGAAAATGTGGGTAATTATGAAACTGTTTTTCAAAATAACTCAGAATTACAACGAATAAAATATCTTTTTGTGAAAATTGTTCTTGTGATGAAGGTTTAAATGACAAATTAACCAAAATAAGGGATAAGAGGGTTGATAATAATATTATCCCGAGTAAACTTCAAGACCCAGGAGTGCCCCTTTTATCAATCCAAATTGGTGAATTTAAAACTGATCGGGCACTGTTAGATCTTGGAGCTTGTGTAAGTATCATGCCCGGTAGTTTATATGATCAGTATGAGTTTGGTGCGCTACAAAAAGTAAACACCGCCGTGGTTTTAGCGAATCAAACCCATACACTTCCCCGAGGCATGATATATAATGTGATGGTACATGTGGAGGATTCTTTCACCCAGTTAACTTTTTAGTACTTGATTATGCTAAAAATGTAACTAATACGCAACCTACAGTCATATTGGGTAGACCCTTCCTCGCCACTTCACTTGCAGTAATTGATTGTGCTAAAGGGACACTGGGAATTAAATGTGGGAATCGTAATAAACAGTTATTATTATTTAAAAATATTACTGACCCTCTTATTGACAAGGAAAGCCTGACGGCGGATTTTGTTAACAAGTGTGTATCCTTAAGCAAGGATCACACGAAAATAGAGTGTTTTGTGATTGACAGGTCAGCTGAGAAGAAAGAAATTGAGCATCAACAGAGTGAGAAGGTGGCAGAAAAAGGTGGCCGACCAAGGAAGACGAAAGTGAGAAATCCACCTAACCTAAATGATCCAGGGTGGAGGATGAGGATGTTTGGGCCCGACCCTGGTTTGCCGAAAGACTGGCAACAATTGTTTGAAAAAGAGTGTGCTTATAACGAGAAGGCTGCACGGGAGTGGGCCAGTCACCTACTTTGAATGTCATAAAAGTTTCAAAAAGGTGGTAATTTTACATTTTGTATATTTTTATTTTTATTTTGCTTTATAATTTTTAGTTTGTTTGTTATTAATAGTATTTTAAGTTACCATCTTAGCAAAAACCAAGTGCGGGGAAATTCTTATGGATTTTTCTTCGACACTATGTTGAGGACAACACGGGTTTTTTTTTTATGAAAAGAGGTGGTGTTTTTAATTAGTAGAGTCTTTATTTTTAATTTCTCAAAACCATACATTGGGGACAATGTATTCCAAGTGTGGGAATGGGGGAATTTTTAGTTCTTAAAAATATTTTCTAAAAATAAATAAAAATAAAATAAAATTTTTTAAAGAAGTCGGAAAGTGGTAAGATGGCGGGGTAAGGTTTTGGTCCCTTTTCATGGTCACAATTCTCTAAAGGTTAAGTTTGCTTAGTTGTTTTAAAAAACAAGGTTGTGTAGTATTCTAGTCAGGGTTAGCATACTTTCGGTACAATAACCTGCATAACTTGTCCATATCCACTTGTTTATTGGGAAAGTGAAGATTGGTTATTCTCCGTTAGAACTTGTGCGATTAATGCATTTTGAGACCTTTTCTTAGCATACGTGCAAAAGTGATAGAGGCAATTAGTTTTAAGCCTCCTCTGAATGAGCGCAAGTGTGGGTTTTGGGGGTTGGGCCTCATACATTACACATATGAGCGTGGGCAATGAGAGGGGCGGGGGGTTGGTTCCCTTAGAAAATTTTATTGGACCTATTCTTTTTATTCGATCAACCCCGATGTTATTTTGCGACACGATCCGGCTTAGTAGGTATTTCTTTGTATTTGTATTTGTTTTGGTACTAATCAATAGAGAGTAGCAGGTATTATGCTTATTTGCAAGTTTAAAATGAAAAAAAAGGAAAAAGAAAAAAAAAGAAAAAAAAAAGAAAAAAAGAGAAAAAGAAAGAAAAAGTTGGGATTCAATGTGCAAGGTAGTGTGTATCGAGTTTGTGATGCAAGTTAGTAATGTTTAAGTTGTTTATTTTATTGTTTACTTAGTTTTGATGTAATAAGCCGGATCGGATCGCCTGAGCTACTTTCAATATTCCCCTTTCATACCCTTACACCTTGCCCCATTATAACATGTTTTAAGTCCTCTTGATTTGCATTTGTGTCAAAGCATTTATATAGGTGGAGATTTGACGGTAGTATAAGCGTATGTGAGGAGAATTGGTTATGATTGAATACATGTAAATGATCACCAAGAAGAGAGTTAATGTGTGGAGGTGTGTTATGTGTGGGTAAAAACCGAAATTATGTTAGGTTTCATTATAATTCTATGGTTTAAATATAATATCAAGTATACTAGTGCAAACCTATAGTAACGAGGGAATAGGGTATGTATTGGGACCTTGACTAAACCGGAATTGTTGGTATGTATGGTGGTTGTAGTTTAAAAACAGTTGTTGTTTGAAAAGTTACTTGGGGGAAAGCAACGGTTAAGTGTGGGAATGTGACGAGTGACTCGTTGGAAAGTCGTTAAGCTAGTTAAAAGATACAAATGCATTGGCTTAACCAACTTAATTTCATGGAATTAGTTGACTATGGTTACTCATATTTTTGCAGGTAGGAGGAGGTAGAGGATGAAATTACGAGAACGTGGGCGAAAACGGCGAGGAAAACGGAGTTGAAACGAAAAAGATATGAAGAAAACAAGAAAATGAGCAAAAGCTCCACTGTGGCCCACGGTCAACACCGTGGACCACGGTCAACACAGCTCCAAAATAACAGTTTTCACCATACCGTGGCCATTCTATGCACCGTGGATGGACCGTGGCCCACGGTCTGAACCGTTGACCACGGTCCGACTCGTAACTTCCGAGTTTGGGCCACCTTTTAGGCCTTTTTTTGTTGTTTTTTGAGATATCTTTCAATTGGGACGACCCTAGGGCGATTTCTGGAGTCCAAGACATTGTTTTTGGTGATTTCAATCATTAGTTTGTGTGTTTGATTCTTATGAACAAAACAATTGAAGCAATGATGATCAACCAAACCATATGTGGCTAATTTCTTTGGTATTTCTCTTGGATGTAAGGCTATTACAAGACACTTTATGTTAATTGTTCTAGAACATTGGATTGATTATCTAAATTGTTATGTTAGTATAATCATGATGTTTATGTGATTGTTTGTAAATTGTCCATATCGTTTAAGCCTAATTTCAATCTATACGTTCTTGGTGTCGTTGACAATTGAGATTTGGTAGAAGGAATTAGGGTTAAACTTATTGATTGATTACCAAGTAATAACCTCGCGTTCTAGGAATCTGAGTACTTCGTTCTTGATTAATCACAAGCAATTATATTGACACAAAACCGAGATATTATGGTTTATCTATTGAACTTTAACATGAGTGTTGCGCAATAACCCGAACTTCAAGAGGAATACTTGTTTAATTGATTGTTTACAACTTATTTGCTTAGTTATTTTAGTTCATAAAATCAAATCAAAATTAACTTGAAGAGTACCTTTTGTCATTTACTTTTATATTAGTTTAATTGCTAAGCTACTTGATTAACACATATTCCACAAACTCTCTGTGTTCGACACCCACTTACTGATATCTAGTCAGTTGTATTTGGTTTATTTTTGAGTGAGTCTTCGACCTCACGTCACCAGACATGAAATCCTGAGTCTAAATTAATTTCGGGTTCGGTTTTTTATGCGAAAAATATATCGGGTACGACAAATAGCGCGAAAACGAGTGTTTTCGGCCAATTTCTTGTAAATTTAGAAAAATATACTATTTGTTTGTAAAAATCGAATATATTTTCACGGATCGCTTAAAACATTCCAAGTAAGTGTTTTGTAAGTCTTTTTCGGCTTAAAGGATGATACAATGCTTGTTTTGTGACTCTCTTTCGCATTTAAGTTCATAGCGGGTAGTTAAATGAGTATGTTTTCGTTTAACCGGTTTGCTATCGTACTAGGGCCATAATATCAATATGTTAACTTATATTAAACGTATATCACTTATAGATGCCCCCCCCCAGGATATCTGGGTCATAACCAGACCCGTTTGTTTATTCGTTTGTTCGATACGTAATAAGCGATTAATCGTTTAATCGGTAAATGTATACTAAGGTGTACCTGGTTTTGTCACGATTATCACAGGCCTGTACTCAGGTGCCCTACACTGACGTTGGATTTACTCACAAATGCAGTTCTAAATATCATAGTGAATTAAAACTTTTGGCGGAATAATAGAACTTCAACCATATGTAACATAACTGTTCACTTCTTGTCTTATACAGTATTCAACTTGTCTTTTAAAATTAAAAGATAACAAAATAAAACATCATAACATCTCCTTCATATATGTCAGCCTCTTCAATCCATGTCATGTGTCGCCCTCAAGCCTGCCTCAATCCATGCAACTCTGAGTGAGTTCTATTTTAAAAGGCAACTTACAATTAATTCACATTAATTCACATACTTACACATACGCTGAGTGAGTTCATATATGCATGCATGCATACATACGTACGTACATACTTTCCTTCTTTATTATTTTTAACTTACTTATACATACATAATTATTTCTACGTTTTAAAGAGCCATTCGCCCTATAATCAGTCGTCGTCGGACCGGTCAAAGATGAAGAAAATGAGTGTCCTAAATACCTTAAACTAGTTAGGGTAAGAAGGGTGTCGAACCACGAAGAATTTATGATCGGTGGCCTAAATTTAATTAATTAATTATTATGAAGCTTTGTGAGTAGTCGTATAGACCAAATATGATTTAGATTGCAAATGATGAACCAACAACTTGATTCAATTTATTTATAAAAATAAAGTTATTTGATTATAAATATAAAAATGAGTGTTAAATAGTAACCAAGTAACTTTAGTTGATTGAAGTAAACAAGAATTGGGAAAATGACCATCCCGCGCTTCCAGCTATGTAGCAAATTATACTTTAATTCAGTTCATTAATTGGAAATTACATAGACATAATTTGGTAAATAAGTGTAAAAAAGGATAATTGCAAAACAAGGGATTTTGGCTGTATTGACCTTCAGATTTATAACCGGACAAGGAACACGTGCTAAGAATTGTCTTGGTAAAAATCAAGTTATATAATATGAAATCCGTAAACCAATTGGTAGTATATGATTATGTAAACACTAAAAACGGACAATTGACAATAGATTCAATAATAATAACTTTGTTCTTCAAACACAAAAATACCACATAAACCCTAATTGTTCAACAAAAATGATAAAACATAAGAAGTTTAAATCCAAAAAACACAAAGCAAGAGTATAAGATGCAAACATAAACCCTAGACTCAGGTTGATCAAAAGAAATTAGCCAAGCATGTTCAACATGGTTCTTACAAATGCTAAAGATGATATATTGATTGTCGATGAAGAACTTTGATATAGAAGGCCTCCCCAAATGATTGTCCTTTAATCTTGATGAAAAATTATGTAAAAGATGATGAAAGATTACGGAAAAGATAATTTCAAAGTGATCAAAATCGGCTCTAATGACCTCCCCCCCAAATCATGTGGTCAAAGATCTCATTAATTATGGCATTAATCTTCATTAAACCTTGGTCAAAAACTGATTCTCACGATCCTACGCCAACAGGGCCGGAGGATACGGTTTAGACGTCCGGCAGCCGTAGGGTACGGCTGACTCAGATTTTCTTTAATCTCTTGGTCCTTAAACATGCTTAAATCCGATCCTTTGTGCATTTATCCGCAATACCCATAAATCACAAACACACCATCAAAGTACCTTATTTAATATGAAACAAGTTGAAACCATGTACTTTTAACTCCTTTAATCGCATGATATTAACCAACCCATCACCCTATAACCTTCGCAGAAATTATTAGGGTCTGTCGCCCTTCGTAACCATACAACTATACATACATTTCTTTATATATACAAATAAATATATCTATAAACATCCTTAACCTTTCAATATTCATACAACATTCACATAACATACACTTACTAGTTAAAGTAAAGGTATTAACTTATCACATAAAGTATGCATACAGCCTCGAAAACATACAGAGAAAAGGGGCTAGAAACTCACATGGATCTTGTTTCTTTCTGAGCTAATTGTAACACATCTCTTCAGCTGGGCACGGCTAATTGTTTATTCAAGTATAAGTATTAGTTAACTACCTTTCTATTTAAACAACATTATCAAAGTCAGTGAACTAACCCGACTTAGTCAATTGGGGTTACTGTTCCTCTCAATCGCAATCGTATGGGATTCAAATCGCAATCGCATAGGGTTAGGATCGCATTCGCATAGGGTTTAGGAACCGCAATCGCATAGGGTTTAGAATCGCAATCACATAGGGTTTAGGATCGCATTCACATGGATCCCGATCACAATCGCAAAAAGACTGAATCTCAATCGCATATGGCCGGACTGCAAACGCATCCCAGATGACTCACAATTGCAATACAAGTCCAAATCGCAATCGCGTTCATCCAGACCGAAATCGCATTCCGTTCAATCTTAATCGCATTCATCCCAACTGTAATCGCATCCAAGCCTTTGCAATTGGAAAAAAGGTCCATTTCTACGTTTTAGTCATTTCTTTTAAACCTTTTTACTATGTTTCGTTTCCTTAAGACCCGTTTCACTATAAAACGAGTTTTGTGTCAAACCGGCTTCGTTTACCCATCCAGATCTCGATCCGAACCTACCCGTTTAATCCGAATCGCACCCTTTTTACTTGTTTATAACAAGGTTTGTGTTTTTCCTACTAAATACAGTCGGATTTAACATCCTACCGATTCATATACAGAACCAACATCACCACATAACCTGCTTTTTTATAACTAAATAGTACCTTAAACGAACCGTTCCTAGATCGGTTCTTGAACAACACTTAGATCTTGATATTATTCTTGATTGTTAGAGGATTTGGACACAAAGTCTACCCTTGATTCAGCTTCGGATTTGAATCCTAGAGCAAGAAGGGTGTTTGTTTGTTTTGATTGTGTGGATGCAAGGATGGAAATGAGGGAATTCCAAGTCTATCTTTACTCTAGGTCCACTTCTCTGTTATTATTACTTTATTTAATCGTAAATAAATACACAATTAAATAATAAAAGTTTATTTATTTATTTATTATTTGCTGAAGTCGGATGTTACACGCCATTGTTCGGTTTGGTTATTAGCCTCAACGAATCAATTGATTGGTTTTTCGGTAAATAACCAAAATCAAACTTGAACTAAGTTTTTTGCTTAGAAATACATGGAACGAATGCACATTTACATAAAATTAAGTTATAATTTCATAAGATGAAGATATAATAACATGAAATTTAGGTATAAATATATGACATCAAGGTATAAATACATGAAATGACGGTATAAATATATAAAATACATCAAATGGAAGTACAAAATCTTGAAATTATGAATATATGAATGATTCGGTTAATTCGATTTTTGATTATTTCGATTTGGTTTCATTGACTTTTGTTTTGGTTTTGATTAACGGTTCGATTATTACTCACCAGCCACCCTACTTAAAACTCACACACAAATTGTATGTTGAGGGCATAAATTGTAAACAATCCTAACGAGACTTTCGAGAGTTAATGCTCAATACGTATTTCAAAAACATAATAATATGGACCGCTAAACAATTTGTTGAAACTATATACATATTTTATTAAAGAAAAGATATCAAAAGTTAAAGTTCCATACAAAGTATCAAATCTAATTTACTCAATTTGTTATATAGGATTACTTAACTTTTATGGACTATACCATTTACGACATTACAAGTCCTTTTTAACCATCTTTATTTTTCTAATTTTAAACCCTTAAGAAAAATAACATCCTTTAAAACTATTTCTTTAAACTTATTTTTCAGCAAGTACTTAAAAAATTTCTCACCAAGTTAACACATATACTTTATTTAACTCTATTATTATGTAATAATATTAAGGTAAAATGATAAATTAATTTAAGAAGCAAGCATATTTTTCATATTCGGATAAAATCTTTGAAATTATATAGTCTGAAAATAAACACATAAATATCTACCTTTTCACCTTTAGTTAGATAAAACGACAAAAATCGTGTAAGAGACGCACCGTTTGGGAGAGTAGTGATAAAGCGAGCTGAAAATAAAGATTACGAAGATGAGAGTAAGTATCATGATGTGACGCGTGTCCGTTAGCCAGCTGTATTCCAAATTATACAAATGCAACCGCTTGCTATCCTCACCGACTGTCACTCACCCACACCACATCTCATATATTATTAATATACTCCACACCCCCATATGAAAAAATCACCCTTCTCTCTCTCTCTCTAAAACCCACCTTCACCTTCGACCTTTCTTTTCTCCTCATGAAGAATTTAAACTGAAAAAAAAAGAAACAATCATTTTTTTTTATTTTTAAATTTTCAATCTCTGATGGCTGGTATTAATTCGAAGAGGGATATGGATCGGATCAAGGGTCCATGGAGCCCAGATGAAGACGAAATGCTTCAGCAGCTCGTTGAAAAACACGGTCCGAGGAACTGGTCGGTTATAAGCAAATCGATCCCGGGTAGATCCGGCAAGTCTTGTCGGTTAAGGTGGTGTAATCAGCTGTCTCCGCAGGTGGAGCATCGGGCGTTTACGCCGGAAGAAGATGAGACGATTCTCCGGGCACATGCCCGGTTTGGGAATAAATGGGCCACGATTGCCCGGCTGTTGTCGGGTCGGACCGATAACGCGATAAAGAACCATTGGAACTCGACGTTGAAACGCAAGTGTTCGTCGATGACAAATGAGGAGTTTAATGAGTTTGCGGTTCAACAACCGTTGTTGAAACGGTCGGTTAGTGCCGGGTCGGGTGTACCCGTTCCGGGTTTTTTGTTGAATCCGGGTAGTCCGACTGGATCCGACACTAGTGATTCGAGTGTGCATGTCTACCGTCCGATTGCTCGCCAGTTCGCTGTCGTTCCTCCGCCGGTGGACATTGTTTCTGTTTCATCTCCGGCGAACGATCCGCCGACGTCTTTGAGTCTATCGCTTGCCGGAGTTGAATCGGCTCCGATTCCGGCGATGCCGTTGCAGCAGTTTCCACCGAATCAAGAGGCGGAGGTAATGACGGCGATTCCGGCTGCGGCGATTTCGACGGCGATGCAGCAGCTGCGGGTGTCGAAACCTCCGACGCCGGTGGGGAAAGGGTGTGCGCCGTTTAGCGCAGAGTTTTTGTCGGTAATGCAGGAGATGATAAGGACGGAGGTGAGGAAGTATATGTCCGGCGACGGTGGAGTGTGCGGTGGTAGTGGTGGTGGTGGGTTTAGGGGCGGAGAAGCGGTGGTGAACAGAAGTGATTAGGGTAATGCCCGGAGGGAAGTGTCTTTGTTTGATGTGCTGATTTTATAAATGTTTTTTTATAAAAAGATGAACAAACAAAGAAATAAAATTGTATAGACGATGCTGATGAAAGTTTATTGAAACAAAAAACATGAAATTAGTTTTGTTTTAGTTAATTTTTTTTTAAGGTTTTGGTAATGGCAAGTAGTGAGTGACTGAACGTTTTAGAACTTTAGAGCAGACATGCGTTTGACTTAAGTGACAAAAAAAGAAATGGTGCGGTTGGTTGTTGATTTAGGTTTGGACCGGATTTTCTGGTTAGTCGGTTTGTTGGTTGGCCATTTGGATCCGTATTTATACCAAAATTTGCATTTTCAAAATTTTATAATGATTTTTATACCGAAGAAGTTAAAATAAAGTAATTGAAACTTTGAAAGATAACACGATACATGGATCTTCTTTCTATGTTACAACTGGAACTCTGGAAGATGTGTCGCTTCCGTCCTCGTGTTTTATTCTCTTCTTTTCGTTGTGTTCGGTTTGCGTGTCTTTGTTTAGTTCCTGTTTTTGTTTTTGTTTTTGCTTTTTAGTCCCGTTGCAATCGGTCATCTACCAGCTTGAATACATCCCACCCTTTAAAAAATTCAAATAATAGAAAGTTAAAAATTTTGGCCCTTCAAAGGATAAAAGGAAAACCTGGAAATGTCTAGTATTGCGTAGATATCTAATGTTAACTGTCTCGTAACATTTGGTACATAGAACACCCACAACGGTGCCTAGTAGCATCTTCCGTCGCACCTGCAACCGACGAACGTATGAAGCTTGTCATGCATTTGTTAAATATTTTATTTTGATATTTTTGAATAAGGCTTGACATTTATGTCATGGTTTTAAAAAAAATGAGTAATTTTAAGGAAGTTTATACATTTGTTAAATATATTATTTTGACATTTTATAATAGGGCTTGATATTTATATTATAGTTTTAAAGAAATGAGTAATTTTAAGGAAGTTTAGAATTTGATGTACCAGTTAAGGTTACGGTTTGACGTCGTTGGTGCTATTAACGTTAGGTAGCGTAGAGAATTACTGTTGCAGTGACTAATAAATCAGCCAAACACTTCGTTATATTTATAAACTCTAGAAGGTGACTTTTATTCTCATAAGGCTGAGGGGTGCGGAGCGCTAGTCAGGGCGCGTGAGGGACTTCGATAGCGCCCCGGGGCGCGAGAGCCACACCACCGGGGCGCGAGAGGGGCGCGAGAGGGGCGCGAGAGCGGAAAACGAGGCAGGCGCCAGGAGGCTCGCGCGCGTGAGTGGCTGTGGGAAATGGGAAAGAGCCGTTGGAAGGCTTTAATAATGAATAAAAATATTTTTTTTTTTTTAACAAAATCATCTATATATATCACAATACATATATCACAATACATATCAAACACAACCATTCTCACATACTACAACCAAAACGAATATCACACACCACACCCAAAACCCAAAATCACCCTATCTTCGAAACCTTTTTTTAAAAACATGTCTGGAAATTGGTACCCAAACCTAGATTCAGATTACCCTTACGACGATTTATGGTCGGCACCGGAACAACCGATGTTTTATTCGGGGTCGCAACAATCATCCGGCTTTCAACCATCCAACATGCAACCGTCTCCTAACTTTGTAGTTCCGGAGACACAAGATCCGGAACCAGAAGGTGAAGCTGCGGGACAAAGAAGACGCGTCCACCGGAAAAAACAACTTGCAACGGACGGGTCGGGTTCGGCTTCGACCGGAAGGGCGAAACGGAAAATCACTCCGTGGTCATCGGATGAGAAGGAAGCCCTGTGTCGGGCTTGGATAGCCATTTCTGAGGATCGGCGTTGCGGTAATTGTTTTAACGTTTTTAAAAATGATTGTAAATAAAAAGTTAAATAAAAAAGTTAAATGGCTTACAAATTTATTTACATAATTTTGCAGCCGACTACCAAAAGAGCAAGGTCTTTTGGACAAAGGTTAGGGAGACGTTCTATTCGCTCGTTGGGAGTACAGAGCGGAATCCCGATATGATTTCGGGTCGGTGGACCGAAATTAGAAAATTTGTCGGCTTGTTTACTAATCTGTTCAACAGGAACGCCGGTCGTATGAGACCAAGTGGCAGTGACGATTTGGCGGTCTATAATTTCACTGTCGAAGAGTGGAAGCAGGAGTGCCTGCGGAGGTATGGGGCGGTGAAGACGTGGGACGGTGTAAAGTTGTGGGAGAGGTTGAGAAGGTGTGCCAAGTGGGTTGAGCTGGTGGCGCCGGACCTTGATGCGGAAGTAGGGCCGAAACGGACTAAAACTAGTTCGTCTGGAGCGTACAGCACAACGGACGGGTCGGATTGCCGGGTTGGATTCGACCTAAACGTTGCGGGGGAGGAAACGTCTTCACCGCCGAGGAGGCGGCCATTGGGAAGGGACGCCAGGGGGAAAAAACCGGCTGAGGGGGAAGCCGTAAACATCAACGATCTTGTTGAATCCCTCAATAAATTCAACAAAACCCTGGAGGTGGTCTCTGTTGACAAAAAGGAAAAAAAAAGAATGAGAGATTTGGACTTCCTTGCAAGAGACTTCAGCCACCTAAATCCGGTCGACCAAATGCTGATGGAAAAACAAAAGGAACGTATCCGGAAGAGGTTGATCGAAGAAGACGAAGCCGAAGAATAAGAATAATGTTAATGTGTTTTTTTAATTTTTTTTAATTAATGTGTTTTTTTAATTTTTTAGTACTTTAATTTTTTTTATATATTAATGTGTTTTTTTAATTAATGTGTGTTTGTTTAAATAATTACTTGTTTTTTTAATAATACGTTTTTTTAATACATTTATAAAAAAATAAAAAAATAAACCGCTCGCGCCCCCTCTCGCGCCCCTCCACACCATGCCCCGGGGCGCTATCACCACTACCAATACCCATCTTATCAAGTTTCTCTCTCTGCCACACGTCACAATATTATTGGATGGCGCCCCCACTCACGCCCCCTCTCGCGCCCCCCACACCCCTCAGCCTAAGAAAACTGAACATAACACCTTGATTGCTCCTTCAAGTGTTGTCATCAACATCCCTATCATTCATTATCATACCTCCACAATTATTGCCTATAGCATTAGTCGAAAAAGGTAGGCATTTTATGACGGCCAAAAATACCGGAAACTTAGGTTATTTATAACATTTTTTAAAAAATGACAAAAGATATATATACGTCACTTCATTCTAAAATTAAAACATGTGACTAATGTATAACGTTTAATAGTTAAATATGAATTCAACAATCTAAACACATTACCATTCATGTAATTTAACTGTAAAAAACAAAACACGATTAGTTCAACTCTCAGAAAACAGCTTTATTAGGAAGTTCCTGATCCACTTTCCATTATTTCTGGCGCAAGTTCATACCATCTCAATTCTCAACTATTTTATTTCCATGAGTTGTTTTAATATGTTCTAAAATAACTGTCTACTCTTAAAAAACATATGTAAAAGTGACTACGGTTCTTATATAACATTAAATTAAACTGTTATTATTGAACTTTAAGTAAACATTTAATGATCTGAGGTAAAAAAATTGTTATACTACTTTTATAGCCCATGTGTTGTTTAGTTGATGAAAAAGTAGTGTTTATATCAAAACAGAAGGTAAACGAGCAACAAGCTGCACCGCTTGAAATTGCAAAATCAAATATTTTAAAAACTACATTAATAGGTCTTAGAGTCATAACATTGTGCATGACCCATTGGACTCAGCTTCGTAGCTTTCATAGCTTCAGGCGCGAGGAAACTAAATATGTCAAATGCAACTACTTAATTCCGCAAAATATGATTTTAACTAAATATTTATATATGATAAATTATTATGAAAGGAGTAAAAGTATATATAACTTAGTAGTTACATATAAGGTTGAACACTAATGTCAACCATTCTGATTGAATTCAACGAAAACCTAACTCAATGTTATTTATCTTATACTAGTGTTTTTCAAATCTATATATGTGTTAACAATTTTATCTAATAAAATCATCACATTATTTTAGTACTATGGAAACAATTCAACAATGTTGTTGAACCGTTTCAGGGTGAAATACTATTAAGGACTACATCTATATTCTTACGTCCAACATAAATTAAGAAGGCATGACACTTTAAATATAGATTAAACCATTCTCTTATGTTAAATTTGTTAAAAATGATCATGGATTATGCTCTTCATGCTCTTTGTTTGTTTTTTAGTTCTCCAAGTACATAAATGTAGCCATATGAACCAAATGTGGTAAACATTTGTCATAGAGTGAAGCCATACACCTTACCCATATTGGGTGTGATGTTGCTGCCACATGCCATGGAGTGATTTTCTAAAACTCGTGTTTGAGTTTTATAGTAGTTTGAAGAATTTAAGAAAACTACAAAACAATATAGTACTAGTTTAAAGAAAAAAAATCCAAAAGTTCTGACTAGTTTGACATTGTTTCAATGGAAATTGGTATTTCTATTTATGCATTCACAATAAAAACAATTTAAAGGGTAATGTGTTAATATTGTTTCAAGAGGGTGTGTAACAACTCATCTGGGAGTTGGGTATTTTAGTATTTATGTTATGCATTTAATACAATATATATTTTTTATTAATTGTTATGGTTGGTTGATGTTAGATTATTTATGTTTTTGCATGTTGTTCGGCAACCGTCAACCTATGTTACATATGAAGAAACACTAAGTGACCCCGGCAGATTACGGATAATCTTAGGGTTAAGTAGATGTTTCCCACGAGGGTTAGGTCCGGCAAAGATGGCTATTCTTCTGATGACCTGCAAAACAGACACCGTGAGCTCGTCACTGAGAAGGGGGGGGTACCTCCTTGTGACCACCCTCCGGCGTGAGAATCAGACTAGATTGCTCTGAATATAAGTGTATATTAAGAGAAATAGCTAGAGTAGATAAGATAATATCAGATGATATATGATGCTATAAGATAAGATAATACCGTTCCAAGGTGTTGGAGTATTTATAGCCGAAGGTAGGTTTCCAAGTAGGTACGGCCAGCTGTATAATATCCTTTTCCACCAACTGTGGGCTACGTACGTGCCATGCTGGTGGTTGGTGGGTAGGCAGCGGCTGATAGTGACATGACCGGCTGTGTACTATTCCTTTTCCACAAACTGCAGGCTATGTACGTGCCACGATGAGGGTTGGTGGGTAGGCAGCGGCTGATAGTAACATTTTGTACTGGAGCATGCTCCTCCTCGAACTATTGTCGGTGAGCTGTCACCCTGTGATTGGTTCATGGGCTGCTTTGGTCAGATCTTGTCTATTTTGTCCATACCTTGGCAGGTATAGTACAAAAGATCTTCCAAAAGCGTACGGACTGGCTCATTTGGGCGGGAGTATTCCCGCCTTGCTCATTCCTTCTTCAGGTGACATTACTGAATTATTGAGAGTTAGTGCCTTGTGCGTGTAGCCTTACTATTAGTGCGGGTAGCCTTCCCTGATGGCTTGTATCCGCAGCTGCGGGAACAGGCGGGGTACTTTACCATTGGGAGGCTTTTCCTGCGGGAACAGCTGGCGTACTGCGCGTAAGGTCTTCATCTCTCTGAGCATGGTGGATCCTGCGGAACCAGTTGGTCTTCGCGCAGACGTCCCTCTTCAAGGTGAGTCTTGCGGGTCCAACTGGGCTCTGCTGGGACCTACCTCTTCAACATCAAGGGAGCTATGCTCACCAATACAGATATTTAATGCAAGCTGAGTATAACGACACACGTCCAGTATAAACACAAATACAATGGAGCGGTATTGATGTAGTAATCTTAAAAAAGAGTTCAGTTGGCACAAACATGTGAAAGACGAATAATTAAGACTCTTAGACTCACAATGTATTTTTATCAGTCACATATATGGACTAACAGAGATGACATGAAATCGAGCTTGAAAGACCGTTAGCATTCGTTATTCACAAATATTCATGATTAAAAAGTACTCATGTTTTTAGCCACCATTTCTTCTTGTTATTGTATGATTGTATCTTCCCATACCAAACCTTTAATTCTTTAAACATATTGCTTAGACCGTGTGTAGTGGATGGAGCCCCTATGGGGCGTTTTGCGCCATGTAAGGTCACGCCATCATATGGATTTTTTGACAAAAAAGGGTGTAATGAATGGAGTCCCTACCATTCCTTACCTCATTATCATTTTATTATTATTATTTATTAAAAAAACAAATAAAATGCCACCAATCAGCTTCCACCCTTTCCGACGCTGTGTGAGAAGCCCCCCCCCCTTCCAAAGTGCCCAAAGCGCCCCGAGGGACGGTGTTCCCAACGCGCTTTGGGGCGCCTTGGAGATGGGAAGCGCCCCACTACGCATGATCTTATTAACATTTCTCTTAATAAATAATATATTTAAATATTTTATGTATTGACTTGATGGTGTTAGTCTTTTGCGTGCTGAAATACATGGACGACGTTTCAATTCAACAGGAAATTACTATAAAAATATTAACGAGTTTACTAATTCTAGTTGTTTATATATATATATACACACACACTAGATTTTATCTCCCGTATTACGGGGGTTGTTTTATATTATTCGTTTTCAATATTTATATATGTACATTTGGATTTTAGTTTTATTTATTGTAAGAAAGCTAATAATTAATATACTTGAGATTTGATGATGAAATAGTTTTACAAATAAATGATATGTTATAATCTGGTTTAAAAACTATCTGGGTTTGGTGATACTCATTACCCGTTTATTTTCTTTATTATAAGATTGTGTCTTAATTATAAATAATATCTTTTTTTAAAATAAAATATGATATTAATTTTTAGTATGTTCCTATTTTATAGGATTTTCATATTAAATATTTGATGAGATTATTTTTTAGTATAATGAGTTGTTATAACCCGTTTAAGAGCTATCTGGGTTTGGTGAGACCTTTACCGGTAAATTCGGGTCAAATGCGTGAGAAGCCTTCATTTACAAATAAAATAATCTGATGGCTTGAGAGAATGGTTGTTTTATATTTTATATTTTTTAATATTTATTTTTTGAATTTTAATTTTCTTTATTGTAAGAAAGTTAATAATATACTTAGGGTTTGATGATGAAAGGGTTTCATAAATAAATGATATGGTATAACCCGTTTAAAAGCTATCTGGATTTGGTGACCCATGACCCGCTTATGTTTTTTACTATAAAATTGTTTATTAATTATAAATAATATCTTTTTATTTTTTTTTTTAATATTAAATTTTAGTATATTCCTATTTTGTAGGATTTTCATATCAAATAATTAGCAAGATTAAGTTTTAATTTAATGAGATGTTATAACCCGTTTAAGAGCTATCTGGTTTTGGTAAGACTCATACCCATGAATTTGGGTTAAATCAATGAGAGGTCTCCATTTAAAAATTAAGAAATCTTGTGGCTTCTATAAAAGGGGGGAGCGACCACATCGCGACACGTAGGATTTTTGGGTTTTCGTTTATATATTATTCTCATTATTATTATTATAGATATATAACTTTGTGTATGTCTAAATGAGCTAATTTCTAGTTGTTTTGTTTTTATATATAACTATGGGCATGGAGTGTTAGACATGCTTGTAGCTGCAATGGATCAAAATGGTCTTGATGTGTTTCAACCCGATTCTATTTGCATGTGTTTTAATGTCAAGGAAAAATAGACGCTTTTGATTAACACACAAAATGGTTGGTTTCTGGTCTTATCTCTCAAAAGTATTGATTCCGAGTTCGTCATCCACATCTAGTGGAAATCAATCAATATCATCTAATCGTTTCATCTCCCCCATCTTTACAGTTTTTCGTTCTCAGTAGTTGACCTTCACAATTGTCTTCATCTTCAGGGAACGGATTTTATATTATGTTCTTGGTGTTCATTGTGGGATTGGTATGATGTTAGTCTTGGTTTGCATTATTTGTTCTTTTGGTTGGTATTATGTATTTGTTCGATTTGATTAGTTCTTGTTTAGTTGTATTTGGATTTGTAAAATTCAGTTTGAAGTAAATAAGAATTGAATATATGGTTTTTGTAACATTATATATATCCCTCTATATAAATTTCATGAATATTTCCAATGTATCATAACACACATGTTGCACATTATCAAAATACAAATGCAAAATATATGAAAGTATATAATGATGCTTTCTATAATCAAAATATAGGAATCAAAACACTAGACTAGACTCAAATAACTTTTAATACTCGATATAGTCATCATAAAATTTACATTAATAGTCAATGCTACTAACTTTTGTGCATGTAGGCGTTGTTTGTTTTCAGAGGTAAAATATCTTCAGTCTGTGAACTACATGTGTAGAAATCTGTAGAATAAGAGGTGAACCAAATATTCACAGTCTGCAAAAAGAAGACTATTTGTTTCTTAACGTCTGTAAACTGCTACTTTGAAATCTGATATGTTTTTGGTAATAGTCCAAGGGGTTGGTTTGCTTTTGGACATGCTTCATTTGCTTGCTCTTCTTCTTCGGACACATTTGGCATGGAGCTCGAACCTTGTTTTTATCAGAGGCAAAATATCTTCAGTCTGCGAACTACATGAGTAAAAATCTATAGAATAAAAGGTGGACCAAATATTCGCAGTCTGCAAGAAGAAGACTGTTTGTTTCTTAACGTTTGTAAACTGCAAAAATAAAGTGATGGTGGTGTACGAACTATGGTAGTGGGTGATGGTGGTGCTGGACGGTGATACTGGTGGTGGACGATGGTTGGCGGTGATGGACAGTAGTGGTAGACGGTGGTGGTGGACGATGGTGGTGGTTATGAACAGTGGTGGTGGCGGACGATGGGTGGTGGGTGGTGGTGGTGGCAAACGATGGGCGGTGGTGGAGGATGGTGGTGGACAGTGGGTGTTGGTAGGTGATGGTGGAGGTTTAACCCCCTTCAGACCTTAGAAGATTTTAGAAGTGGATTGGCCAAGTCTACATCAAGAAAAGTTCGCGCAGACGTTTTTTAATGAAACATCTTTGAAGAAACAAACAATCTGCAGATGAGCAATGTCTGCAGTGATCTGCGCAACGTAGACAAAAGAGTTTGCACAGACATTTTAAAAAAAACAAACAACATCGTAGAGTTCAGTTACCTCTAAATCTCATTCTTTAACATAGAAAATACTTCTGTACATGTAGACTACATTACCTTTTAATGGACCCAGCCGAAAGGTTTTTGGGCCTAACACAAATGACACATGAAAAACCCTAGCCCCACATATTCTATGTTAATAACTGTCGTGATGGGTTAGTAGGAGGAGCTAGCCTCTTACCTGCTGTCAACCTGGTAGCGCACGCCACAACGGGTGGTGCGAGTGGGGGCACTAGCGCCCTAGCGCCTCATTGTGAGTATGGTAGCAAGAGAAAAGCACCGTTGGCTTGTGTTGGATCTTGTGAATATTTATAGTTAATTTCAATAAAAAAAATCAAACTTTACTAATATCAACAACCACTTACTCTTCACCCACTTTTCTCCCAAAATCTTTATGAAGTTCCCATTTCCTCTCAATTTTATAAACATATTTTCATACCCTTACTCCAAACCATCAACCAAAAATGGAAGGGAATGGAATGTGGCTTCTTCATGTGATTCTTCAAAAGAAGACGATCTGACCATTGAAGCGGGAGCGAGACAACCACTGATCAACAAGACTCCAAACATACGAGATATCAAGAACAAAGAGATACACGGAAACCTTCGTCATGAGTTGGTCGAGCATTTGTTTGCTAGACGACCCGATGATCTTGTATTAGACTAGTATTATTTATTGGTTGTAATATTTTTATTTTAAATCAATATTTTCTATTAATATTAGTTTATCTAATGCCTAGTAAGTGTCCAGCCAATACCAGGTAAAACAATATTTTAGGATAAATCTCCGCAACACACAACCTAAGGGGACTTCAATTACACGGTAAGGATCATTGTCATGTTCCTTTCTCTAATACATTTATACATCATACACTCACATTCTTGACTGTGAATGCATATACTCACATCTCTAATACATCATATGCATTACCCTATTAGCTTATTAGGAACAACTTCGATTGGTGGATTGTTGTTGTTATGATCGTAATTGTAGCATGCATTAATGACGCTCCCAAGAATTGTTAAAATGTTTTACGCTGAATGAGAGAAAAATTTTAAGCAAGTAAAAAGTTTTTTTTTTAATTGGGTTTAAATGGTTTAGATGATGTAAGTGTTTAGTTGAGTGACGAAATGTAGAATCATTTATGTGTTTCAATTTTCAAACAATTGATCAGGAAAATAAAGAGGATTTGTTTTTTGAACCCATATGCTGGTTAAGATACCATTAGAGAGAATTACAAATTCAATGATGTTAGTAATGCAATGTAATTGAGACACTCATATTATCACGTCAAAATGTCTTCTCAAAAACATTAATATCAATCATTCATGATATTAAAATCAACACAAGCTAAAATTATTTTGACCGACTACCTAGTTTCTATAATCTCAGGAAATACAGAGGCCATGACTATAGAATATATGTATAATAGAAACTCGCAACCAACACTAAGGTCCTGTTCGTTTCAAGGATTTGGAAGGAATTCTAACGAATGAGATTTTAAATCCCATGAATTGATATGTTCGTTTCACTAAATGAAAGAATGAGAATGGAAACTAAATCCCATCAAATCCCACATTTCATGGGATTTTAAAATCCCACATATTTTATAAGGATTGTTATGAAAAATAAATGATTGTTTTACCAACCCTAATCAGTACTAGGGGTGGCAAATGGGTTGGGTTGGGTCGAAACGGGTCATGGGTCGGAATGGGTTAGGATCGGAATGAGTCAACTAAAAAAAGGTTGTTTTGGTTCGGTCGGAACGGATTAGGGTCATAAGGTTCGAGTCAAAACGGGTCAAGGTCGGAACAGGTCAAAACAGGTTTCGGGTCGGTTTTTTTTTTTTTGAAGAACGAGGGCAAAGGCGGAAACGTTTTAGTTTTTTTACATTTTTCGTTTTTTATTTATATTTTGAGTTATGATTTTTTTGTATATTTTTTTGAATTTTTTTTGAGGGGTTTTTATTGTTAATAAAAAACCCTCCAAAAATAATTCAAAATAATAAATAAATAAATCATAACTCAAAATATAAATCAGAAACGAAAAATGTAAAAAAACTAAAACGTTTCCTTCGTTGTCCTCGTTCTTAAAAAAAATCCGAGAATGAAGAAGATTCCAATTCCAATACATATTAACCAACCAATCACATGAATAGGGATTCTCAAAAATTCCATTCAATTCCAATTCCAATTCCAATTCCAAATCCAAATCCAAATCCAAATCCTTTAAAAAAAATCCGTGAAACGAACGCGCGCTAAACATATAGGTATTTCAGTGATTTTGTCACACCCCGACCAAAGGCGGCGGAACATGCCGAGGTGCAACGATTGTCTATAAGCAAATGACACTAATTAAAGTGACAGTATTTAATAAACTCATTTCATTTCACAACATCGAAAATGTCACATAACAATTATCCATAAAATAACCATAACAAGATATCACAAAATTTAGCAAATTTGATATTGTTCAATTTTATTAATATCCTAAGGTCTTTGATGTCGTTTTCTTCACAATCATAAATCAATCAAGATGCAAACTTGTAACATTTCATAAAATAAAGTTTGTCAACACAAAGGTTGGTAAGCAAATTCATAAGTTTAATCATATTAGTATATAATAAAGATAGCCACAAAACTTGCATACAAAACGATAAATAAAAGTGGTAATTTGGATAAATAGATATCGCTAAACACATTAGCGACACCTAGCTATAAGGGGATGCCAAATAGTCTAGGATTTTATAGTTATCGTTAATTGCATTACGTTAACGACACCTTGCTATAAGAGGATGCCAAATAGTCTAGGATTTTATAGTTCCACCAACCAAAAGCGATAAACACATAGACATATAAGCATAGAACACCAAATCAAGCAATTATTTAGGTAAAGTATATAACTACGTTTGTGGTTTAAGATTCAAATATAAAGCATTTTGTTGAATAAGTATGAAATGTCACCCCCAAAATAAAAGATGGAAAATGGGGTATGAAGTACTCACCTTCAAGTAGTAAACTTGAAAGATGATAATTTGGAGATTTGTCGGAACGACGAGTTTAACGCACAATGCCTAAAAAGAAAAGAAGTCTTGAATTTAGAAAGGTTGTCTTGAAGGTCTTTAAACAAAATAAATGTTGAGAAATGTAAATAATTAAAGTTCAAGGTTTAAAATGTAACTATTTAAGAATTTATAATAATAACCTTTTAAAAATGTAAGTTTGCTCGAAACCGGGTTAAAGTATCTAACCTTAATATTTACTCAACCTATGTTAAGTAATAAGGTGGGTAAAATGCAAGAATGCAAATCCCTTTGGAATAAAGATACTAAAACGGTTTTTTTTTATCGAGTGTTCGGGTTGTCGGTTCGGGTCTTGATAATTGGTCAAACCCAAAGTCAACTTTCCAAAATATTGAATGTTATGAGATAACTCAATAAAATTTATTAAGACTTAACCAAGTATGTAGTTCCATTGTTTTAGAACTAACAACGCACGTTAAGCGAGTGTTCGGTTTTGTCGGTCCAAACTTTGTTATGAGATCAAGTTGGATCCAACATTTCCAAGTACTTAAGAAAATATTTAAAAATCAATTTGTAACTATTTTTAAAGAAATATACAAGTCTTGATGACTAAAAAAAACACACTTGTGTGTCTTAAGCGAGTAAGAATCGGTTTGGTTTCCACATGTCCAAATACTAAAGAACTTGTATAATAATGTACAAATAAAAAAAATACTTTAAGTTTTACAACCAAAAGTTAACAATAATGTTTTAAACAAAAGTTCGGTTTTCGGTTCGGATCGTGTTTCGGGTTAAAACCGAGGTAAGATTCTACAAACCCATAACCATAGAATTTGTAAAAATGATTTTAGAAACTTAGATCTAACAATAAGTATGTTTAAACAATTATTTAACAAAACTAGTAACAAAGTTCGGTTTACGGTTAAATCGAAGCATAGACTCTTAAAAACCCATAACCATGGAACTTGTAAACATGACCAACAAACTAAAATAAGCAAGATTAATATGTATAAACAAGTTATAAAGATGTATATATATCAAGGACACGAAGTCCTCCATGAAGCCTTGCCTTATGAGGTCCGAAACCTCACCGACCGGAATCGGAGAAGTAACTACCAAATGTAAACAAGGGATGTATATTATATATATGTTGCACAACCATAAACAAGTATTAATAAGGCTACATAAACTAATTAAGATGAAAGACTAAAAACCTTCAAGAACACTTAAGAAGATAACCTTGAATCTTTGAGAGAGTTTTTTTTTTTTTTGGAGTTGTAGCAAGGGAAAATGAAGAGGAAAGGTGGTGTATATATAGGGTAATGTTGGTGGTCAAATATGGGTGTGAGACACAAGAGTTTTCATGCAAAATGGATCAAGACAAAAACACAAAACAACAAAAATAAATAAATAAATAAATAAAAATAAAAACAAAAATAGGATGTTTTCAAGACCCAACAAGTGTGAAACAATATTGTAACATAAATCCATCATTTTGATTATAACATAAGCTTCGGTTTACAAATCGGGTCGGTTTACAAATCGGGTCGGTTTACATAATAAACAAATATAAAAACGAATACAAACAAGACCCGAAATTGACGAGTGTCACATATTTACAATACTCCACACGCTATATATGCCACCCGGTTCAAAATAGTATGATTGTTGTAAATATCAAAATACTAGTATAACAATGTTTTATGCAATCTTCTCTTTTTAGTAGATAATCACTTTTTGTTGTCAATATCAAAATATATGGCATACGGAAATTTTACTTTTTTTAGGGATAACTTTTTATAAGATAGGAACTAAATTTCAATATTGTTTCAATTATATTTTATATATAAAAATCATGACCTAAATGAATCATGTTTGTTGTATAGGGTTTTTTATGTGGATTTTGAACTTTTATGGATCAATAACATTTTAATCGTAGAAATTCTATTTATTTTTCTCTTTACTTTTCTAATAGCTAGGTTGTTTGGTAGCCTCTTAATGACTCTTAACATCTTAATGATTAAGAGGTATTCTTAAGTTTGAATGGTTAAGAAGTCTGAATGGTTAAGAATCGGCTATTAAGAGGTAGTCTCTTAACCATTCAGACTTAAGGTTACCTCTTAACCATTAAAAGGTTATAAGCCATTAAGAGGCAGTCTCTTAATGAATGTTAAGAGGCTTAAATCTTTCTACATCATGTTTTCTATTTCAACTGTTTTTTTAGTGTTTCATCCCTTAAATATTAGGGAAAATACTCAAAATGTCCCTTTTTTAGAGATAGATTCCAAATATTTCCTCATAAAATTCAAATTCCATCTTTGTCCCTTTACTAACATGTCATCGTCTCTATGTTAGCAGTTCAAGACGACATGTTTCTTGCCTCCCCGCCATGTTAGCTGAAAACTCGTCGTCTCACCATCATGTTAGCTCAAAACTCGTTGCATCCCTGCCATGTTAGCTTAAAACTCGTCATCTCCCCGCCATGTTAGTTTAAACATTTTATTTAATAAATTTTGTTATTTAAAAAATTATATCTAAAGAAGGTACACATAAAATGATTTTGATGGTATGCATTAGTTTTCTTAATCGTTTTATTATCCAAAATCTTATATACAAGAATTTAAACCAATAAAATTAAAAATATTTAAATATTTCTTAAATTAGTTTAGGATCCATGTTTTTAGTAAGATAAGGTAGAATTATTTTTAGCTAACATGGTGGGGAGATGACGAGTTTTGAGCTAACATGGCGGGTGGATAGCGAGTTACTAAACATGTCGTCTCGAACTCCTAACATAGAGGCGACTAGGGTTGTTAATCAGGTCAACCCAATCGGGTTTTGGGTTAATCGGGTTCTTAAAAAAAAAAAAACTGACCCGCAACCCGACCCTATTAAGGTTCGGGTTAGTCGGGTTCGGGTTACTCGGGTTGTAGTAGAAATTGAAGTTTTTTTTAAACCTCAACTCAAACGATGTGTTCTTATTTTAGTAGAATTTATACCATGAATTTGCAGAAAAACAAATGAATGGGATTGTGTCACCATTTTAATTGATATTGGTAATGGCTTGCTATAGTATTCGATTGATGGTTAGGTTAATAGATCTAATAGGTACATGACATATTAAGCATTCTTCAATTTGAATCAGATAGCATTAATGCTATAGCATCATCTAACCGATAGCATTCTTCAATTTGGATTTAACATTATAACTTATGAATCTTTAAAATAAGCCAACTAACAAAAGCCACACAGATAACTATGCACACATAGTAACAATTCTGTTTTCAATTTTTAATTCATGCGGGTAAACATTATACACATAATAACTATTAAAATTTCAATTTTTCAGCACGTATTGTTTCAATTCATCATTTGAACAATTGTTTTAGATTCATGATTCAAACAAGTCAACTCACAATTACAACACAATATCATTAGTATAAACAAGTGCAGGTAATCGGGTTATTCAGGTTAACCCGAAACCCGATTTTTTTCAAAAACGAACCCGAAACCCGACCTTCTTAACAATTCGGGTTATTCGGGTCAATCCGAATAACCCGATTAATACTTTTGACCCTATTAACCCGACCCTACTTAGCTTATTCGGGTTCGGGTTGGGTTAATCGGGTTTGGGTATTTTGGGCATCCCTAGAGCAACGGTGAGTTTATAAAGAGACAAGTAAAAAATTTAAATTTTTAAAGGATATAATTGGAATGTCTCTTAAAATACGACCTTTTGGGAAATGAAAGATACGATGGGATTGAGAGAAAAAGGATGTAATCGATATTCATATTTAAAAATAAAAAGATAAAATATTAAAATTCTCTAGTTAGAATCTACTGCTTATAATATATGGTTGATGGGACTAGGGTTGCCTAACGGTTAACATCAAAACTTCATTAAATATATATTTAAATAGTTTTATTTCGAACGATCATATATTTAAATAGTTAAATATCACAACTTGTCCACTCTCGGACCTATTTTACCAACCTAATTTCTTCTCTTTTTTTTTAAAATGTACTAGGCTTTAGACATCTTGTGTACTTAAAAAGTAAAGTTTATTAAGGAATTGTCAACCCCAAACCTAACATTAATATACAACTATTTTTAAATAAAAATAGTAAAAAGTTTTGTTTTCTTTTTTTATAATTTGAGTGTTAACAAAATTGATGTTAAACAATTGCATCATTCAAAAAGAGGGCGTGAAAGGGTATAATGATAATTGTTTTTTCAGTTAAATCATTACGCGATTTGTACTTTTTGTTACAACCCCCCCCCCCCCCCACACACACCCACACCCCACCCACCCATCACTATACTTAGTCTAATCACGTTGAGATGGTTTGGTTTAAATGTATTTGACCAACCAGGGGAGGGGGGTACAGAAATTGGGGTTTTAGTTGCAACCATTGATACTAGAGTATGATAGAATACTTGTTAGGGTGTCTGCGCTTGTTTTGCTATTTTTTTTAAAGAATCATATTAGAAATTGAATTTGTCAAAAGAATTTGAATTTATAATATATTTAGGTGATTAATCATAAAGAATTGTAATCTAATCCGAGGCCACCACATGCCGGTCGCTACCACCATCAACCACTTACCAATCGCCAGCACTGCCACCCACCCTATATTTGGCAAGCCACCCTCAGCATATCGACATCATTGTTGCGTAACCTTCCATCGTTGTTGTTAGTGTCCATGGTAGGCTGGAGAGAGTGGAAACAACCAACGAGGTAGGCTGGAGAGAGTGGCAACAGAGACCGGGATGATGTAGAAAGTTCGATGGTGACCGTAGACATGAGAGAGGGGGGGGGGGGGGGGCTCAACAATTCAAAAGTGAGTTGTCACACTCACAGGTTAAATTTACTTTGGTTGAATTCCTCATAATACAAGTGAATTAATTCAAAATCAATTTCATTTTTCAATCAAGCATACTAAAAATGGATTTTGGATTCAAATATGAAATATTAGTAAATTCTGCAAACTAAACATATTAAAAAACCTAGTCAAAGTTCTATCTTAGATAAGCTTTTAAATTTGTATATTATTTTACTTTATTTTCTTTTAACCATGGTAACTTTCCGAGCCACTTTTCTTGACCGTAGACCATTTTTCTTTTTTGCCTTTTGAACAAGATGGGCCATTTTCGTCATCATGGGGTTGACCTAACATTTCAGTTGACCTTTTGACTAAAAGGAGTTCACATGATACTGAAGTAGTGCATGAGTCATGTGATGATAAGAAGATTATGGTACCATTGGCATATCTGTTCCTGATACTATTCCTGCACCTAAAGATTGTGCTGTTTAAAAAAACTGCACGTGTAATCTTAACCCCGCGGACTAATTCAAAACTGATCGGGTCAAATAGACCAATTACTTTTTAAGCTAAAACATATCTTTTTAAACATTTTTCAAAATTTAGAAAGAAAAAGATTAAAAATGTTTATGCACTTAAATAGACAGCTTTAGATAAAAACATAACTCATATAAAGTATTTTATGATCAAACGGATCAAAAATGCCAACTTCACCTGACGTCAAGAAATGGTTAACTTCTCTCTAAACTGAAAGATAAAAGAAAAGTAAAATATTTGACTAAAAAGTCAATATATCACCAAAATTACATGGCATGCCATGTCAAGCTTGTGCTGTATTTTGGTACTGCATAGCAACTATACAACACATGGCTATGAACCAAGGTTGATAATTCATTGTAAAAGGATAATTATAAGCCTATAAAAAGAAGATCATGAGCTAGCCACAACAAAATTGGCGCATGATGTGTTTGTATTTGTAGACTGTGATGGTAAACAAAATTAAACGAGGCAGTGGAGTGATATACCCAATTTGCCCCTCCCTGTCGAAGCTTCATAAACTCTTTAGCCATCATATGAAAAAAGGAAGAAAGAGTCATGTTTCTTTTCCAAAAACCTACATAAACACAAAATATAAGGTGACTGATAAATATTTAAAAGTTAAAAGAATGATTAATGTTGATGGAAATAAATGGAATGAAGAGTTTTACTTGAGAATGTCGACAAAATATTCTTGCAAGGATGACATTAGCTCGTCTTCAATGTTTACGTACGGCAATAGCTCAGGTAACTTAACTGCATGACAAAATACACACTGAATCATATTCATATTTAGATGTGATTTCATCCAGAATTTATATACTTAGAATCTTAGATACCTAATCATAACTTTACCCAAGTAAAACCGTCCCATACTTGGTTGTAAAACCGTGTCCCGTACGCGGTCCAATACTCGTCAGGTATTTGTAATGGAATTAATTAATTAATTACTCATCAGGTATACCGTTAGTTTGTCAAATATACCCGTTGGGATTTCCAAATATATACCTTTTTTCACATTCTAAATTTATATTATTGTACGTTGTTAACAGCTATAACAAACTGAAATATGATGAATTACATGCATATCATCAACCATAAAATGCGTGAAATATCTAAAATATGTAAATTTCATGATAATATAAATCCCAAAAAATAAGTCAATGCTTCAAAACATACAACATATAAATAATATATGAAAAAACTTTAAAACAGGGAATCGAGATATCTAGTGCGTGCCATTGCAGGGTACTAGTTATTTGTATATAAGACTATAAGTTACATTACAAAAGGTGAGCTGTGTTTTAAAAGACTTGCGCATTAACAAGAACAGCTATGGTAGTTGTGTTCCAATTCATACGTGTCTGACCATTAAGAATGATAGAATGTTGAGGCACATCCTTCAGAACCTTTTTTGGTACATATATAAGTATAATTATATAATTAAAGTGGTACTGTTCAACTGTTCAAGTACTTTGGTAAAAGTATCTGGTTTGTCATAAATCTTAAGTATCTGGTTTGTCATAAGTATAAGCATAGAGGTGTTCAATTCGGAAGTACAAATGCATGTGTAGTTAGTATGATATAAGTACAGTAATGCTTAAAAACGAAACATACCAAATAAGCGAAGTAGATGTTCAGCACCATAGATGGTTGAAGGAGACGCGCCACTTATAGTTGATTCGCGATATTGTACACGCTCTTTATCATATAACAGAATAACAGGCAAGGCCCTGTCAAAGTAACACCTTAATCCATTCAAAATCTCTGCAACTGAATCTGACATCCTGTATTCAAAGCATTATTATAGATTAACTTAAACATCATTTCATCTGAAATTGACTAAGACCAATAGATGTGTACTTACATGTCATCCTTCTTTGGTCCATATTCAAGGTACATCTTCAATATATCATCAACGTTTGGAGAACGCGGAAGTTTAACAAGCTTCAAGAAGACATTTGTTATCAATCATTGGGAAAATGAAAATAATACAAAGCATGTAGCAATATAAGTTGAGTTTACCTCAGTCTGTCCGTTGACATATGTCCAATCATCAACAAGCTGCTGTTTTAGGGTTTGTGGGATTTCAATGTAAACAAGTTTTCCAGAAGTTGCATTCTCCTTCTGTCATCAAATATAAAAGCGTTATGGAATAGGTTTCATGTTCTGGAAGTTCTATACATGTTGTAAAGCGGAACTTAAATATGGAACACGGGGACTATAATCAAATTATAGCACAAGATTTGATATAGTTGAAAATACCTCAGCATTCGATTCAAGTTTTCGTTTCTTCCCTTTTGACCCTACAATGGTTCAAATGATAGGTAATTAGACAATAGTTAAAAATGCATAGTTAAAAGATGGAACATTGAGTCATTAAATGAATTTAACTTTTACTATATGGTTAAAAGTGAGAACTTGAGTTTAAAGGGTATACCATTGCTCTTCACCTTATCTTTATCCTTATCCTTTTCCACCTTTGAATCTGTAAAGTTTGATAGAACAAATATTTTCGGTTATATTTCATTGAACACCAGAAAAATTGAAGAGTAAATATCAAAATTTCCACTTAATTCCAACGAAAACTAATGGAAAGAAGAGGCATACATAACCTACAAAAAAGAACTAGTAGACAGTATGAGGTAATACCATCAGATACTTTTGACTTTGTTTGACTTGAGCGTGCTGACTTAGGTTCCACGCCCTGTTTTTTGTCAAGTGCTTGCTGTTTACGTAAGTTTTCTTCTGTTTGTTTCATCAACCGCTCAGCACCAACCCATTCATCCCACCTGTCACCAAAATAACAAATTTGCAATTAACATTTGTTTTGCAAAAAAGATTGTACATGTTATCATTTAGGCATGTGTGCGTGACAAAAAGTTTTCCCACATAGTTAACAGGTTTAACAGGAAAAAAAATTTCTACTTATGTCAGTTTATCAGAAATTATATTAATAATCTCTTTTAATATATGTGTATCCAATGTAAAACATTTTTTTAGTTCAAGCAATAAATGATTAATATATAAACCCAATTCATCAAAACTTAAATCAAATTACACATGCCAACATATATAGGAAACCTTTAGATTGATATATTTGATGCTTCTGCAGTCTACTTATTTACAAATAAACAAAAAAATGAAAAACAAACTGAAATCAGTTAAATTAGAGAGGTTTAGAGCATTCCAATTTCATTAAAAAGTGAAGGTTTGCAAGTTGCATCATTAAGCACAAAAATTTACCCTCTTCATTGTTATTAGTTACGTCTACAATTAAAATCATACCACCCAAATAAAGGTCTGAAGTAATCAAGTGTACTAAGTAGATGATGATGTATATATGTGTGTGCATGCTCAATCATCTATTGAGTTTGTTGAATATGGGCACTAGAATTTGATCCTCAGATTTATCTCACTCGTGAGACGAGTGAGGTTATCCATGCACCATTCTCATTACAATACATAATATGATTTATATAAAAAAACAATGCATGTTGGAACACAAAATGCTCACGTTTTGCTCCAGCCCTGCAAAACAGAACAAATGTATCCATCAGTTAACATTGCAACACAAACACTAATGAAGCATTATAAGAATTTGTGAAACTACAAGCATGTTACATCACTGTTAAATGAGTTGAAACTATATGCGGAACAATCAGGCAAAGTAAATACTTACAAGGTAATGAACGAAATATTTCCACTCATTCTTTTTTATCTCAGACTTGAGTACCTACAAGATTAAAAGAGGAAAACAGAACACATAAAAAGATCAGATCAAAGTCCTTGAATCATTTCAGTAAATAATAAATTGATAAACAGAACACACAGATTAAATAACTTTGAGGTTAGTTCAGAATAAGCAGTTATTGAAAAACAAAAGTTTGCATACACAATTGTGGAACTGTTAAATGAAACGTAACATGAATCACATAACAAATCATGATATGTGATGCATAGCATAACAAATAAGATGTAACTAGGGTTAGCAGCATAATCAATGCATGAAACACGAAACGTTTACGCCCGTCTTCAATTGCCAGATCATCAACTATCTGCACTCATCAATCCGTACAGATTCCAAACTGTTGATAAGCTGAATCAGATCCTAAATGGTAACACTAGTTCAGACTTTATGTGCAAGTATTAAGTATATTTAAGGCTGTAAACGAACCAAACGTTCAGCGAATAGCTCATGAACCGTTCGACAGGAAGTTCGCCTATGTTCGTTCGTTTAATAAATAAACGAACATGAACAAGAAATTTTTTTCAATTAGTTAAACAACAAACATGAACAGAGTCCATTCGTTCAATTGTTCGTTCAATTTATTTACTTATTTATTTTATGTTAACATTTAATATTCTGACATTGTTTTTGCATTGTTCCCATTTCCTTTCTCATTATTCACATTAATGAATACAATCTCTAGGGCTCTGCCGATTTTATTTGTGTTCGTGTACACATTCATTTCACGAACATAAAATCTCGTTCGGTAAGTGAAGACATTACCTCTTTAACAAACGGATACGGTTTTCAAAATAATAAACCCTAGCAATCTAATTGAGCCAAATAACAAATCCACTAAAGTAATCCAAAACAGTTAATTCAACAAACAACTAATAATAATAATCGTCCCACATTATTATCTCGAGTCTCCAGACCGTAAAATAAATCAATCAATCGCATATAAATAAAAGCAATAATCGAAGACACAATAATAAGTTAGAGATGAAAAGAATAGAATGCAGTATGCCTTAGCTTCGTAAATACGAGGGCCGTGAAACGCAAGAACCTTCTCGTTGTCGGAGAAGAATCTAGTATTTGAATTAGCGCGGCGGCGATTGGCGGAAGAATCCTCCATTAAAGCTAAACCCGCCTCTTTTTGATTTCGCTGCCGGTGTCCTTGTTGCATTTTCTTCTTCTCCTTCTTCACTCTCTTCTTCTTCTTCTTCTTCTTATTATTATTATTATTATTATTATTATTATTATTATTATTATTATTATTATTATTATTATTATTATTATTTATTTTGTTGTGAGTAAAAGTAAAAAGTAAAAACTAGCAAGGTATATATTGTGTAACAAGGGTGTAAAGAATGTTAGCGTTGTGTTATGATTACATTTACATGTGAATGAAATGAGATGTATCAAGGTTACATGATTATTGTTATTATTAATTATTATTATTGCAACATTTATGGTTGAAGATGTATGATTTAGATTGTGTGATGTGTGTTGAATATTATTCAACCAGTTCACATTGATGATTAATTATAGATAGGCTGAATGCTTAGTTAGTTATTAAATAGTAGTATTAATTAATTTGGTCAAAGTTATTTAAGAAAACATATAATATGATCATAAAATTGATAACTTAGGTTTACAATTTAAACACTGCTAGTAAAATTACCCCGCACGTTGCGGCGGAAATTCGTTCACAACACTCGGTATAGCAATCGAAAGAGAACAAAAAAAAATAAAGTCGTGATGTGTTCAAAAAGATGTCAACACCTGTTTTATATCGATCGAAACAATAATAATAAATATTAATAGTGATTTGATGGTATCGATACCGATACCGGCACCAGTATATAATTATGAGATATTGAAAGTTAGATATAAATTTAACATAGAAAAGTCTTAAAAGAAAATAACTATATTGCTTAAGTTGCCATATTGAAAAAGGGTTGATGCAATGATGCCAAAAAACATTAAACAAAGAAACTATGGTGGCCTAAGTCATGGGAATAAAACTCCACTCTTCGCATTTTAATATTTATATAATGAAGTTCTAACTACCCATTTAAAAGCTCTTCTAACATGTAAAAATGCAAAGTGGTTAATATTATGAATAGTAACTATGAGTTCCCTTTTAATATATATATATATATATAGATGGATAAGTTAAGTTATAGCGAGAATTGCGAGAAATCAATCTAAACCATTGATTAATATTGGCTATATGCAATCAATTGATTAGATTTGTTATGGTAAACTTATAATTATTAAGATATTAATGTACCAAGAATTTAATGAATAAGGGTAGTTAGGTCTTTGTTTTGTAGAGATTTTAAAGTGAAATTTAAGTCATTAATAGCATTTATTTGTTATTATTACTAACTAATTGAAAGTTACATGTAAATTTTTTAAATGTTATTTTTTTAAATTGATCTTATTAATCAAACTAATGTTAAACAAATATCATTTAATCAAATACCATAATATTTGAATTATATTTATTCAAATGCGTCAAATTTCATGTATTGCTTGCATAGATTCATGTATTACATACCCAAATTCATATATTGTGTAGGTGGGATCACAAACGTGTACGTGAAAATTTTACAATTGTAGGATATTAATATGATACGCTATTTATTATATGTAGTTCAATGTGAAAAATAAAAAAATAGTTTATTTTATACTATGTAGGGTTCATATACGTAACGAGTAGGTGGTATCACGAATGTGTATGTGAAAATTTTACAAGTGTAGGTTATTAGCATGATCCATTATTTATTATATGTACTTTAATGTAATAAAAAAATGTTATTTTGTACCGTATAGGTTTATATATGTATTGTGTAGGTGGTATTTTGAATTACGTATGTGTAACTTTTATCGCGTGTAGGTACATTCATGTACTATGTAGGTTCAAATATGTAATGTATATGTTGTATTCGAATTTTTTGTGTAATTTTTATCATGTGTAAGTTCATGAATATACTATGTAGGTTCACAAATGTATTGTGTATATGGTATTCGAAATTTGTATGTGTAATTTTTATTATGTGTAGGTTCATATGTACTATGTAAGTGGTATTTCGAATTGTGTATGTGTAACCTTTTTAATTTGTAGTTTCATTTATTGTGTAGGCTCATGTATGTACTGTGTAGGAGGTATTTCGAATTGTGTATGTGTAATTTTTTATCACATGTAGGTTTATTTATGTACCGTGTATGTGGTATTTCGAAGTGTGTATGTGTAATTTATATAAAACTCTTGAAATTAAGAATAAAATAAAATAGATGTAGATTTGTTTGTTTATAATCTATAAATAAAAAAACATCGATTATGGGAATTTATATTATGCATATATTATTATAAAGAATGGTTAAATCGAAATTAAAAAATATAGGTGTTTGTTTGTTATAAAAAAATAATAAAAATGTAGCTTTGTTTGTTGATAGACTTGTTGATATATGTTTTATCTAAATCTAAGAAAGGTTATAACACTATGAGGTTGGATCAAATGCAAAGGTATTGGATAATTTTAGAGATAAAGGTAAATAAGAATTTTAAAAATTCATTTTATATTACTTTTCATGAGCTGCATAAGTTGGATGCGTGTTATACTTATTTGAAAGTGTTGGTTTTCATGCACTACATATATAAATGATTTCATGTTTTATTTGAGTAATCTCCTACAAATATTAAAAAAAAAGAAAAATAAATTGTTATTTGAAACCTCCTACAATATTTATTAGTTACCATATTCACAAATTTGTGGAGATTACAACTATAACCTTTCACATAATTAAAGATAAAATTAAAAAGAAAAATTATGATTGGTTATAATGACTTCTCGCACTTCTCACTCTAAAAACACTTCTGAAATGAATCAAATCTTATATATATATATATATAATTTAAAGATGTAGATAAATGCTCCAATGGAATGCTTTAATATGGATGAATGACCTTATATGAAGTTTGTGCATACAGTTTTATTTACATAATTGACTTTTATATAATTTATTGCTGCCTTTTTAAATAATACATATTCTTTTATCTTTAATTCCAATATATAGTTTTGTTATCTTTAATCCCAATATTACTTAAAAAAACTCGGGAAGTCAGAGGGGTGTATAGCAATTTGTTATCTATAATTTTGATTTTTATCATTATTCTACTTGTTTGTTGGTGTGTAATACATTTTATGAATTATTGGTTGAACTTGTGAATCTGCTTATGAATTATTGACAGAATAGCTAAGCACATATGCTCAAACACATATATAGTTGTTGCGTAACACACTAGAATCAAGCTATGAGATCGATAAAGAGAAAAAAAAAGAGCGCTTAAGAGAAAGAAGAAGGGAATAGCCCAATTCAATTAGTAATTCCCTTTCATTCCGTCAATTGGTTCACTTAAGTAAACGAATAACTGTTACAAACTTACAATTACAACCCTCAGATTACTCTACATATACAAATGCCCCCTCCTCCTTTTGACACCTAGCAATAGCTACATTAATCAGTTAAGTAACATCTAAATATGGTAAAATATTAGGAGAGTGAATTTCCAACATGCGGGTTTGGGTTTAATCTAACTGGTTTCAGGTTAGTTTGTTGTTAAATGTGAAGATTTAAGAACATTAATTATGTTCTAATTTTCATATTGCTAAGAAGATGAATGCTTTTTTGGGAAAATATTCAAAGGCTCATTCAAGTCAATTCATGATATTGAAACCATTTTTTTTTCTAATTAATGGTGTAAAAATTACGGTAATGTAGGTATCAACCAACATGTATTGACTATTGACGAAGCCGGTAAACAACCGCCTTTAGGCCAAACAAGGGAGGGGTTGTGTCACACCCCCGGCCGAAGGCGGAAACGTCGGGGCGTGTAAACATCGGCCGAAGGCGGAATCATGCACATGATATTAAATGTAAAAACTCTTATTAAAACAAACCAACACATTGTTCAAACAAAATATAATCCAAATAGAAAACATGACATAGCAATTCATTAAACTTTTAAGTCTGACTCATCCCCTATATGAAACTTCAAGAATCTTCCTCACTAATTTTCATTACCTGAAAAACATGTGAGAGTGTCAACTAAAAAATAGTTGGTGAGAACATAGGTTTTAAATAATAAATGAAAAATAAGTTTTATGTTGAAAACATTCCATACGTGTTAAGTTACTTGTATACTTTTGTGATTATAACCACACCTTTAACACGTTTAGCGAGTCGTCTAATCCACGATTAGATTATTATGTTTAATGTTTAACGATCGTTGGACACTGAACACATTGGCCTCTACCCGAGGCCTGCGTGGGTGGGTCGGGCCAATAGATCTATCATCATACTACCACGGGCTTAATAAGTTAATGGTCGTCAATGCGAGTATGTATACTCTTGTAATGATCACACATAACGAATATTATGAAATAAAGCTTGAATTAAATAGCATGTAAAACAAATTGACTATGCATGTTTTCCACCCCAAAGTATAAAACGTTTTAAAGCATACAAAAAGGAGCTATGAACTCACCTTGCTTGATAGATGAACATGAACACGAACAAGAAGTTGTTGAACCCGTCTCGGAATGCCCTAGATTATGCTTGAGATTTATTTTTAGAAACCAAGTGACGTGGACTAGATTGTTAAAAAACTAAGAAAACTGGTTAAAGTTATGTTAGTTCGTGTGACATGTGACATGCTTTAACCTAATATGTGCCAACACTCTCATCGCCCCCCTCCAAAAAAGTAACCAGGTCCAGTGTCTAAATGGATATATGCACATTACTTTCTTTATATTTAATAATCTTTTTATCAAGGGTTTGAATCGCGGCGTTGTCCTCCTTCCAGTTACTATATGTCGGCCACGTGGAACTTAAACTTTGATGAGATGAAAAATCGAAAATAATCGAAAAGACTACATCTTAAAAATATATAAAAGAACAACACTTAACATATTATATAGTTTTGGGTGTGATTTGATATTTATGAAAGTGTAGGGTTTTAAAGTGTAAATATTTTAGTTTAGGATGTTTAAAAGCTAGAGAACCCGTTTTGAAATTGTGCTATAATGAAGATCAGCAAAGACATAAATTATGGCTTGATTTGTTGCGTTGCTAAGGCAATAATCTCATTTCAGGTTCTAAATATCATATCAAGTTTTTATTATTTAAATTCACTTTATAATCTTATAATTTTAAGGATATAGAGCCCGCATGTAACCTCTTAAATCAAGGACTGCCATTTTGCTTTAAAAGCTACTAGTCGCAAGTTAGAAGGTTGATTTGGAGAGAATTTAAAGGATTTTGTGTTAATGCTATAGCTAGGCAGAAAACAGAAGTGTTTAGCATGTGTGTAATGACATGATAATTAAAAAATATAGTTGGAAACCATATGACTGCTTACCAAATCCTGGAGTAGCTTTCTTGGTTCCGACCACTTAGTATCCAACATACAGACAAAAATCAAAGAGATCATTTAACATTACAGATTGATTATTGTTTTTCATTTTGATTTTAACTTGTAGTTTTGTTGAACTTTGCAGGTTTGGTTGACATTTGAGATGGCGAATCAGAGTACAACTTTTACTGGTTATTTGTAAAAGGTCGAATAATATTTTGTTAGATGCGTTGAATTTCTTTTCATATGAGTCTTACATTTTACTTAGTTTCATAAACATGTTTATGTTTTTCTTTTATTTGCAGCTCACAAAGTGTTTGATAGAAGTCCTCAATGAAGCATTGGTAGGAGTAGACATGGCTGTGTTTGGTTAACAGTTGGTTATGTCGATCTTTTGAATTCTTTGTATGTGCTAATACATGCTTTCCGCAGATTGATGTTTGCCATTTGCTACAGTTTTCATCAATGAACAAGTCCCTGCAAAGTTACTCAGATTTAGTAAAATTAAGCAAATGATTTGTTGTAACCTCATCCTTTGACGGTAATAATTAGCATGTTATGAATGATCAATCAAATTTTCTTAATATATTTATTTATTAATGTGTGTCTAACCATAACTATATCAGATTGTCACTTCTGCATAGGTGCTAAAATTCAGCCTCCAGGATTTGCAAGCTATTAGAAACTATTTCCCTGCGTTCACGCAAGATATTGATAAAAATCTTTTAAAGGTTTGTGCATTTCTTTTATCCGTATTAATTTCTGGTTTGTATTAAAATTGTTGAGGGTGATTCTATTGCCTAATTAAGCCTTGGTTGATTGGTATATATATCATTTGTATCTTTAAAACATAATATAATTTGTAAATTTGCTTCAGCCGATAGGTTCACCGAATCAGACATTCGACTTATTACAAACGTTGTTTACTGATATAGCTTTCACAACTGATGATCGATCTAGAGGTAATCTAGAGCTTTTGGTTTTTCTTAATTGCTTTTCAGTCATCAAATGTAACAGGATTGAAACCTCAAAATTGATATAAGATTCTAATTTGGGAAAATATGCTCAAGATTTGTAAGAACATGAACAGTTAATTAAACAAGCATTTGCGTTCATGTGCTTTTGTTTAAAAACTGAACATCTTCGTGTTCGTGGTTCGTGAAAAATTTAAACGAACGATAATGTAACCGAACACAAACGAGCAAATATAAAACATTAAGTACATGATTAACGTGTATGGGTTCTTACTTAACATATATATTTGTTTTAAAAATTTGCATAGGTAAATGGGTTAAATGAATATAAACGAACGAACACAAATGAACAAACATAAACGAACTTTCATGAACAAACATAAACAAACTTTCATGAACGTAAATGAACAAACTAAACATGGCGTTTATGTTTGTTCATTTAACTAAATGAACAAAAATTTTTATTCAAACTTGATACTGAAGAGATAATAATTAAAAGGATGTAGATAAGATTAAATACCAAATGGGTATGGCGTTTATGTTTGTTCATTTAACCAAATGAACAAAAAATTTTATTCAAACTTGATATTGAAGAGATAATAATTAAAAGGATGTAGATAAGATTAAATACCAAATGGGTTATATATATTTCTTTTCTTTTTTACTATGTTTTAACCCATCAAAACTGCAGGTTCTATAAATTGGTCACGGGCATTTCTCTAATTTTGAAGGTCAATTTATAGATATAGTATTCTCTTTAATTCGTCGCGTAAATTGTTTTAATACTGAATGTCATTGGTTGTTTGACCAGGGTTAGTTAGGAAATCTCTGTAATCTATTTATAGATTGAAATTCGAATTTTTGGTTATTGGAAGTTGAGTATACATCAAATTTGTAACCTTAGAATAAAGGTTTTAGATATCTTTTTCTTGATGCACACCATGTGTCCGATGAAGTATCATCCGTTTTTGTATACGGCTATGGTTTCACAACCCCTGTAAGTTTCTTTTATTAATAATTATATTGCCTAAGGGTTCACATCCAAATATAGGTTTTGTTCAAGAAGGGTGAAAATAAAAGTGCACTAATGTATATATGTGTGAACCCTCGGGTGGGCAAAAGTAAAAGTGCACTAATTTTGACGTTATTTTACTAATCTCGTGAAAATAACGTTAAAAGTGGCGGAAGGTTAATCAGGCATCATGTGGTGGCGTTGATAGCCGAAAGACAAGGGCACATGCACCAATCAGCCGGTGTCCCTGATGATTGAGTGCTATGTGCCTTATGTCCAAAGCTTGATGCAAAACTACTATCGAGCCGGGGGTCTCACTGGAAGCAGCCTCTCTATCCCTATGGGATAGAGGTAAGGCTGTCTACATCTTACCCTCCTCAGACCCTACCATAGCATTGCTATTGGTGGGATATACTGAGTACGATGATGATGATGATGATGTTCAAGAAGGGTGAAAGTAACAACTGCAAGAATGTGAAGCGGGTTTATGTTTTAGAACATATTTTTGGGGTTTAACAATTCCATCACTTAACAACAATCGCCACCATCACCACCTGACCGCCACACCACCACCACCCCACCACTTTACCACCAGCGCTACCACCGCCACCGCCGCTGTCACCATCGCCACCACTAACACCTTACAACCAGCATTACCATCGCCACCCGCCACCATCATTGTGGTAACCATCACAACCATTGTCATCGCCTCCGCTTGGCCATCACCGCCGCCACCACTGTCGCTGCTTGACCACCACCACCTGACCCCCACCACCGTTGCCACCACCCTACCATCGCCATCACTACCAATGCTACCACCGCTTGACCACTGCCACCCCCACCACCACCACCATAACCATCACTCTGCCGCCTCACCACCACCACCACCACCATCACCGTCGCCACCCGCCACCACCATTTTCGTCACCGGAGGTACCACCACCACCGTCGCCAATGCCGTTTTTTTTTAATTTGAAAAAAAAATTATTTTGAGATAGGAGTATATTTATTATTTCTATTTCATTCATACATATTTTTTTGGATACCAAACAACATAATGTAATAGTTCATTTCATTCCTATAGGTTAACTAAACAAGACAAAGAAATTGTAATGATCCATTTCATTACCTTGTCCATTCCATTCCTTCTCCCATTTCATTTCCCTCATTCCATTATCTCCAACCAAACATACCCTAAATTACTTGCATTTGGTGATCATGATTCATAAACATAAGCTTGGGTCACATATACCTTATCGCAGACATTGGAAGTCAACTTTTTTGTTGATCGTGTTTGGAAGCTTCAAGTCGCTTTTTAGAAAGATTCACTGGGTATTCAGAACTATTAAAATAAGAACCCTTGTTGAGTTTTACATAAAATGAGTGTTGATGCGTCCCTGCTGTTGCTTATTTCTACTATCCAAATTGTAGAATCATGTGGTTTGCTTGACATTCATTCTACGTTTCAAATGAGTCGTGGGGCCACCGAAGAGCTTAATTCGAGAATTTAAAAAGTGTAAACATGTAGCCCTTTCGGCTTTCGATAATGGTATGGATGTGTTATGATTCTTATGACTGTTATCAGTTGTGCATATTATTGATTTTAGAATTGAGGGCAATACTTTCTAAGCTTTTGCAAGGAAATTCAAGGTGAGTGCATGAATGAATTTATGAGGGGACACATCAAATATGATCATATTAATTTGTTTACTTGAATTATTGATCATTGTATCATACTCACTTATTGTGGATATGAACTTTGTTCTAAGCGTTACTACAAATATTATGGCTTTCCATGATAGCGTTGCGTTAAAGTATTACTAGCATATGTATTTAAGTTATATTTTTCGTTATACACTTGTGGTTTGTATGGTTTTGTCACTATTGTGGATAGTACGTACAATACGTGTTACGAATAAGACCTTTTATTAATGATGGTTAATTAGCCTGGATCCATAGTTAAATAGTGATTACTAATGGTATTATGACTAAATTGTTTTTAAGTGTTGAATTTCGGTATAGATATTGGACACTAAAACAAATGTATGCTAGTTTTAGAAACAAATGAAAATGAAAGATATCAAAATGGATGGTGAATATCTGTTTAACCATTTTAAGACGGAAAAACAAAGTGCATAAATAGAATGGTCACATGTAACTCTAGAAAGACACGGAAGGGTATCCCAAAATCTCAATTTACCCAATTAAAGATGTGGGTGGATACGACAGATTGACAATCATAGTACTATGCCAGAGTTGTGTTTTATTGATAGTTAAATTTGATGTATCAAACAACACAATTTTACACACACACACACTAAATCTGAACCTACCATCGATGACAAATAGGACGAGCTTGTGCTCATGGACATTTTTGTTCTTGATCATGGTGGCCTTGGCCACCTCAAGATACATTTCACCCCCACACCCACACCCAGACTCACCAGACCCACACCCACCACCACAGCCACCACCACCAGGAGGTTGTACACCAAGATTTAACAAGTATTCCACAAAAACAAGGGTGGCAACAGAAACTCCAGGATATCGTGTTGTGAGAAAAGCCAAAGCTTACAACATAACTTGCTCTGGTCCTAGTGACAGAGGTGCGGGCCATTCGTAAGCGTATATGGTGTCATTCGAGTGGATAAACATCTTTTATTATAGTGAAAATATGACAAACTACATGTAAGTATGTTATTATGTGTAATAGGTTCGTAACTAGTTGTTTCTTTTATAGTGCATGTGCCGTTATAGTTGCATAAATATTGTGGCGACATGATTGATGTTTTGATTCTCACGTAATCCAATACTTTTTGAAATTTTGTAGAGTATATATATAACTGAAATTTTGAGTACTCATTAACAACCATTTGTTGTTCAAGTGGTAAACCGGATAGTTAGTTTTGAGTCCTTAATTCACTTCTAATTCTTGGTTTGCTTGAAACAAAAAAAAAAAAAAAAAAAAAAACTCAGATCTAGGGGAAGGTATTTCCACCTTTGTATTTCCGTATGTAGTTGTTTGTTTATAATATTGGCCTCAATTTAATGGTTCATTCGTTCTTGTTTGTATTGCTATTTTCTTGTATTGTTCTTGAGCAAAACATTTATTGCTTTGGATCAATAAAGATTTTGAGTTTGTGACATATATAAACACCTTTTTCATGAATATATCTGATTACCACTTATTGTGATTCGGACCGGGTCGGATGTCCCTACACTAGAAAATCTCTCACAGGTTACTTACGCCTCCTTGGTGGAGCGCCAATATCTTGAAAGACAAAAAACAATGGTTTCTCGTTCATCAGCAGAAGCCGAGTACCTTTAAATATATAATGTTTGATAAAAAAATAACCAATCATCTCTATCTATAACTTTTATTATTTTATGATTACTAATATTTATTAATTATATTAAAAAATTCTAACAAAAACCATCTATTTTAATTAATATAAAATTAAATTATATCTTATATCAAAATCAACAACGTCAAGGACCGACAACGCCTGAGTTTTATCGATCATTTTGTTTTGGTTCCGGTATTGTAATACACCTACTCAAAATTGATTAAATTCGCGTCGACTCACCGCCGCAATGCCTGGGACCGACATTACTGACTCACTGTCGCAACCCCCGGGATCGACAACGATCAGGTTTTACCAACACCCGGGTTTTACTGGCCGAAAAAACGTCATTTTAAATAGAGTAAACTGCGGTTTTTGTCCTTGTGGTTTGTCCAAATCTGCAGTTTTAGTCCAATAGTTTCAAATTTGCGATTTTCGTCCCTGTGGTTTCATTTCACTTGCAATTAAGCCCGCCCCCACTAACCCTATTAAGTCTGGTCGTTAAGCCCATCAGCGCGCACCTCAAGTGAGGGGCAGTTTTGTCTTTTCCCCCCAAAATAAACCCCGGCACTAATTCGCAAGCCCCCTCACGTGAGGGGCTGTGGTATATTTGGAAAAAAAAAGGGGACAAAACTGCCCCTCACGTGAGGGGCACGCTGATGGGTTTAACGACCAAACTTAACGGGGTTAGTGGGGGCAGGTTTAATTGCAAGTGAAATGAAACCATAGGGACGAAAATCGTAAATTTGAAACTATTGGACTAAAACCGCAGATTTGGACAAACCACATGGACGAAAACCGGACTTCACTCTTTTGAATATCTTATTTGTTGTATGTTAATTTGACAATTTTATTTTTAGGTTTTAATGCTTGGGTTTTACCAACGTTATTTATATGGTATCATAACGAACATATCCATTACCAATCGAATTCGCGTTGACTCAACACTACAAACACGAGGTTTACCGCTCAATTTCTTTGTGCAACATGTGCGAAAAAATCAGTATTGTTACCGTTATGAACTCTTATATATTTTATTTTTTTTTATTATAAGTTATACGGTCGCTATTGTCTCTTACATTGACAGATTAATGTTTATTAATTTTGTGTCTGTATGTTTAGGGACTTAACCCATGCCAACCGAACCCACATTAGTGTAACGCTGCAACACGACGAGTACAGAAACAGATCCGACCTACCACGATGCAACGCTCCGGGTGTCTTTTTATGTTATTTTTAACGTGATTTCCCGAATTGAAATATTTTTCTTTCCAAAAGTGAGTGTGTGATTTTTACTTGCACATCTAGCCATCGAGGCCCTTGTCGGCCCACCTTTTATTTCTTAGGCCCAAATTATTCCAATTTACTTTAGTAGTAGCATAATATAAATAGATCCTACTCCACCTAAAATCATAAAACCTAATTTTTCCTTCTGTTATCGTCTTTGGTGCCCCCTAGCATCGTTTGTCGCCGCCAACCATAGCAAGTAATGTTTGGTTGCCGATGTAAGGTGTAAACAGGCGATGTCAACTCAGGGTAAATCACTATTTAATACTTGTTTTGTAACTCATATTTCCTTCCATCTTGTTTTTAATTGTATTTTGATTATACAACGAACTTTCCACTTTGTTATCAATAGATCATAATTACTTCTAACCAATTTCATTATGAAGGAACCGAAGAACGCATATTTCAATCACGCATAACATTTTGATTGCTCATAGTGGTATATCAAGTGTCTCATCCCCTTACACGCATATGGTAATGATAAACTTTATAGTTAACAAAATGCAACTTGTAGGAATTGGACACTTCATCTCTTTAATAGCATTAGTTAACATTAATTTTTTATACTTGTTTTATACATTGTCCTCTTATTCATAAATCAAAATTTATTATAACCAAATAAAAAATTATAACAATAGAATAAATATTCCCTTGCTCGGAGGTAGGGATGAGCAAACAGTACCGATACCTAATTTAGTACCATCGTTACCGAGTTTTAAATTATCGGTAACAATATTTCCCGAGTTTTGCCTTCAATACCGGCACCGTGTTTTCGGTACCGGTACCAAGAATTTTGAATAATCAGTACCGAAGTCGGTATGAATAACCGCTCATCCCTACTCGGAGGGTATGTACTTCGACACTAACTTACACAAAGATTGGCGGCCATGTGGGGCTTGTTTCCGGGGTGGTGTCCGAAATTTTAAAAAGATATATAATATATAAAAAATATATGTTTATTTATGAGTATGGCTTTATATCAAGGGTCCAAAAGTTGTCGAAACATCCAAATATAAACATAATAATGAATCTGGCACTTCTAAATTATTGAATAGTGATAAATAAGGCCCTTATCATCGATGTTTGAAAAATAATGGGGTCCGCGGTACATTATATTGCGCCTGGAGGGACATTGTGTTGAGGTTTGAGAATCTTCCTTCTGGTTGTAACACATTGACTTAATAAATTATTTATTAGTTTCATTTTCTTCGTTTAGGTGCTTGATTGTGCTTGGAGTCCAGCAGGCTTAGTTCTTGCATCAGGGTGTGCTATCTTAATAAACCAAGTTCTGCTTTATGTTTCATTTTTACTTCCATATTTAATTAGATTTACTCATATCTTGTTTAGGTCTGGAGATTCTACAACTCGGATTTGGAGAATTGTAGATAGGACTAATAGCAATTAACAGGATTGCTAGTGTGCATGTACTCCAACATTTTAAAGGTAAACCAAATGAAGAAACAAGCGGGATCAGAACACTTGATTGGAATGTGAGTTCCATTGCTTACCTGGCAATTATTTAATAAAAAATTTGTCAATTTTGTTTTCTTAAGTAGTCATATTATGTGCATATGGATGGAAGACTTCTTGTCACCGATTCACAAGATGGCTCAGCTAGGATTTGGGATATACACGATAAGCTTTTTGCTGTTTATAAATGTTTCTAGAGTTCTCATGTTAATGTTTATAACTTTATATGGCTATTTAATTGTTTATCCATGTGGGCTAAATTTTATTATAATCAAACACAGGGACCCATATATTCTATTAGCAGGAGTAAGAAGAATGAGTATCTTCTTACTGAACAAACTGCTCTTGTTTGGGACACAAATACATATGACTTATAGCAACAATTCGAGTTCCATTTAGGTGACACATTTATTTATTTATTTATTTATTAATCCAATGTGATAAATAATTGCCTTGTTTAAGGTCCAAAACTAAATGCCAAATGTCACAACCTGGTACCTGTTATGAGTGTTGATTGGCGGACCAATCGCACATTTGCCTCCGGCTCAGCTGATAAAATGATATATGTTTGCAAGATTGGGGAAGACTAGCCATTCAAACGATTTTCTAGGCATAAGTTTTGTAAGATTTTCTCAATAATGTATACATGGTGTCTTTTTTTTATTCTTTTTTTTTGTTATAGAAATTTATGATATTGCAACAATCTTTTAATTTTAGTATGAAGTTAATTGTGTAGAAAATTAGCTTTCGACTCTGAAGACAAGACTGTAAATGTTGTATTTACTTTCTTTCATAATAACATAATAACTGTAAAATCTTTTAAATGTGTTGTATTATAACTTGACTCGTAACTATATATTGTTCAGGTATGGAGTATGGAGCAGGATATGGCTATTCATGACTTTAAAGATCATGACGAGGTGAATCTTTGTTGTTATTATTGTTTCATTTAATTAAACAGAGACCTTTGGTTTCTAACTATGGACACTAATTAGTTACTTGTGTATATTAACTATGGGAATTGCCACATGTATATTAACTAATTAAAGTAAAGTCTTATGACAATTAAGTACACAATTAATATATAAAATATTATTAACAAGGACGAGGTGCTCTGTCTGTCATTTAGTCCAAACAGAGAGTATTTGGCAAGTGGTTCCGTGGACAAGCGGGTAAACATTTGGTCAATAAATGTTGAGAAGATTGTGAAAACGTATTTTGGTAATGGGAGCATATCTCAAGTCAGTCAGATTGAACACGGAAGGTTACAAGACCGCTTACTCTACAAGTGAGAATAATGTTTATGTTTAGGATTTGTTTATGTATCACCTGGTAGTGTCGAGATTAACTTAATATGACTGATGCCATAAACTCAGTTGTCTTGTTTTTGTTGAATGTATCGATAGATTTATTCGTTGTGTGCTTGCTTGGATGGGCGTACTAATTTTGATTGGTAATCAATCTTCATGCATATGTTAATCATAATGGGTCTTTAACAAAGATGTGATGGGTGGGGTTTTGGTTTTTCTTTCCTTGTCTTTAATTGGGCCCATAGGTTGCTTGTATATTTATTTGGGGGAAAATCCTCAAAAAAAAACATTTTGACTAACCAGTTTTCAATAGTAGCCACGTGTTTCATGAAATACCCCAAAATAGCCACCTAAACCATTGAATTCGACGTTCTTCATTTGACGCCGATGGTTTAAGACTGACACCCAACGAAACTCGTTGACCTATAAAATCTTGCAACGTGTTAATGGATCCAACAGAACTTGTTAAAGAACCGTGGATCCTACGGAACTGATATATCCGACAAAACACTTTCTCCCTCCTCTCTCTCTCTCTCTCTAAAAATGAACTCGGGATGTACTGCAAGATGCATCACCTGTTGCTTATGAAATGAACACTGATCAGCAAGATCATGGGTGAACTAATGCTTGGATTGCTATAAAAATAATGCAAACAAAAATCAACATCCTACTCTACTAATAAACAAAAATAATGATGATTATGTGTCATAAACCACATTACATCCTAATTTCTAATATCTATTCTTTTTAATTCATGCTATCCTTGGGTCATGGGTCGAAATTAGTTTAGCAATTAGGTTATAAAATAGTCAATTTTCATTCTAATATTCTAATCTCATTCATACCAGCTACAATAGGTCATGGGCCACAACCATTTTGGCAATTGGGTTATAAAATAGCCACCAAATTAAAAGTAAAATGTTGACGGAAGATCAAACAAGTAGAATATAAAAAACAAATAGAAAATATTAAAGATCAATATTTTTCTAAGGTTGTTTTGTTTCTTAGATGTCCAGTGTTTTTCTTATGAACAATATATATTGCATTATTCAGGGTAACTCTAAAGTTGTTTATAGTGGATGACAATTTAAATATTTGTGATGAAACAACAAATGTTGTATATAAAGAGATTTTATCAAAGCTTATAAATTTGAGATTTACAGACTTCTTATTGTTTGTATAATATATTTAATTTTTTTATCTTTAATTTTGTTCATGCATTTCAAATAGCATATGTTATTTTTATAATTAACAAATCTTGTGTAATACACGAGTTCAAAAGCTACTTAGTATCAATATACTAATATTAAAATGTAAACAAATAACCTAACTCGTGTACCTCTGGTTATCAGCCAAAACTTCATTTTATAGAGAGAGAGAGAGGAGAGAGAATTCCATTAGATACATTATCAGTTCCGTCGGATCTGATGGTTCTTTAACGAGTTCTGTCGGATCCATTAAGAGTTCTGTCGGATCTGACGATTCTTTAACGAGTCCGTCAGACCCATTAACACTTCGTGTTTTCTTATTCTGTCGGATCCATTAGCATAAAACGTCGGTGGCAGATGAAGAACCGTCAAATCCGACGACTTAGATGGCTATTTTAGGTATTTTTTGAAACATGTGGCTGTTTCAAATTGACTATTTTGAGTATTTTTTTTATTTTATTTTATGCATATGACCTGGTAGTGATTTTGATTGGTTTTTTCAACAATTACAAAAATGTTTTTAGGAATAAGTAAATTACTTTCAGTAACATATTTTTTATTTTTTTATGTATAATTATTAGATTTGTTTTCATGATATATTTTACAAGAGATTTTCTACATTTGAAAGTATTGTTGTACATGTTTCAAGAAGGTATATACAAGTTAAAAAACTTAACTAGGGGTGCACAAATTGGTTTTTGGATCCAAACCAATTTGGTTTGCAACCTGTTTGGTTTCGGTCAAAGAAAACCAAAATCGGTTTTTTATCCAAGCCGGTTTGTGTAAAAACTATGGGAAAAAGGATCAGTTTGGTTTGAAACCGGTTCTCATCTAATGTAGCTCAGTTATGAAGTTCTCAAACTGATTACAAACAACGGTTTAGTTCGTGAAGAAACACTAAGTTACCCCGGCAGATTACGGATAATCTTAGGGTCAAGTAGATGTTTCCCACGAGGGTTAGGTCCGGCAAAGATGGTTATTCTTCTGATGACCTGCAAAACAGATACCGTGAGCTCGTCACTGAGAAGGGGGGGGGGGTACCTCCTTGTGACCACCCTCCGGCGTGAGAATCAGACTAGATTGCTCTGAATACAAGTGTATATTAAGAGAAATAGCTAGAGCAGATAAGATATGTGATGGTATAAGATGTGTTTATGATACCGTTCCAAGGTGTTGGAGTATTTTAACTGAAGGTAGGTTTCCAAGCAGGTACAGCCAGCTGTATAATATTCCTTTTCTACCAACTGTGGGCTACGCACGTGCCATGCTGGTGGTTGGTGGGTAGGCAGCGGCTGATAGTGACATGGCCGGCTGTGTACTATTCCTTTTCCACCAACTGCAGGCTATGTACGTGCCACGACAAGGGTTGGTGAGTAGGCAGCGGCTGATAGTGACATTTTGTACTAGAGCGTGCTCCTCGTCGTACTGTTGTCAGTGAGCTGTCACCCTGTGATTGGTTCATGGGCTGCCTTGGTCAGATCTTGTCTATTTTGTCCATACCTTGGCAGGTATAGTACAAAAGATCCTCCAGAAGCGTACGGACTGGCTCATTTGGGCGGGAGTATTCCCGCCTTGCTCATTCCTTCTTCAGGTGACATTACTGAATTATTGAGAGTTAGTGCCTTGTGCGTGTAGCCTTGCTATTAGTGCTGGTAGCCTTCCCTGATGGCTTGTATCCGCAGCTGCGGGAACAGGCGGGGTACTTCACCATTGGGAGGCTTTTCCTGCGGGAACAGCTGGCGTACTGCGCGTAAGGTCTTCATCTCTCTGAGCATGGTGGGTCCTGCGGAACCAGTTGGTCTTTGCGCAGACGTCCCTCTTCAAGGTGAGTCTTGCGGGTCCAACTGGGCCCTGCTGGGACGTCCCTCTTCAAGGTGAGTCTTGCGGGTCCAACTGGGTCCAACTTGCAGAAGAGATTGCAAGTTATTTCCCTCTGAAAATAAACAGAAAAACAGTTAGAAGAAAAACCCTAAATCAGCAAAAAGAGATGGAGCATACCGTAGGGAATAGAATTCGAACCGTATTCAAGGATGATAGGTACTTGCGGCGTCCCAGAACCGGCATCCTTCCATACCCGGTTCATCCCGAGCATCACCATCCCAGACTCCGCAAAGCGGTAAACCGGAGTCTGGATCCGGGAGATCTTGGTAAACCATTCAGTCTCCTGGTAGTTGGAGGCGTGAAGGTTGGGGAGTGCTCTCCCGTTCTTGAACGTCATCGCTACGGGGACGACGCGAGCGGAGATATAGAAAAACTCCCGCTTCCAAGACCGAAGACTGCGCTTGGTAGCACAGATCTTCAAACCCTTGATCCGAGTGACCAAGGTATACCAGCTCTGGATGCACCTCCAGGAATAGAAGGTCATCAGGCGGTCGACGCGGGGCTCAACGCCCAGAATGTGGCACACCCATTCAAAGTGGCGAACCTTTGCGATCGCCATCGGGTGCACCTCCGTCTAATGTACACCGTGTTTCTCCAGAACACGGTATAAGAACTTCGTTAATGAGAATCTAAGATTCCCATATAGGAAGGATGAGGCATAAACCCCTATCTTACCCTTGGGGGCATCGTACACCGTCTGGTGAGGCTCCGGAAACTCAGGCTCGTAAGGATCGAGCATGAACTTCTTGACGATATAGCTGTATAGATCGACAGAAAGAGCACACTGGCACTCGCCAGCAGTACTCTTATCGTCCTTGTCAGACGCGGACATCGGGTTCTCAGGGTATACGTCGGACTCTTCGGCAGTAACCTCAGGATCATGAGTAGAAGACATTTTGGAGGTATGAAAGAGAACGATTTCAGGAGAATGCTCGGCGGAAAAGTTAGAGTATTCGCCAGAAATCGTTTAGAAGAAGAAGAGTGAAGTGAAGGTGTAAGTTGAGATGCATCCTCTTCCCCCTTTATATACCCATCGCAATGAATGCGACGAATTTAATGCGGGGGAGAGGGAAAAGCGCAGGCACAATGAGACAACGACACGTGGAAAGCAAGCTGGCAACAGCTGTCGACAGGACGCGTGCCGTAAAATTCGCGCCCACGAGCCCGAAAACTCACGCCCACGCGCATGAAAAAGCGTCTGGAATGACCATATACTGTCACGTCGCCATAACTGCCTACACGTCCGGAAACTGTCAGAAGAAACTGTAGGACGACGCTAACGTCCCTTCAACAGTTTGGACTGTTCTTATCCTTTCACCAACTCTTCGAATTTCAAAAAGATTCAAAAAGATTCAAAGATTCAAAAATAAGAGGGAATATACCCCCTTACCTTGGTAACCAAGAAACCGTAAGACAAGTGCGGGTACAGTGTCAAGGCGAAACCCTTCACATACTTAGCACCTGCAGGGAATTGAAGCCAAGAATACCTTGGTAACCAACAAACCGTAAGACAAGTGCGGGTACAGTGTCAAGGCGAAACCCTTCACATACTTAGCACCTGCAGGGAATTGAAGCCAAGAATACCTTGGAAATTATGAAACTATAAGACGAGTGCGGGTATAGTGTCAAGGCGAAACCCTTCACATACTTAGCACTTGCAGGGAATTGAAACCAAGAAGGATCTTCTGGGCCATGCTTGTGGAAAGGGAAATAACAACCCCGCATAGCGGGAACGTTGAGAACTAGATTGTTTGAAGCTCCAAGATGGAATTGGTTGTTTAACATAATTGATCACTATGTCTAAAACTACCAAAACCTCGTGGAGAATCTACACAAGTGAAACTCAACGCTCCTGACTTGCGAGGAGGTTACACACCTACCCGCATCATACCCAAAGATCAAGCAAAAAAGTCGGGACTTTCTACACGTGACATTAGGAAAACCGCGGGAAGAATCCCCACGGAAAACCTTAAAACTAAAAACCCTTTTCAAAACCCTTTGCTTAAGTCCAAAAGTTCACCTCACTTATTAACAATTCATGAGAAGAACATTGGACTGGGGGGACTTGAAGAGGTAGGTCCCAGCAGGGCCCAGTTGGACCCGCAAGACTCACCTTGAAGAGGGACGTCTGCGCAAAGACCAACTTGTTCCGCAGGACCCACCATGCTCAGAGAGATGAAGACCTTACGCGCAGTACGCCAGCTGTTCCCGCAGGAAAAGCCTCCCAATGGTGAAGTACCCCGCCTGTTCCCGCAGCTGCGGATACAAGCCATCAGGGAAGGCTACCCGCACTAATAGCAAGGCTACACGCACAAGGCACTAACTCTCAATAATTCAGTAATGTCACCTGAAGAAGGAATGAGCAAGGCGGGAATACTCCCGCCCAAATGAGCCAGTCCGTACGCTTCTGGAGGATCTTTTGTACTATACCTGCCAAGGTATGGACAAAATAGACAAGATCTGACCAAAGCAGCCCATGAACCAATCACAGGGTGACAGCTCACTGACAACAGTACGACGAGGAGCACGCTCTAGTACAAAATGTCACTATCAGCCGCTGCCTACTCACCAACCCTTGTCGTGGCACGTACATAGCCTGCAGTTGGTGGAAAAGGAATAGTACACAGCCGGCCATGTCACTATCAGCCGCTGCCTACCCACCAACCACCAGCATGGCACGTGCGTAGCCCACAGTTGGTAGAAAAGGAATATTATACAGCTGGCTGTACCGCTTGGAAACCTACCTTCAGTTAAAATACTCCAACACCTTGGAACGGTATCATAAACACATCTTATACCATCACATATCTTATCTGCTCTAGCTATTTCTCTTAATATACACTTGTATTCAGAGCAATCTAGTCTGATTCTCACGCCGGAGGGTGGTCACAAGGAGGTACCCCCCCCCTTCTCAGTGACGAGCTCACGGTGTCTGTTTTGCAGGTCATCAGAAGAATAACCATCTTTGCCGGACCTAACCCTCGTGGGAAACATCTACTTGACCCTAAGATTATCCATAATCTGCCGGGGTAACTTAGTGTTTCTTCACGAACTAAACCGTTGTTTGTAATCAGTTTGAGAACTTCATAACTGAGCTACATTAGATGAGAACCGGTTTCAAACCAAACTGATCCTTTTTCCCATAGTTTTTACACAAACTGGCTTGGATAAAAAACCGATTTTGGTTTTCTTTGACCGAAACCAAACAGGTTGCAAACCAAATTGGTTTGGATCCAAAAACCAATTTGTGCACCCCTAGTTAAGTTTTTTAACTTGTATATACCTTCTTGAAACATGTACAACAATACTTTCAAATGTAGAAAATCTCTTGTAAAATATATCATGAAAACAAATCTAATAATTATACATAAAAAAATAAAAAATATGTTACTGAAAGTAATTTATTTATTCCTAAAAACATTTTTGTAATTGTTGAAAAAACCAATCAAAATCACTTACCAGGTCATATGCATAAAATAAAATAAAAAAAAATACTCAAAATAGTCAATTTGAAACAGCCACATGTTTCAAAAAATACCCAAAATAGCCATCTAAGTCGTCGGATTTGACGGTTCTTCATCTGCCACCGACGTTTTATGCTAATGGATCCGACAGAATAAGAAAACACGAAGTGTTAATGGGTCTGGCGGACTCGTTAAAGAATCGTCAGATCCGACAGAACTCTTAATGGATCCGACAGAACTCGTTAAAGAACCATCAGATCCGACGGAACTGATAATGTATCTGATGGAATTCTCTCTCCTCTCTCTCTCTATAAAATGAAGTTTTGGCTGATAACCAGAGGTACACGAGTTAGGTTATTTGTTTACATTTTAATATTAGTATATTGATACTAAGTAGCTTTTGAACTCGTGTATTACACAAGATTTGTTAATTATAAAAATAACATATGCTATTTGAAATGCATGAACAAAATTAAAGATAAAAAAATTAAATATATTATACAAACAATAAGAAGTCTGTAAATCTCAAATTTATAAGCTTTGATAAAATCTCTTTATATACAACATTTGTTGTTTCATCACAAATATTTAAATTGTCATCCACTATAAACAACTTTAGAGTTACCCTGAATAATGCAATATATATTGTTCATAAGAAAAACACTGGACATCTAAGAAACAAAACAACCTTAGAAAAATATTGATCTTTAATATTTTCTATTTGTTTTTTATATTCTACTTGTTTGATCTTCCGTCAACATTTTACTTTTAATTTGGTGGCTATTTTATAACCCAATTGCCAAAATGGTTGTGGCCCATGACCTATTGTAGCTGGTATGATGAGATTAGAATATTAGAATGAAAATTGACTATTTTATAACCTAATTGCTAAACTAATTTCGACCCATGACCCAAGGATAGCATGAATTAAAAAGAATAGATATTAGAAATTAGGATGTAATGTGGTTTATGACACATAATCATCATTATTTTTGTTTATTAGTAGAGTAGGATGTTGATTTTTGTTTGCATTATTTTTATAGCAATCCAAACATTGGACTGGGGGGACTTGAAGAGGTAGGTCCCAGCAGGGCCCAGTTGGACCCGCAAGACTCACCTTGAAGAGGGACGTCTGCGCAAAGACCAACTGGTTCCGCAGGACCCACCATGCTCAGAGAGATGAAGACCTTACGCGCAGTACGCCAGCTGTTCCCGCAGGAAAAGCCTCCCAATGGTGAAGTACCCCGCCTGTTCCCGCAGCTGCGGATACAAGCCATCAGGGAAGGCTACCCGCACTAATAGCAAGGCTACACGCACAAGGCACTAACTCTCAATAATTCAGTAATGTCACCTGAAGAATGAATGAGCAAGGTGGGAATACTCTCGCCCAAATGAGCCAGTCCGTACGCTTCTGGAGGATCTTTTGTACTATACCTGCCAAGGTATGGACAAAATAGACAAGATCTGACCAAAGCAGCCCATGAACCAATCACAGGGTGACAGCTCACTGACAACAGTACGACGAGGAGTACGCTCTAGTACAAAATGTCACTATCAGCCGCTGCCTACTCACCAACCCTTGTCGTGGCACGTACATAGCCTGCAGTTGGTGGAAAAGGAATAGTACACAGCCGGCCATGTCACTATCAGCCGTTGCCTACCCACCAACCACCAGCATGGCACGTGCGTAGCCCATAGTTGGTAGAAAATGAATATTATACAGCTGGCTGTACCTGCTTGGAAACCTACCTTCGGCTATAAATACTCCAACACCTTGGAACGGTATCATAAACACATCTTATACCATCACATATCTTATCTGCTCTAGCTATTTCTCTTAATATACACTTGTATTCAGAGCAATCTAGTCTGATTCTCACGCCGGAGGGTGGTCACAAGGAGGTACCCCCCACTTCTCAGTGACGAGCTCACGGTATCTGTTTTGCAGGTCATCAGAAGAATAACCATCTTTGCCGGACCTAACCCTCGTGGGAAACATCTACTTGACCCTAAGATTATCCGTAATCTGCCGGGGTAACTTAGTGTTTCTTCAGTTCGGTTTGAAAACAATCTCTCAAACTGGTTTATAGAGTAGTTAGGTTTCGGTTTAGAAAATGCTTTCAGTTTGTGAACAAGTTTTTTTCCCATCACTAAACTTAATTAATATTGTTTTTCTTAGCATGTGGTTCGTAGTAACAACATTCAAGAACATATTAAACTTTTTATATAGTTTATGAGACATTGATGTGTTACTAGAATCTTGTTGGCTCCTTTGGTTAATGATGTTAGTATGAATAACTAATGAGAGTCAAACTACTCAAAAGGATGCTAAATAAATGTTATTTAATGGGATTTGGGTTATATTAAAAAGAAGGGTTGAGTTACTCTACAAAGGCCAACAAAAATGAGAAGTGTGAGAAGTTATAGTTGATTGACATGCGTCAAATGAGGACTAAAGGTAAAAAGATATAAAAGTAATAGTACATATTTTCTCTCTTCACATGCAAGTCACATATCAATTCTCCCATTATTTTAAACCGTCCATAACTTTTTCATGCAACATTATTTTTTAAAAAATTTCACCATAATAACAAGCATTTCTTTATCTTTAATATGAGTATCACTTTGTTATATAAAATTATTAAAAAATTTACATCATTGTGTCTTTGTGTATTTTCATCATTATGTCTTTCTGTTTGTCATTGTGTCTTTTAAATCATCATTGTGTTTTTTTAAATTGTATAATAATAATAATACGTAAATATAATGATAAAACAACAACAAATTATCTAATACATAAAACACAATGATGAATACATATTACACAATTACATGAAACATAAAACACAATGATGAATACATATTACACAATTACATGAAACATAAAACACAATGATGAATACATATAACACGATGACCTAAAACGTAAAACACAATGATGAATACATATAACACAATGACCTGAAACGTAAAACACAATGGAAACTGCATATTATGCAATGACATGAACGTAATACACAATGACTAAAACACATGATAAGTAGAAAGACAAATGATGAGCACAAGACACAATGACAAACAAAAAGACATAATGACGTAATCTTTGTTTTAATTGTTATCTTTAATATGAGTATCAATTGATAACACAATGACCAAAATCTATAACACAATGCATAGAAAAACCCAATTAAAAATCATAATAAACAACCAATAACACGATAATAAAAACTCATTATTTTTTTTATTTTTATATAACAATATGATACTCATATTAAAGATAAAAAAATGCTTGTTATTATGGTGAAATTTAAAAAAAAAATAATGTTGCATGAAAAAGTTATGAAAGTTTTAAAATGATGGGGGAATTGACATGTGCATTGCACGTGGAAAGAGAAAGTCAACAAAAATGAGTTATTACCTTTATGCCATTCTCACCAATTTATTTTCTTAAATTAATATTCACCATTCAAATATAAGATCAATGGATTAGATTCTCTCTCACCCTTTTTATTTTTGTTATCCTTTGTATTTTAACTTTACTCATATGAAGTTTGTTAAAATAAACAATTTAGTTAATGAATTTTTTTTTATGTCGACAGGATTTGGTTTAAGACAGTAGCTTCACGATCAAGTCTATTTGGTACCACATTGATAATGATGGTGCCCGGTGATAATAATGGTCAGTGACGGACTCAGGGATTATTTTTATAGGGGTCGGAAGTTTTGAGAAGATTGTATATCGCTATATATTAAATTTTTGGTATGTCGAGGTCGGTCGGGTTGGCTTGGGTCGGGTCATACAATATAATAAAACCAAAATAAGGGTATGTTTGGCAAAACTAGCTGGTGGCTGGTATCTGAAAGCTGGTGGCTAGAAGCTGGTAGCTGGTAGTTGTAGCTAACAGCTGTAGCTTTTAAATATATTTAGGTGTTCGACAGATTAGGTGAAGCTTTTAATAGAATGCATAAAATGACCAAAATTGGCATAACTAAAACTTTATATTAAATGTATACTAAGTTAGTTACCCGTGTAGCACACGGGTTGGAATAAATAAATTTATTAAATAATAATACAAAGTCAAATAAAAAAAATTATGTTCAACAGATATATTATATAGTTTAATACATTACACATTATATAATATGAAAATAAAAAGTCGTTAGAAAATTCATAAATTCCTAAATATTTCCTTGTACATAATATTTGTAACTTTACTTTCTATATCAAAAATTAGTAGTTTCATAATGTTTGTGCTTTTAACTCTAGATAATGCAACGTATAACTTGTTACGAGTTAAAATAAATTGTCCCAAAATAAAGTAACCATCTATAATAACTGATCGCTTTTATTAATCTTCATTACAAAACAAAAACAAAGTGAAAATTGCATTCTTTGAAATTAATCATTTTATCTGAAGGTGTTGGATTTTTCTTTTTAAGAATAAAAGTGTGAGTTCCACTATTACTTTTGGATATGATTTCCGCTTTTATAACACGATTATCATATTGTATTTTCACATATATTTTAGCTTCGTTGCATAGACCACTTAAGCAACATCACTTCGAAATCGTCTTTTAGGACTAATTTTTGATTTGACAACATTAGATTTTGAGGCAATTTAAAACATCATGAAACTAATACTTTCTTGTAATGTATCATTTTATGTTTGATAGATATCATCTGAATAATGGTAATATTTTAAATATTCCGGAAACATGGATAGCAAACGTTTGCTAATTTCTTGAACAACCTCATTTTTTGGTACAGGTATAACTCGTTCACTAAAGAAATCTATATTTTTAAAATCTATAATGATAGAAGGATATACAAAGTCAATTTATCATCTAACGTTTGTATTCCCAAGGCAAAAGGTTGTCTCATTCACCTGAAAAAACCAAAACATGTAGTCTAATATTTATCTTTTTATGAATTTTTAAGTCAATTAAAAAAAGAAGTTGTAATGTTTAGTTTTTTTTAAAACCAACCTGTTGACCGAAATCATTCTAATCATAAATTGTTTTGACATGAACCATGTTTGATACTTTAACCAGGTAAAGAAACTTGCTCGTTTAAATTAATATAAACACTAAGAATACATCAATAACGAATTTGTATTTTAAGGGTTAGAAAGAAAAAAAAACTTGTAATTTAGTAAATATCATATATATTTAATAAGTTAAAGTTTATTGAAATTTTAATTGTAAATTAATCTTGCCTCTTCATTTAATAATATCATTTCTTATAAAACTTCAATATTAATTAACTAATATAAAATATTTAAAATCTTAACTTTTGGACTCATTATTCAAAATGAACGTGAAAATTGGTTACTTATAAAAACCTAATATTAATAACTAATACAATATATTTATACAAAACAAAATAATATATTTATGCGGGTATTAGTTTTTTTAAATCATGAAAGAATTATTAAAAAGAGAAAATGAAAGATTAAAAAGAAAAAAATAAAATACAAAATTATTAATAAGAAAGAGAAATGTATTTAGTATGAGAGATATGAGGGAAAATTTTGTCAGGATCATCATGGTGATGACATGTGGGCTTAGAAAGTTTTGCTTATTATATAGTATAGATATAGATATCTTGAAGGTTATATAAGTAATTTTAAATACTAAAAGCTTGTAACTTTTTCTAAACGTTACTAGTTGTAGCTTTAAGCTTCAAGATTTTTCTCCCTAACCTAAAAGCTTCAAGCTCTTTCAACCAAATTTTTATTGAGTATGAGTTTTTTCTCAAAAGCTACTTCAACCAAACAAGTCTTTCCATTGAGTATGAGTTTTTTCTCAAAAGCTTGAAGCTAAAAGCTCCTAAAAACTTCCTGCCGAGCATACCCTAAGTTATAAATGCATCACAAAATTACGCTCATCGCGAAGTGCACCAAGGCGACTGGCCTGAGTTAAGGCGCAAAAAAGTATGATTTGTGTATGCGATATTACAATAGAAGAAATCCATGATTACATAAACAATAGAAGAAATCGTTCTTGAAAGTTCTAAATAGTGAAATACATATATTTGTCTATTAATTAAGTAAAGTAAATAATAAGGTTAAATAGAAACTATAGTGCTATTCTATATAATAAGTAAATACACTTTAATGTAAAAGGAGTAGCGGCGTAACTTGTTGCCCGCTTGCCTTCTGTTTCGATGTAATCCAATTTACATGTCATATTAAATTCACAATTGCATTGCTACAAAAAATAAAAAATGTAAAAATCTGACTACAAATTTACGGAAAATGTAAAGGTTGTACTTCCTTAAAAACTCTTTGTCCTCTTTCTTCTTCATCTACACTCCTTTTCATTATCCTTCGATCAATTTGGCTGGAAAAATCAGCTACGACTATACTTGTTTTTTTTCACCTTGCTTCAACTCTGCTCCTTCTCTTTTTCAGTATTTACAGCGGTCGGAGTCCAAATTTTATAGGGGTCGTTTTAGATTTTAATATATATATAACAAAAATTTGTTTCTTTTCACAGGGTTGGCCGACCCCCTGTACATTGTTGGAGTTTATTAGTTAGAATTAGTTCATATTAGTTAGTTAGAATTTGTTATCAATTAGTTAGGATTAGTTTTCTTTCCTTGTCTAAAAATACTAGTTTGTAATCACTTTTACATTTGAGTAAGAATCATGATTTGAATTTTACATGGTATCAGAGCATCTTGCTCGATGCGGATTCCGCATCTTCTTCGATTCATCATCTTCATCGTTCGATCTCGGTTCTCATTTCATTTGATCTTATTTCTTTGTGATCATCTTATCATCTTCATTTGATCTCATATTTTTGTGATCATCTTATCATTTTCTTCTCCAATTCATTGAATCGATGCCACTTCATTCATTATGATTTCGGTTTGAATGTCGAAATCACCTTCATCAACAAAATCGATTCTGATTTCGTTGATTCATTTTTCATTTTCATCATCGTTTTCTCCAGATTTAACGTTTCAAATTTGGAGATTTTGATTTTTCGGTTCGGTTCATTGAATCGAATTCACTTCATTCGATCATCTTCGGTTCGAATTTTCATTGTACTCATCATCGAAATTTGGTGATTTCGTTGATTTATCTTCATTATTCAATCAATTGAGTTCGTGTTCTTCGGATTGAATTTCGATTGATTCAGATGTTAATCGGTTGTTGTTTGATGTCTACGATTGTTTAGAATTGGTGTATGAGTGTATTCAAGTTCAAATCTGAGTTCGATTTGAAGATTTTGTTGAAATTGCGTTTTTCCGGCAAGATTTCCGGTAAAGATGGTTTCCGGCGATAGAAACCGCTATTTCGGCATCGTAATTGAATTTTCTGGTTGAAGAGGTAGGTCCCAGCAGAGCCCAGTTGGTCCCGCAAGACTCACCTTGAACAGGGACGTCTGCGCAAAGGCCATCTGCTTCCGCAGGACCCACCATGCTCAGATAACCTTACGCGCAGTACGCAAGCTGTACACGCAGGGAAAGCCTCCCAATGGTGAAGTACCCCGCCTGTTCCCGCAGTTGCGGATACAAGCCATCAGGGAAGGCTACCCGCAGACAGCAGGGCTACACGCACAAGACAATAGATACTTCAGTAGTCACATGAAGGAATGAGCAAGACGGGAACAACCCCGCCAAAATGAGCCAGTCCGTATGATTCTGAAAGATCTGTACTATACCTACCAAGGTATGGATAGGACAGACAATCTGACCAGAACAGCCCATGAGCCAATCACAGGGTGACAGCTCACCGACAAACAGTACGAGGAGGAGCATCCTCTAGTACTGTTTGTCACTATTAGCCGCTGCCTACTCACCAACCCTTACTGCAGGGCATGCGCAGCCTACAGTTGGTGAAATAGTGTTACTGTGGGCCGTAACCTATTCACCAACCAGCATGGCCTGCGTATAATCCACAGTAGGTAGGACGTGCATAATCTACAGTTGGAGGAATAGTGCAGCCGACATAATTACTGTTGGCCGTAACCTATCCACCAACCAGTATGGCCTGTGCATAGTCCACTGTTGGTAGAACAGGAATACTATTCAGCCGGCTATACCTTCTAACCTACCTTCGGCTATAAATACTCCAACATCTTGGAATGGTAAGATCATCTGCTACCCAGTTATCTAGCAATCTCTTAATATACACTTATATTCAGAGCAATCTAGTCTGATTCTCACGCCGGAGGGTGGTCACAAGGAGGAACCCCCCCTTCTCAGTGACGAGCTTACGGTGTTTGTTTTGCAGGTCTCCTGAAGAACAGCCTTCTCAGTTAGATCTCATCCGTGGGAAACATTACTTAACCCCCAGATTATCTATAATCTGCCCAGATTATCTATAATCTGTCCAGGGTTCACTTAGTGTTTCTTCATTGGCGCCATCCGTGCATAAAAGCTAGAACTATTTTAGTTTTTTCACAATTTCTGAAGAAATGGTTAACGTCACTCCGGTCCAAAGGCCAGTAACCGACCAAGAAACCCCGGTAACAACCCCAGCAACTGGGGGGAACACCGGCGGTTATACAATCCTTACGAACACTACTCCGACCACCAAGGCCGGAGCAAGTGCAGTAAATATTCCACTGGGGTTCACCGACACCCAGTTGGAAAAACGAACAAGGGCCCCTCGCCAAACACTAGATCAAGTGAAGGCGTGGGCCGAAGCACGACAAAGAGAATTCCAAGCCGAATTGGATGAACGCTTGCGTTCAGCTCAACAGGCTGACGAATTCGGCAGTACTCGCCAACACCTCAATATGAGCAGTGACTGCGAGTACTCAGACGAGTTGGAGTCCGATACCGACGCGAACCCTCGCCATAAGGCGAAAGGGAAGCGTAAGGAAACGGACGTCCAACCAAAAAGGAATTTTGGGGAAGCTTTTCAACCAATCGCGGAGAGAAACCCGCGTGACTTCTCCAAAACCTTTAGACCAACTGCTACAAATGCAGGAAAATCAAAATTCGCAAGGGACATTGCGGAAGCAATCGCCCCTAGAAGTGCCAAACAGATGTCCAACATTGGCACTTATGATGGTCTATCCGACCCAGACGACCATTTGAACAGGTTCATTGCGGGGGCTACCGTCAGCAACTGGACGGAACCCACGTGGTGCTACATGTTCCAGATGACTCTGGTCGGAGCGGCCAGGGCATGGTTCGATCGTTTACCGATCCACCACATATATGACTGGGCGGACTTTCAGAACAAGTTCAGCCAGCACTTTAGCCAACAGAGGAAGTACACTGAAGAGCAGTGGACGATCCTCAACTGCGTGAGAGAGGAGGATGAATCTTTACTAGACTTCATCACCCGCTTCAACTCCAAGAAACTGAGTCTGGGCAACGTAAGTGAAGATCTCGTTCGCGCCGCTTTCATCCAGGGCGCCGAGTACCCAGAGCTTATCCGCACATTAACGGGTAAGGACGGCATGCCATCCACATGGGATGCCATCATGACGGCAGCCAAGCGCTTTGCCGAGACAGAGAAGCAGCTGGGAAGAGATCTTCCCCAGAATACTCACCTCTACACGCAGAGGACAAGGGAGAACAACGTTAGGATCGCCCGGCAGAACAAAAAGAGGCGGCTAGGTATTTGGCAGTCAAGGGTAAACTTTGACACCTCATCCAGCTCTCGCCCTCTTGTTGGCGGAAGGGACAACACACACCCTTCAAACCGAAAACACCGGTGGACGCCACTCACCAAGAGCGTCACGGAGATATTTGCCACGGAAAAATTGCCATGGCCAAAAGCCCCATTGATTCGGCAGAAACCTAATGCGGATCAAAGCAAATCCTGTGATTTCCACGGGACAAAGGGTCATGGTACTGAAGAATGCACATCCCTGAAGGATATTGTTGAGACATTTGTGAAGGATGGAAGACTTGCACATCTCGTGGCATCAATCAGGAAGGGAGGAAGAAATGACAACCGGTACAGAGGTAACGGACGAAAGCCCGTCGACATCAGCATCAACATGGTCCATGGCAAAGTCGCAGGAAGAAAAAGACGAGCGACAGAACCATGCGCGTGGAAGGAAGCTGAGGTACGCTTCCCGCGAGTGCCAGGAGGCCCCAGCAAAGAAGGCCCCATCGTCATCAAAAGCCAGCTGGGGCATTACATCACTTCCCGCACTCTTGTTGACAACGGCGCTTCGTCAACAGTGATGTACAGGCAGTTCTTTGACAAGCTGGATGATGAAGACAAAGAACGCCTGGAAACGGTCTACGCTTCAATGGAAGGGTTTGACGGCAGTACAGAAACCCCCTGGGTATCCTATCTTTCCCCGTCACTCTTACAGATGGAAAACACTCCCGCACAGAGGATGTGGACTTCGTCGTGATGAGGAAGCCACACCACACATACGACATCCTCTTCGGGAGAGACGGGATGGCAAGATTCAACGCCGTGGTATCTTCAGTCCACGGCATGATGGGATGGCCAACAGCTGAGGGTGTGGCGATGATCACTGGCATTCCCCAGGTATGCATCGCATCTGTCTCATCTAAACCCAAACCAAAGATGGCTAAACCAACCATCACCGAACCGGAAAAATGGGCCTTCAATGGCAAATACCCCGACCAGGCCGTTACCATTGGACCAACAATCGTTGATCCCACCCGCACCTTACTCAAACGCCTACTGCAGAAAAACGCTGACATCTTTGCGTGGACACCAGCTGATATGACTGGTGTACCCCGAAGTAAGGCGGAGCATAAGCTCAAGTGCGATCAGGCTGTTACGCCAGTCGTACAAAAGCGCAGAGTAATGGGGCCTGAACAAACTAACGCGTGTAGAACCCAAGTCAAGGAACTCCTTGACGCAGGCATCATACGCGTTAGTAGATATCAAACATGGGTTGCAAATCCCGTAATGGTACCGAAGAATGACAAACAATGGCGCATGTGCATAGATTTCAAAGATTTGAACAAAGCATGCCCCAAAGATTGTTATCCGTTACCAGAAATTGATCTTAAGGTGGATTCGTTGGCACCATTTCGCCTTAAATGCTTCTTGGATGCGTATAAAGGGTACCATCAAATCCACATGGCCGTAGATGACCAGGACAAAACCGCGTTTTGGACGCCCGATGGTACATTTTGTTATAAAATGATGCCCTTCGGACTTAAGAATGCAGGGTCCACGTACCAACGCCTGATGGACAAAGAGTTTCATGCCCAAATCGGGAGAAACTTGGAAGTCTATATGGATGATTTGGTCATCAAAAGCCCCGAGCCAGAAGCGATGTTGAAAGACATTGAAGAAACTTTCAACACGCTCAGAAAGATAAACATGAAGCTCAACCCGAGCAAGTGTTCATTTGGGATGGAAGAAGGGAAGTTCTTGGGAGTCATTGTTACTAAAGATGGCTTCAGAGCGAACCCTGAAAAGGTCGAAGCCATTGTTAAAATGGAATCACCTACCACCATCAAACAGGCTCAGACACTGAATGGACGACTAGTCGCACTTAATCGCTTTTTGGCAAACCATGCAGATAAGTCGTTTCCTTTCGTGTCAACATTAAGAAACTGCTTAAAGAAAACGCACTTCCGCTGGACACCAGAAGCGGAAGCAGCTTTTCAGGAGATTCGGTCACGCCTGATTGAACTCCCAACACTTACAGCACCACAAGCGGGAGAGGAGTTAATCCTATACCTTTCCGCAACAGATAGAGCAACCGGGGCAGTACTACTAACAGAACGAAAAGGCATCCAGATGCCAATCTATTATGTTAGCCGTGTACTAACAGACGTAGAAACCCGGTACTCTACCCTCGAAAAATTAGTCTTGGCACTTATACACGCTTCACGCAGGTTAAGACGATATTTCCAGGGCCACCCAATCACCATTCTCACCAACTTCAAACTCTCAAACGTTCTAGGCAAACCCGAATTATCGGGACGTCTAGCCAAATGGGCAATTGAATTGGGAGAATATGCAATTAAGTACAAGCCAAGACCAGCCATAAAAGGCCAGGTCCTGGCCGATTTTATTGCAGAAGTCCCCGCTACGCGGGAGAAAGAGTGCCAGGAGGAGGCTCAACCCTCCCCAGCACAGGACATCAACGATATCTGGCGACTCTATACTGATGGAGCAGCCAACAACGAGGGTTCAGGCGCAGGGTTAAAACTAACCAACCCAGCGGGCCAAGAATATACTTACGCTATTCGGTTGGATTTCCCAAGTACGAATAACGAAGCCGAATACGAAGCATTCTTGGCCGGATTGAGAATTGCGCGTAAAATGGGAGTCAAAAACTTGGAAGCCCACGTGGATTCCATGCTGGTGGCCAACCAAATAAATGGGACGTACACGGCTGTGAACGACATAATGGCCCTGTACCTCGCCCAGGCAAAAACCCTTATGCGTAATTTTAATGATTGTAAAGTCATACACGTTAAGCGCAGCGAAAACAAATCTGCGGATGCGTTAAGCAAGCTTGCATCACTGGCCTTCACCCACTTGGGAAAGGACATCCGCATTGAACTCCTCGAAGCACCATCAGTCCCGCACAAGGAAATTTGTGTCATCCAAACCGGTACAGAAACGTGGATGACACCAATAATAAATTACCTTGCAGCAGGAACACTACCAGAATCAAAAACACAGGCAAGAAAACTACGCTGTAAAGCACTAAATTATCAACTCATCAATGATAACCTTTACAGACGTAACTTTCTTGGCCCACTTTTAAGATGCGTGGACAACCAAGATGCTGACTACCTCTTAAGGGAAGTACACGAGGGCATCTGTGGAGTTCACGCAGGTCCCCGCGCTGTTGTGGCTAAGCTGAACAATGCGGGATACTTTTGGCCGGGGATGCATATGGATGCACTGGCATACACTAGAAAATGCAGGTCTTGCCAGCTTTACACACCCAACACGCATCGCCCGAAAAACGAACTTGTTCCAGTCACTTCTTCGTGGCCATTTCAGAAGTGGGCCATCGATGTGACAGGCCCATTTCCCACAGCAGCAGGAAATGTTCAGTTCCTAGTGGTAGCCATCGATTACTTCACCAAGTGGATAGAAGCAAAACCTTTAGCCCAAACAACCGCAAAACATATTAAAAAATTTATTTGGGAATTTATTATCTGTCGTTTTGGACTTCCACAGAATCTGGTGAGCGATAACGGCACCAACTTTGCTGACAAGAAGCTACAGCAGTGGCTGAAAGAACTTCAAATCACCCACACCTTTACCTCAGTGGCACACCCGCAAGGTAATGGTGAGGTGGAAAGAGCAAACAAGAGCATCGTCGATGGCATAAAGAAAAGACTCTTGAAACACAGATCCGGCTGGGTGGACGAGCTCCCGCACGTCCTTTGGGCAAACAGAATGCTGAAAAAGGCCAGTACGGGGGAAACCCCGTTCAGTCTCACTTATGGCACTGAAGCCATGATCCCAGTCGAAATTGGTTTACCCTCACCAAGGGTATTGATCCAGCCAGAGGACAATGATGCGGAAAGACGGTTAGACCTTATGCTAACCGAGGAACGCAGAGACTTAGCCGCAGTGCGTGAAGAAAATTACAAACGACAAATGCAAAAGTACTACAACACGCGGGTAAAACTCTGCAACTTCAATGAAGGAGACTACATACTGCGTAACAACGAGGCTTCAAACCAAGAGCGCCCAGGAAAGCTGGCCCCAGTCTGGGAAGGGCCATACATTATCAAAGAAGTCCTGGGAAAAGGCGCATACCGGCTTGAAAGGCTCGATGGCACTCCTATCCCAAGAACATGGAATGGAGCTCAATTACGCAAATGTTATATGTAGATCAATTCCAAACTTGTAAAGAAAAGGCCTAGAGCCACTTCTAATGGAAATGATTCTCCTTACACAATGTATTGATAGCCTAACCTTTAACTTATGAACTTCCCATGTGCCGGTATTCACCGCACCAATGCGTGAAGAAGTAAGTAATTGCGTGTGGAAGGCGGCAAAACCCGCATAAACACAACGCTAAAAATGTTAAAAAGATAAGGAAAACCTACACGCAGGTCAGATGTAAGTAAAGTTTAGCCATCCTTGTAAGTGCAAGTGACGGTCTTACCCGCACAAATCACAAACAAGGAAGCAAAACTTCAACCTATCATCTACCACGTTCAAAGGTTAACTTATTCTGAACACTTAGAAAATTTCAAGGAAAAGATAAGAAAAACTTCCACGCAGGATAAATGTAAGTTTAGCCATCCTACTAAGTGCAAGTGACGGTCCCACCCGCACAATCATGAAAGAGGAAGCAAAAATAAACTTATAATTTACCATGTCAAAAAGTTAACTTATCTAAGTACTAAAGAAATTGCTAAGTGTAAACATGCGTAAAATAAACAAAGAAAAGGACATTCTTTATTTCATCAACTTGAATATTACAAACATTGCTGGGTATATACCCGCATACAAAAGAAGTACAAGAGCAAATATCTACGCTAGTGGCGGAAAGGGATCTTTTGGATCATGCTTCAGGACCACTCCCACTTGGACCCGCACCATCAGCAGAGGGTGACGGTTCAAGGAAAGCTCTAAGGACAGCAAGCCCATCATCAGCAGCAGCAATTTCATTTACCTTCTCCACCACCGGATGCGGGAAGGCAGCATACTGGTTCACTGCTTGGTCATAAATAGTTTCGGTATCCGCGTTATACAAAGGGAAGTTGGAAGGCGGGACGCCTTTCTCAGCAAACCCTAGACCAAGCAGGAAGCCAGTCCGTTCCCCATCCTCATGAGAAGCGTTGAGGGCTGCGCTCATAGCATCATCGTAAGATGTCTCTGAAAAGACCCGATGCACAACCTACAAAAAATGTACAAGTATAAGAACTTCTATTCTACAAAGGAAAGCGTGACGACATAAAGCTAAAATACCTGAGGCAACGCTTCTCGAAGAAGCCATTCCTTGGCAGCCAGAGCTTGGGTGCAGGCGCGTTCAGCTTCGTTCTTATTAAGATTGGCGAGAAGCACATCCTTTGCAGCGGCCTCTTCAACGCCCTTAAGCTTTCGCTCGGTGTGCGCAAGCACACCCCTCTGGTCCAGGATTTCTTGAAGCTTCTTCGCATCCTCCATGGCCAAGGCATCATGAGCCTGTTGAAGAGCCTCTAAGCTTTAAGTTCTTCATTCTCCAGGCGGAGAGGCTCAGCAACAGCTTCAGCCTTGGTGGCCCTCTCGGTCGCGTTCCTCGCAGTCTCCTTAGCTAGCCGAAGCTGTTCGTTAACAGCTTGGGCAGCCTTGGAGCGGGCCTCGAGTCGCGCTTGAACCTCAACCTCGAGGGCCTTGAAGGCCTTCTCCTTCTCCGCAGATGCTGCGGTTAGTTTTTGGTTCTCCTCCCGGAGAGCACGCGCCTGAGATACTTCTTTAACGCGAGCTGCTTTCAACTTGTCGTTTTCACGACAAAGCAGCTCGACGCGTGGCTGCATCCGGGCCAGGAGAACCCGAAGCTCGTTGGTTAGCCTACCCTCCTGGTAGCTAGCCATGGCTTCCCCCAACGCACCATGGGGAGCAGCGTGGCGAGCCCAGTCCACGCACTCCACAGGTGTGCGAAGGGTTGTTCCTCGGCGTATGTTCCATCTTGGAACATACACTTCATTGGAATCCGACACTGCAAAAGAAACAAAGCAGTTAGGAAAAGATGATAAAAATTACATAAAAGGACAAAAGAACCCTACGAACCTGTAGGGTCGATCACAGGCCGCTAGCCACCGAACCCATCACCTGAACCTAAGGGAAATCCATCCAAAAGGTCAGGCAGATGGGAAGGTAACAAATATCGGCGAGAAGCCCCGCGCGTACCTGAAGGTCCAGCCGTCGAGGCCGATGGCGGAGGCGGCATGGTTTCCGCCGCAGTCAATGGCGGAGGCATGGTGTCCGCCGCGGACGCCGCCGAAGAGTCAGCAGCAACAGTAACCGCCGGCTCGGTGAACGATGTTGTAAAAATTGCACTCACCGCCGGCGGTGACGTCATCTCGGCTGGAACAGTTGGCTCAAAGGATTGAGCAGCTGGACCAGCGGAAGCAGGCGAAGGTGCCTGGGTCGACGCCTCAGGTAGGCTGACCGAGCCTACCGTCATTGGCGGAGAGGTACTCCCCTGCGCTCCACCCTGGAATGCGTCAACATCCACGCCTGCACAAGAAGATAAGTGTTAATAAATTTATGAAGTGACAAAACTACAAAAAGAATGTTTGTACTTACGGGTTTTCTTGAGCCTGAACGTACGGAGGGGCGGGGACAAGCCCGATGGGGCCGGTCTCTTGATGCCGGTAACCGTCGTCGGTTCTCCGGAGGTAACAGTCGTAGCCTCCGGAGCAGTGGTCTTCTCACCACCGGGGTTCCCCGCCACCTCTTCATTATCTGACTCGGTGTCAGATAGAAGCACCGGATCAGCTGTGGAGGCCACCTTCTCCTTCCCTTTCCCGCCGGCAGCCTTCCTCTTCCGCACTAGCGGAGGACCATCTGCGGATTCCTCAGAAGAAGAAAGGACGTAAGGAATTCCAGCAGCGGGTACAGCATTGAGGGGTTGAGGATAGAATATCGCCTTACCTGGCCGCCGGTGGCTCAGGATCTCTTGGCCCGGCGGATAGACCTCCACGAACCGATCCGCCATTTGTTCCAGGATGGGCAACTCGTTCTCGTCTAGAGCACGAGTACCCATCCGCGCGGGACCGTCAGCTTCCCGCGGGTACAGGAGCGACTCCAAGTTGTTCCCCTCTGAAAGAAAATAAACAGTTAGAAGATAAACTCGTATAAGCAAAGAGAAACGGAGCATACCGTAAGGGATAGAGTTCGAACCGTATTCGAGGACGATTGGAACCTTTTGCGCGTCAGCCTCTTTCCACACTCGGCTCATCCCCAACATCACCATCCCGAACTCCGGAAACCGGAAAACCGGAGATTGGACCAGGGATATCTTTGCAAACCATTCCGCCTCCTGGTAGTTTGTGGCGTGGTGGCTCGGAATGGCTTGGCCATTTTTAAACTTCATGGCAATGGGGACGGCGCGAGCAGAAATGTAGAAGAACTCCCGCTTCCACGATCGGAGACTGCGCTCTGTCGCGCAAATCTTCAAACCCTTGATTCGGGTTGTCAGGGTGTACCACCCCTGGATGCACCTCCAAGTATAGAAGGTCATCAGGCGGTCCACGTAGGGCTCAACACCCAATATCCGGCACACCCACTCGAAGTGGCGAATCTTCGCGATCGCCATTGGGTGCAGCTCGGTCAGATGAACACCGTGCCTTTCAAGGACACGGTAAACAAACTTTGTCAATGGGAACCTAAGGTTCCCATAAACAAAGAATGCAGCATATACCCCGATCTTGCCACTGGGGGCATCGTACACGGTCTGGTGGGGTTCAGGAAACTCAGGCTCGAGAGGGTCGAGCATGAACTTCCTAACAACATACCGGTACTGATCGTCGGGCAGAGCACACTGGCACTCACCAGCAGTACTCTTGTCATCGGCCGAAGACTCAAGATCACGAGAAGACATTGTGCAGAAAAAAGAAAGCGATTTCGGGAAAATGCTAGCCTGAAAAGGAGAGTATTTGCCGGAAATCGCTAAAGAAGAAGAAGAGAAGGGTGAAAGTGTGGATTGCAAACAGCCCTCTCCCCCTTTATATACTAATCGCAATTAATGCGATGAATTTAATGCGGAGGAGAGAGAAATCGAAGGTGCAACGAAACTATGACACGTGGCATAAAGCAGGCTGGCAACAGCTGTTGACAGGACGTGTGCCAGCAATTTCGCGGCCACGCGCCCGAAAAATCGCGCCCACGCGCCTGAAAAAGAGACTGGAATGACCATATAATGTCACGTCACCATAACTTCCTGCACGTCCTGACACAGTCAGAAGAAACCGTCGCACGACGTTTTAGACGTTTGGACTGTTCCTATCTTTCTACCAACTCTTCGAATTTTGAAATTCAAAATTCAAAAAAGATTCAAAAGTAAGCGGGAAAACACCCCTTACCTTGGCAAACAAGTAACCATAAGACAGGTGCGGGTACAGTGTTAAGGCAAAACCCTTCACATACCTAGCACCCGCAGGGAATTGAAGCCAAGAATACCTTGGCAATCAAGTAACTATAAGACAGGTGCGGGTACAGTGTTAAGGCAAAACCCTTCACATACCTAGCACCCGCAGGGAATTGAAGCCAAGAATACCTTGGCAACCAAGTAACTATAAGACAGGTGCGGGTACAGTGTTAAGGCAAAACTCTTCACATACCTAGCACCCGCAGAGAATTGAAACCAAGAAGGATCTTCTAGGCAATGCTTGCGGATAGAGGAATAACATCCCCGCATAACGGGAACGTCGAGAATTATATTGTTTGAAACTCCGTAATGGAATTGGTGGTCTTAGCATAATTGATCACTATGTTGAAAACCACCAGAACCTCATGGAGACTATATACAAGTGAGACTCAACGCTCCTGCCTTGCGAGAAGGTTACATACCTACCCGCATCATACCCAAAGATCAAGCAAAAAAAAAAATCGGGAATTTTTGCAAGTGACACTAGGAAACCCGCGGGAAGAATCCCCACGGAGAACCTTAAAACTAAAAAGCCTTTTCAAAACCCCTTGCTCAAAGTCCAAAAGTTCACCTCACTTTATTAAACATTCATGAGAAGAACATTGGACTGGGGGGACTTGAAGAGGTAGGTCCCAGCAGAGCCCAGTTGGTCCCGCAAGACTCACCTTGAACAGGGACGTCTGCGCAAAGGCCATCTGCTTCCGCAGGACCCACCATGCTCAGATAACCTTACGCGCAGTACGCAAGCTGTACACGCAGGGAAAGCCTCCCAATGGTGAAGTACCCCGCCTGTTCCCGCAGTTGCGGATACAAGCCATCAGGGAAGGCTACCCGCAGACAGCAGGGCTACACGCACAAGACAATAGATACTTCAGTAGTCACATGAAGGAATGAGCAAGACGGGAACAACCCCGCCAAAATGAGCCAGTCCGTATGATTCTGAAAGATCTGTACTATACCTACCAAGGTATGGATAGGACAGACAATCTGACCAGAACAGCCCATGAGCCAATCACAGGGTGACAGCTCACCGACAAACAGTACGAGGAGGAGCATCCTCTAGTACTGTTTGTCACTATTAGCCGCTGCCTACTCACCAACCCTTACTGCAGGGCATGCGCAGCCTACAGTTGGTGAAATAGTGTTACTGTGGGCCGTAACCTATTCACCAACCAGCATGGCCTGCGTATAATCCACAGTAGGTAGGACGTGCATAATCTACAGTTGGAGGAATAGTGCAGCCGACATAATTACTGTTGGCCGTAACCTATCCACCAACCAGTATGGCCTGTGCATAGTCCACTGTTGGTAGAACAGGAATACTATTCAGCCGGCTATACCTTCTAACCTACCTTCGGCTATAAATACTCCAACATCTTGGAATGGTAAGATCATCTGCTACCCAGTTATCTAGCAATCTCTTAATATACACTTATATTCAGAGCAATCTAGTCTGATTCTCACGCCGGAGGGTGGTCACAAGGAGGAACCCCCCCTTCTCAGTGACGAGCTTACGGTGTTTGTTTTGCAGGTCTCCTGAAGAACAGTCTTCTCAGTTAGATCTCATCCGTGGGAAACATTACTTAACCCCCAGATTATCTATAATCTGCCCAGATTATCTATAATCTGTCCAGGGTTCACTTAGTGTTTCTTCACTGGTGATAATTTCTCCGGCGAAGATTCATTTTTAGGCAGCGGTATTCTGACCATTATAACCGTCATCACGTTTTTCGGCGACAGTTTATTGAAACAGATTGAGTTGTTCATATTCATTCAATTCCGGCCAATAATCAGATTTTCCCGTGACTGATTAAATCAAACAGATTATTTCCGGCGAGTGTATTATGTTGTTGAAATAAGACAGTGCACTGGCAATTTGCTTCAGATCAGAATTGGAAGCTTTGGTGAATTCATGTTTCTCCGGCTACGTGTATTATGTATGTTCATCTTCATTAGTGCATATGTTGATGACGTTGTATATCTTCTCCGGTTCACACAACTTCGCCAACAATGTCTGGTTCCACATCATTCCGAACCGGTTGCTCGTACTGGGCCAGTCATTAATAGTGACGACATCTTCATGTTGGAGTTGACGCACCTCCAACTTCCGGGTGGGGGGGGGGGGGTGTTTATTAGTTAGAATTAGCTCATATTAGTTAGTTAGAGTTTGTTATCAATTAGTTAGGTTTAGTTTTCTTTCCTTGTCTATAAATGCTAGTTTGTAATCACTTTTACATTTAAATGAAAATCATGATTTGAATTTTACATATATTTATAGTAGGTCCGCCCTGATGATGGTCCGGTCTAAAATGCAAGAATAACAAAGGATAAATGCATTGCTGAGATTTTTTTCAACTAAAAAGACATCACATGATAATCGTGAGTAAAGCTAGGGGTTTGAGATAGCTTAATCAAGTACTATGTTATTCCTCTACACAAGATATTCTAGGTCATATGAAATGAATGATCTTAAATACCTTTAATATGCTTTTGAAGAGTGTAGATGAGGTGAGAATTACATAGTTAACGTGTTTGTGTTGAAAAAAATTATCCATCGGTGTAACAAAAAACAAATATATGAACATATGATTGGCTGAAACATTATATACCTATATAAAAGTAAACCTTCATATAAAAAAAATATTATTATGACCTTGCATGGTGTATACGGTATAATGTGATGATTAATTTGTAATGGCTATAACAAGGGTTTTTATAAAGACCAAAAGGGTTTACCAAGTCGGCTTTTGAATGATTCTGCTCATTTGAATTTAAAATTTGAAATTATATTCAAGTTTGAACGTAATTCAAGTTAGAATAATAAAAAGTATGGTCATCTCTAGTAAGGAATTTTTGGGTGATTTGGATGCGAAGTGTGGCATTTTTGGGTTCTCCTTGGAACCAATTTTCAGTTAAATTTGAAGTATGAATTATTTGAAGGTGCAATAAACAAGAGACAATTAATAAAATAAAACATTATCATATCAACATATAGGGTTAGGTTCAAATAAGAAGTTTGATTTTCCTAAGAAGGTTAGAAAGGAGGGTATTTTTGTCTAACCCTTTTATATCAAAACCCGCCTACATTAATCTCAAAACCCACTTAATTACATTTATTTTAAAAACCCACTTACATAAAACTTACTTAAATCTTCACTCATCTCCTATAACCACCGTCACTCCACCGTCCACCGCCACCACAACCGTCACCACCTCGCCGGAAAAGTCTATGAAAATCTCACCGGAAAATTTCACCGGAAAAGTCATCGGGAAGTCATCGGAAAACAATCCATGAGAAATTTCACCGGAAAAATCGCCGAAAAATTCACCGAAAAGTCGCCGGAAAAAAGTCACCGAAAAACGGCCGCCGAAAAAAACACAATAGAAAACACTATGAAAAACATAATGTAAAAAGCAAAATGGAAAAAAACACTATGAAAAAAAAACGCAATGATAAAAACACAATAAAAAACACAATGGAAAAAACACTATGAAAAAAAAAAACACAATGAAAAATACTATTGTATGACACAATTTTGGTAAAATACAATTTTTAAAAAACCCACAAATTTTTTTAATTTTTATAAAACAATATGGTGCTTATATAAAAGATAGAAAGACACTCGTTATTATGGTGAATTAGTTTTTCAATAAAAACGTCGTAAAAAAAGTTATGGATGTTTTAAAATGATAGGGGAATTTGACATGTGCCTTGGATGTTGAAAGAGAAAATCAATAAATGTGTTATTCCTTTTATACCCTTTACCTTGTGTTTACACTTGATTTCCCCATAAACTAATTTCAACCCTCCATGTTTAAAATTAATGAACAAGATTACTTCTTATCCTTCCTACAAAAACTATACTTTCTATTATAACCTAACCCTCAACATATAATATAAAAAATGTGTCTTAATTTATCAAGAACTCAAAAATGATTTCTTTAAGAACAATTAAAAATCGTTTTAATAACATTTTTCTAGCTAATATTTTTATTTTTTATAAAGTTTATTTAAAGTATAATGATTATATCCTTATAAAAATGCTTATTTTTTTTTGTTAGATTCGGATGCGTAAGATTAACATCACCTAAGAAAAGAATCAAACTTTTTGTTCAAGTCATACGTTATTTAATTCTTTTTATTTATTAAAAGACAATAATTTTTTTTTTCTTTTTAAAATGTAAACCATCTCTAAAAATTATCTTTAAAAAATACTATCCCAATAAACTAAAAAATATAAAGAAAAAAAAACATTTTATTAAGTAAGAAAAAGAAACGTTTCATAATACGAAAAAAAACCGTATTTGATTATTTTAAATATTAAAAACATTTAATGATAAATATAAAAAGCAAAATAGTAAAAAAGACTTAAAAAAAAGTAGAAAAAAAACTTTTTTGAAAAATAGTAATGAGAAGAAAAGATAACATAATGCAAAAGAAAAAAAAATGTTTGACTAGTATTATTGTAAAAGGAGAGGGTATGTTTAGTAAAAATAAAGATGATATGGTACGTTTAATAACATTCACTATCAACCATGCAACACAATATATATTACAATTTAATGTAATATGATTGCCATGCTTTTCCTAAGCCTCGTAATTATGTTTGACTTGTCACAGCTCATAACCAAGCAAACATCAACATAGGAAATCCAATGTAAATAGTCTTATACTTAAAGTTATATAGTTTGAGATCATATAAGGAATCCAATGAGAATTCTCTATTGGATCAATATTAAGTCGATCATAGCCATAAAATTACGTAAATTGAATCACAAATATAAATTTACATTCACATTAATACATGTAGTATGCAAACTTCTATTTATAACACAATATCAACAATAAAGCAGTTAAATGACCGTGTACGTTACAAGTATTACAAATATTGTCTTTTTAAAGAAATAAGTATTTTATTTGAATTCATCATTTACCAAATCCTAACAAATACTACTCGTCATAGCTAACATTTTTTTTAATATGACAATGTCAAACATATTACAATTGAATAAAAAATTAAATACAAAATTTATAATAAAAAATAACTAAATTTATAAATCATTTTTTAAATGGCAAACTATGTTATATCAGCACATCGTAGGAGTTTAACCCTTTAGCTCTTTAATAACATTAGTTAACATTATTTTTGAGAAAATTTCATAAATAGTCATGTTTATGTACCTTTTGTTTCCATTCTTTTCCATGACACCTATAAAATCCGAAATTAGTTACCGATGGTTATTTGATAGTTGCCAACGGTTTTATTCTACCACCTGACGAAACTCGTGGACGAGTAATATCATGCCACATGTACTTGAATTCCGCCGACCGACTAATCAGTTTAGTAGGCGACTAAACTTACATATAATGATATAAAATGAAATGTTAAGTGTTTTATATCTTTTACATTGTTTTATATTTTATATTTTTTGTAATTACATTACTTAGCTATTAATAATAAAAAGTTAAGTGTTAAACGTTTATTTTATTATTTATTTACTTACTTTTTTTAAATCTTTTTAAAGGTTTATTTTTTTATAGTTTTCTAATGTTTAATTAAAAAATAAACAACCAGCTTTATCTGTATATTTATTATTATTATTATTTATTTAAAAAAATTAACATCATCTATTTTAATTTATATAAAAATTAAATTATATATTATATCGAATCCGACAACTCCTTGGAAAAATAAAGTCAGGGTTTTACCAACTTTTTTGTTTTAGTTCCGGCATTGTAACACATATAATTGTTGCAAGGCTCGGGATCGACAAGATCGGGTATCAAGGCCAGGATTTTATTGACCGAATAAATATCATTTTAAATATTTTATTATTATGTATGCTAATCTATTTTATGTTAATTTGACGATTTTATTTTTTAGGTTTTAATGCATAGGTTTTACCAACGCTGTTTATATGGTACCATAACAAATGTAGCAATTACCGACCGAATTCGCGTTGAGTCGACATCACAACATCGGGGTTTTACAGACCAAATTCTTCGTATAATGCGTGCGGAAAATCAGTGTTGCTACCGTTATGACCTTTATAGTATGTTATTTTTTGTATATTATAAGTGATACGAGCATCGCTTGTGTCTTGCGTTGATAGATTATTATTATTATTATTTTAATTTAGTAAAGGTATCTTTACGAACTTAACCCATATCAACCGAACCCACATTAGTGAAACGCCATAACACGACGGGTAGAGAAACATATTTGACCTACCCCAGCGCAAAGCTCTGGGTGTCTTTTTATGATATTTTCGAACGTGATTTACCGAATTGAAATAATTATCTTTCCTAATTAAAGTGAGTGTGTGATTTTAAACATTTAGGTCCTTGTCGGCCCAAGTTTTCTTTCTTAAGCCTAAAACAATCCAATTTTTTTTAGTAGTCGAGTAGTTGAATAATATATGACATAAAATATCAAGCCCCACTCCACCTAAAATCATAAAACCTAATCTTGTACTCTTCTTATCGTCACCAACCCTAGTTAGTAATGTTTGGTTGCCGATGTGTGGTGAAAACAATCAATGCCATCTTAGAGTAAATCACTACTTAATTCTTGTTTTGTAACTCATATTTCCTTCCATATTGTTTTGAATTGCGTTTTGATGATATAGAAAACTTTCCACTTTGTTATGAACATATCATAATTACTTTTTACCGATTTCATTATGAAGGAACGAAAGAACGCATATTTCAATCATTGACAACATGTTGATCGCTCATAGTAGTATATCAAGCATCTCGTGCCCGTATATGCTCCTGATAATGTTATACTTTATAGTTAACAAAATGCAACTTGTAGGAATTGAACCCTTCATCTCTTTAATAGCATTAGTTAACATTATTTAATTTTTTTATATTTGTTTTATACATTGTCCTCTTATTCATAAATCAAAATTTATTGAACTTAATTAAATTTATAAAAATAAAATAAATTTCCTTGCTTAGAGGCACGGTGAGCAAACGGGTAGTGGTACCGAATCAGTATCGATTTTGGTACCATTGGTAATGAATTTTGAGTTTTCGATGCTCGTATTTATCGAATTTTGCCTTCAATACTGGTATTGTACGATTCGTACCGATACTGAACCGAACATTTAAGTATCGGTACCAAGAATTTGGAAAAAATTGTATCGGTCGATACGTTACAAGTTATACCTACTCGAAGGGTATGTAATTCGTCACTGACTTCATACAAAGCTTAGAGGCCAAGTTGGGCTAGTTTCAGGGGTGGTGTCCGAATTACTAAATAGTAAACCAGGCTTATACATGTTTCTTTTGCCCAACTTAATTATACCGCGCAGCCTAACATACATACTATAAAACTACTACTAAATCTACATATTTTTTCTATTATATGATATATTTTTCACACACTTTGATAGTATTTTTTTTTCAAATTAGGAAAATTTAGAAGGTTAAATGGTTTTTAGGAGAGAGAAAGGGTACTGATGGTTTCTAGGAGATCCGTCATTTGAAATGGCACATCTCTGATTATACATATGGCCTGTCAGTTTGTGTCGGGTGAGTTGGACAAGTAGTTGGTGTTCCGTCATTTGAAATGGTTGATGTGGTATATTTTTGGTGTGATCCGCCATTTGAAATGACAGATGTCACTTCTCCTAATCCGCTACTTTGACTGGCGGTTCACGATACCCAAAGTAGCCTACCCCTATTTGTCAAAATGTCTTTTTTGATAAACTTCTGTCATTTGAAACGGCACATGTCGTCGAGACATCTACCATTTCAAATAACAAGTGTGAACGGTATCTGTCAGATTTGACCTTTGTTTGACAACTTTTAATGCTTCATTTTTCTTTTTATATGTATTGTATTAATATGTTTTTACTTTTAGTTTATTTTTTAAAAAGACATTATTTATAAAATAATATAATTAAGTATTTTATTATAAAGACTAATCTATTTTTACGTTTAATTAAATTTACTTGTATTAATTTATTAATTTTTAATTAATAAATATAATATTAGTTGAGTTTATCCATATGCTTTTCAGTATTGTTTTTTTTTTATATAAAATTGATTTCTGTAATTTAAAATGGCAAGTGCCGTCTGAACATCCTCCATTTCAGTTTTATAAATTATTATTGGTCGTTTTAGAAAAAGAGTTTTCAAAAAATCCCTAATTTTCTAATTGCATTAATATTAATAAAATAAATTATAAGGACTATTATAATTATTATTAGTTGTTTTAAAAATTAAAATAAAAGACAAAAAAATAATATAATTTATTTTAAAAAAATGAAACATAGCCTGAGTTGTCAAATGTGGGTCAAATATGATAGTACGGACATTGTTCACACTTGTCATTCGAAATGGTAGATGTCCAGATGACAACTGTTATTTAAAATGACATAACTCAATTTTATCAAAAAACAATACCCAAAAAACCTATGGCTGAACTACACTTTTATATTTATTTATAAACATAATACTGGTGTACTAATTAATATTATTAATTAATAATACTAATTATTAGTCTTTTTAATAATACTAATTAATTATTAATAATTAAAAAAAATAAAGTACAATAAATAAAAGTAAAAACAGATTAGTCTTTTTAATAATACAAATTATTTTAATAATTATATCATTTTATAAATAATACTAATTAGTTTTCTTTTTTTAAAAAATAAAACAATAGTAAAAAAATTAATATAAAAAGAAAAATGAGACATTAAGAGTTGTTAATTCATAGGTCAAATCTGGCATATACTATTCACGCTTGTCATTTTGAAATAGCGGGTGTTCAGACGACACTTGCGATTTTAAATGCAGTTGTCTGTCAAAAAGGCATTTTGGCATATAGGGTAAGCTACTTTGGGTATCGTGAACCGTCAGTCAAAGTGGCGGATTAAGAGAAGTAACATCCGCCATTTCAAATGGCGGATCACACCAAAAATGTACCATATCCACCAATTCAAATGGCGGAACACCGGCTACTTGTCCAAGTCACCCGATTGAAACTGACAGACCCTATACATAATTAAAGATCTGTCATTTCAAATGACGAATCTCTTAAAAACCATTACCATCCTTTCTCTCTCCTAAAACCATTTCAACCTTCCAAATTTTTGAAAAAAAATTCCACTTTAATAACATTAACCACAAAACAACTAATATCCAACTAATTATATAAAACTGGGTGCCTGGCATGAATCTGCTTACTCTATTTATATGCCTTAAGGGTTTTATTATACTTTGAAAACAAAAGAGGTCCACTTGACCAGTGTCACTCTCTCAGACAGCCATTTTTTCCGGCGACACATTAAGAAGCCTTTCTTTCAATTTATTTCTCATACTTCTGCCTTTATCTCTTACATCAAATTGGTACCAGATTTCCTCAGGAAACATGACGACTATCACTGCCCAAGAATTGAATTTTATGGTCTTTCGATACCTTCAGGAATCAGGTAATGTACTTGATTATGCACATATATCTGGATTCATGTTGACTTAAGCTTAATTTCGATCCTCCATGCACACGTTTTACCGATTTTTACCAATCGCCATTTTACGTCTGAATATTTATAATCAACGGATTCATGTTATCATATAGGTGTATAACTCATGTGTTAGAATTGTTAGTCTGTTCGTTGTGGTAAACGATTTAATTTCGGAACGTTAATTAATTTTGTGTTTTTTCATAAAAAAAAGATATAGGGTTTGTAATTGTAATTAGTTGATTGAGGAAGTATTTATTGTTATTATTATCACTTCAATTTGGGATTCATGTCTATAATATTAATTAATTAGTTAATTTCTTATAGAATTGGGGATAATTCACCATATGTGGAGTCATACTCATAAACCTAAAATTGTCTAACATTGTGATTGATTTTAAGTTTTTAACCAATAATCTTACTTTCAGGTTTTCTGCATACTGCTTTTAGTTTTGGACACGAGGCAGCTATCGACAAGGAAACTAGCGTGGAAGCAAATTCGGTTCCACCTGGAGCTCTTGTAACTTTTGTCCAGAAAGGAATCCAGCATCTAAAAATGGAAGCAAATTTGAAACTTGTCAGTTCCTTCACAGTTCCAATATTTTGTTTTATCTTTATGTTTTAGTACTGATCATGATTTTTCGAGATTTGCAGGATGGCGCGGAGGCGGATGCAGAGGAAGATTTCTCTTTCATGAAACCATTTGATCTTCTCAATATGAATGCCAATGAACTTAGGGCTGCAAAGGAACTTGAGAATCTAATTAAAATGGGGAAAGAAATTGAGATTACGGAGAGAATTGCTAACAATAAGCAAAAAGAAAAGATACCCGATAACGTTAACTATAAACTTAACGAAACTGTGACAGCTGAAGGTAAGTTTCTTGAATTTCTTTATTGTGATTGAACATAGTATAAGTGTAAGAAGTGCGTGCGTATTTCGTCTGGAATTATTCCATCTAGTTTTGAGTCGACTTTCAGTTTAGAATTTGAAATATGGTATATTTTCAAATTCCAAATCTAACATGGATGCTTTAGTTTTATACCATATAACAGATTCGATCTGACATATGTAAGTTAGGAGGTTTTTAGGCTGACGTGTGAGGTTTTTTAACAGTTCGTTGATACTTCATTCCACGATGCATCATTCCACGATATGTCATTCCACGATACGTCATTCCACGATATGTCATTCCACGATACGTCTTTATACGGTCTGCTATCTTCTTTGTTATTATATTTATTAATGTATCACTATAGTTGTAAATACTTATATTTCCTTCACAAGTACTACTATGAGTATAATAATATCAAAGTGCTTTTTAGCATATATTGATGATATATGTCAAGCATATTAACTTTTGGGAGGGTATGTTTTAGGACACGAACCAACGAATATGCCTCCCTCTTCTATACCCCAGCCTCGTAAACGACCTCGTGGGATCCTCAGTACAGATGTATTAACCTTGGAAGGACATTCTGCTGAGGTTTGAGAATCCTTCTCGTGGTTGTAACATATTGACTTAATAAATTATTTATTAGTTTCCTTTTCTTTGTTTAGGTTTTTGATTGTGCTTGGAGTCCAGCAGGCTTAGTTCTTGCATCAGGGTGTGTTATCCTAATAAACCAAGTTCTGCTTTATATTTCATTTTTACTTCCACATTTGATTAGATTTACTATTTTCTTGCTTAGGGCTGGAGATTCTACAGCTAGGATTTGGAGAATTGCAGATAGGAGTAATAGCAACAGTTTAGTTAACAGGGTTGCTGGTATGCGCATACTCCAGCATTTTAATCCAGATGAAGAACATAATGGCATCACAACACTCGATTGGAATGTGAGTTCTATTGCTTAATCATTTCACCAACGCTATCATTTTTGTTTATTAAATTATCAATTTATGTGCAGTTGGATGGAAGCCTTCTTGCCACTGGTTCACGTGACGGGTTAGCAAGAATATGGGATACAAATGGTAACATTTCTTCTGTTTTCAAGGGTTTCTGGTATCCTCATATTAATGTTAATTTGGTTATCTAGGTGAGATGAAGTGTCTTCTAGTCCAACACAAGGGGCCCATATATTCTATTAGATGGAACAAGAAAAGCGATTGCCTTCTTACAGGAGGTTGTGATGGAAGCGCGATTGTGTGGGACGCAAACACTTACAAACAGACGCAACAATTCGAGTTCCATTCAGGTGGTATTTTATTTATTTTTACATCAAATGTGAGACAAATAAATACAAATAATTGCTTTGTTTAAAGTCTAAAACTAAGAGCCACGTGGCGCAACCTGGCAGGTCCTATTATGGAAGTTGATTGGCGGACCAATCGCACATTTGCCTTAGGCGCCGCTGATAAGAAGATATACGTTTGCAAGATCGGAGAAAACCAACCAGTTAAACTGTTTTCTGGGCATAAGGTTTGTAAGATTTTTTCTCAATAATTTTATTTATTCAATTATGGAAATTTATGATTTGATTTCAGGATGAAGTTAATTGTGTGAAATGGGACCCGAGCTGTTTGCTATTGGCTTCCGGCTCTGATGATAATACTGCAAAGGTTATAATATTTACTAATTTACATTTTAGATGCAATTTGTGTTGAATTGTGGTTTGATTTGGAACTATAAATTGTTCAGATATGGAGTATGGAACAGGACATGCCTGTTCATGACCTTAAAGATCATGACAAGGTGAATCTTTGTAGTTGTTACTTATTACTTTGTTGCTTTAATATCTACCTGTGGACACTAATTATTTACTTGCAGGAGATATACGCAGTAAAATGGAGTCCCACCGGACCCACAACAGGCAATCCCAATAAGCAGTTAATCTTGGCAACGTACGTTTTGTTAATTACTGCTATAAAGGATCCTATCCCTTATCTCTAAATCAAAAATTACAATAAAACTCACTACATTTTCTCTCTCAATTTCAATTAAATAATACTTTTTATACTTTTTCTCTTTTCTTCACTCACAACCACTCTCAAAATATATTAAAAAATTATAGGAGTTTGCTGTTAGGTTATGTACTTGGATTTCCGGGTGTGATTTGTCTTTGTTAATCGATTGAATACGTGATTGCTTGTTTGCTTATGATAAAAATATAAACTGTTTGCTAGTGTGATCAACACTTTATTTGAACTACTTCATAATGTTAGGAATCATTTACACTTTACACTGACCACATATTCCTGGTGGATACGATACCTGACTTACCCTAGCTACTTAGGTTAATTAGGTTTTTGCATGACTCAAACGACGGTCATCAAAATGGCGCCGTTGCCGGGGAGTTAGTGCGCTTAGTGTTTTTGTGTTAATTGATTTATTTGTTTAATTTAGTTTAATTTAGTTGGTATTTTTATTTTTAGCTTAGTTTATGATGCGCTTTAAGTGGTATATAAAAATATTGCAATTAATCAACCTAGCACAACGAGTAATAAAAACTTAGAATATCCTAAACCAAACCACCAGCAATAGGCAAGTGAACCTATCGGGTGTAGAATAGCTATGGGAAGTCCGGGAATATCGAACCCTAGAGACACTAATTAAATTAACGAACTTAGATTCTAAAAGCTAAATAAACTAATAATTAAGGAAAAGATTCTTTTTGGATTTTTATTTATTTTATTGTAAAACTAATTATTACTTAGACTAATTTAAACTAATAAATTAAACTTAAAATTCTAAGCCTTAGATGAAAACACTAATGAGAAAGGCGTTACCTAGGCAAGGAATCCAAATTGTTATGACTCGGGCTTTTATCGGTTACGGGAAAATGCTACTGGAACCGGGAATCTAAAAATATGAACCCTAGGAAACCTAATGGATCCCTAATCACTCTCAAGGTGTCACCTAAGAGGAAATCCTAAAGATCATGTAAAAGCACCGGCTTATTGGCTCCCCTGTCAGTTCACCAATTATGATTAATTACCCTAGAAAACAGCTAACCCGTCGATTTCACTATCTCAATGCACCTAAGTACATGGGGTGGTCTAGAAGAGATTTAAAGGACACGGGTAAACAGTGAAACTAGGGAAAACTAGGCAAACTTCCTGTCAAACAGTTCAACCTAAAACCCTAATAACAAAAACAAACCCGACAACTTATCACCCGTCGAATATCTAAGCAAGAATATAAACTTCTAATAATATGCTAAAAATCAGTTTCTATGGTGAATGAGCTCAATAAACCATAAACAAGTTGCAAACACACAGTAAACAACCCTAACATACACCTATAATCGAAAGACATTCAATCAAGCGACATGTGAAACATTCATTCAAGCACAAATCAAAAGTAAATACGCATAAATAACATCCAACAAATCTGATCAAACTTTTAATTAATCAAAACCCAATAAACAATTCCCGAAAACCGTTTAAACCCTTAATCAATCACAAAACATCAATCCAAGCCTAGATAACTAAAAAGGTTTAGCCAACAATCATGCTCAAGACAATAAAATATATAAGTTCAATAATTGAGTTCATAAAAATAATAGAAGCCAACCAAATAATAAGAACTCTTAGTTAAGTTGATGTGAACCCGAACACTCTATAATCTTTATATTTTCTTTTACGATGATTAAAGCTCCAAACTAAACTCCTCTCCTGTTTGAATTCGGCTGCTGTGTGTCACCAACTGCTTGCGTCCCAAAAGCCAGGAATAATAATCTTTTTGTAATGCTGCCGACACCCCAAATTATATTGCATTCCACCCTAAATCTTTCACCGACCTACATTAAGTCCATAAAAGCCAATGTTACTAGAAATAATGGGCCGCTACTAGAAATAATAACTTTATTCTTGTTTTTATGTTATGGGGCCCACTATTATTTTGTTTTGCTCAGTTCTTGTACAGATGCACGCCTTAAACATTCAAAAGTTATAGCATCATATTAAAATTTTAAAACAAAGTAAAATAGCTATTCAAAGCTACTCTCACTCTCACGTGCACCAACTTCATTCATTCATTTATTATTATTATTATTATTATTATTATGAAACGCACCTTTTTTTTATATTTCTTTTTTTTCTTTTTCTTTTTAAGTACTTTATATAATTATAATAATAATTAGTATTATATATCAAATGCTCGACTCGTCATTCGTCGGTCTCAAGTGTATTAAAAGTGTTCCATTTTATCCCATTGTCTCTTGAAACCATTAAACTCACACGTGAACCAAATAATAATAATTTTCAATAAAAACTTGGCTCAAAAGCACTTAAAAGTATAGGGAATATATATAATATTTGTATATAATTAAGACCACATCAAATATCTTCACACTTAAATCTTTTTCGTCCCTGAAAAAGCTGTTTGCAATGGAATCATAATCAGAAAACTAGTTTTCAAAACATTTAGGTTATCTTAATTAATAATAGATAAACGCAAAAACCGCGATTGCCGATATTGTTGTCCACTTAAACCTAGCCACCAACCTATCAAACCCCCCCATCATATTCAGTGATTAAGTTCAAGTGATATCAATAAACCTATGGGTCTCACACCTAAAGAGTTACAGATCCACTTACCCCCATCTCAAGCATAATCAAGACAATATAAACCGGGTTGAAGCAGACTGGCTCAACCTATCACCGTAAGCTAAAAACCCTTTATTGGTAAGAAGAAAATGCTCTTAGGTGGAAATTATATGGATGAATGGTCAAGTGAGGTCGTACGAGCAATTCCTAAACCTAAAACTATATTAGCGGATTTCGGCCCAACATTGTTTCACCCGAGCTGCAACCCAGGATATGACGGTCTCAGGCCTCTACCCTTAGTATTTCCTAAAAATATTTATTGACTAAGAACGTTAAGCCCCAATAGTGTATCCTCAGAGTCACCATCCACTTGGTAACACGTAAGCTCTCATCCGCGTCTAGCATGTGCCTTTTGGCCTCTTTTTCTTTCCTTTTTTTTTCTTTGTTTTTTTTGTGAATGCTTTTTTGGCATTTGCATAACTTTCTCATTCACTTTACTTTCAAAATATTGCACATATTTGACGTTCGTGCAACAAAACTTTGTGCTCTTAGGCATCTTTTACCTAAATATATAACTATTTTCTAAGCTCGTATAAATGATGGACATGGTCAGGCGCCACCACTCGTTATTTACTTTCATAAAACAGAGTGGAGTGCTAGTTTTAATTGCATGTAATTCTCATCACCTCAAGGTTTTAAGATTAAGGTAATACTCGCTATGCCTTATCGAATTTTCAGCTTCACTATCCCCCCTTAAGATAATAACCCACAAAGTTTATGACTATTAGGTATATTAATAATAATCAGGGGAAACCTTCAAGGCTAGTTGGACCTACCGACACATCCCAAATTAAGTATGCTTTCTATTTTTTTATATCTCATATATATTAGTAGTTTTAAAAACCAATCCCCAATTTTTCTATCATTTTCCATTTTTCTGCAAAATATATAATTCAAGGGACATAATTTTTTTTTTGTTTTTTTTTCGTTTTTTTCGTTTTTTTGTTTTTTTATATATAAATATATTTTATTTTTTTATTATTTTTTTAAACTACCTAAAAATAACGCCAGTTTCCCATCCCCATACTTAAATTTCACATTGTCCTCAATGTGAGACAGGAAAAAGACAAAAATAAAGCAGAAATAAATTAAAACAAAAAATAGAGAAAATGGAACAGACTCCCCTGGTAATATGGTAGTGATCTTTGTATGTCATGTTCCGATAAAGCGACCATATAGCATTTCATTCGTGGCCGCAGCTTTTGGGTCCCCTCCACAATCAAATAAGCTTAGAACACCCTCGCCCGAATGGAGATTGAGTACGAACGATAGCGTCCAAAACCTGCAAAACAAAACTCAAAGCACCCAAAGCAGACATCAAACAGACTCTAAAACTTAAAAACTGACTCAAAATACAAAAATAAAAGAAAACATATACAAACATATACAAACTCTACACTCGGGTATTCACCCGAGTCCTATCCTTATCAATCAATCAACCTAGGGATGTCGAGGAGAAACACGTCCTCCTCAATCGAGTCAATCGGCCCACCAACATAATGTTTCAACCTATGGCCGTTCACCTTCCACGCTTTTCCCTCCTGATCAACTAACTCAACCGCACCTTGCGGGAATGCCGCCTTCACCGTATAGGGACCTACCCATCTCGATCTAAGCTTACCTGAAAATAACTTCAGACAGGAATTATAAATCAACACCTGATCCCCACACTTGAACTCTTTTACCTTTTTCAACTTCCTATCATGCAACGCCTTCGTACGCTCTTTATAACTCCATGACCTCGCGTATGCATCATCTCTTAGCTCCTCTAGCTCATGAATTTGGAGATACCGGTTTTTCGCAGCTAGGGTCAGGTCAAGATTGACGGACCTCAACGCCCAATATGCTCTATGCTCCAACTCAACTGGCAGATGACACGCTTTTCCGTAAACCATCCTAAAGGGTGTGGTCCCAATAGGCGTTTTTAAACGCTGTGCGGAAAGCCCATAACGCATCATTTAACTTATCGGACCAGTCCTTTCGGCTCTTGCCAACAGTTTTCTCCAAAATACGCTTAACGCCTCGGTTTGCGTTCTCCACTTGCCCGCTCGTCTGTGGGTGATAGGCGGTGGACAACCGATGGGTGACCATATACCGTGCCAACACCTTCTCCATATGGGCATTGCAAAAGTGCGTGCCCCTATCACTGATCAAGGCCTTGGGAGTACCAAACCGACAGAACAACTTCTTCAAGAATCCCACTACAACTCGGGCGTCGTTAGTGGGCAAGGCTTGAGCCTCAACCCACTTGGAAACGTAGTCGATAGCCACGAGAATGTATCGGTTCCCTCGAGAAGAAGGGAACGGACCCATGAAATCAATGCCCCAAACATCGAAAACCTCACAAACCTGAATAGGGTTTTGGGGCATCTCATTACGGGATGAGATGTTACCAGTGTGCTGGCATGCATCACACTGGCTGACAAACACGTGTGAGTCTTTAAAAATCGATGGCCAATAAAAGCCGGAATCTAGAACTTTCCTAGCGGTGGAAGATGAACCATGGTGGCCTCCAGTCAAACCCTCATGACAATGTCTAAGAATCTCACGGCCCTTTTCCCTACTCACACACCTCCTCGACACTCGATTGGCTCCTACACGAAATAAATATGGTGCATCCCATATATAGTGGCTGGCATCTGCGAAAAACTTCCTCCTCTGCTGATAACTCATGCCCTTGACAACCACTCCTTCAGCTAGATAATTCGCAATGTCGGAGAACCATGGAAGACCCTCCTCTTCAGCACTAACGTATAAGACTGGCTCTCTCTCAGATCTCATTCTCACCATCATCAACGACTCGTGGGGAAACCTATCCTCGATGGTGTCCTCTCTAATCTCCTCTCTCTTCGGATCCTCCAAACGTGACAAGTGATCCGCAGCAACATTCTCCTCTCCCTTTTTATCTCTAATCTCAATATCGAACTCGGAAAGCAAGAGAATCCATCGTATCAGACAAGGTTTGGCATCTTTCTTGGCGAACAGGTATCGCAGTGCCGCATGATCAGTATAAACAATGGTTTTGGACAGCACGAGATAAGAACGGAATTTGTCGAACGCGAAGACCACTGCTAGAAGCTCCTTCTCGGTAGTCGTGTAATTCTCCTGAGCATCATTGAAGGTCTTGCTCGCGTAATAGATAGGGTGGATGTAACGCCCGTTAATTCCGGTTTCAAGAATTAAAGCTTGTAGAGTATGTATAATTCTCGGGACTTAACCGACGTTTCTCGGAAGCCTTTACGTCATCCCGGTACGTTAAAGAACCTAACTTTTCCTTCCATTTTGCCTTACAATTCAATCTGGATACGCGTTTCACCTCCAGGTTTTGGAAAAGGTTTCACGAGGAGATGGGCACCAAACTCCTCATCAGTACTGCTTATCACCCGCAGACGGATGGTCAGTCCGAGAGGACCATTCAGACTCTCAAGGATATGTTGCGGGCTTGTGTTATCGACTTTGGTGGTAGTTGGGACCATCACTTACCGTTGGTAGAGTTCTCGTATAATAACAGTTATCACGCCACGATTGGGATGCCACCGTTTGAGATGTTGTATGGTAGGAGGTGTAGGACTCCAGTCTGTTAGGGTTCCATTGGTCAGAAGCAGTTGGGTAGTTTGGAGGTGGTCGAGGCTACGACTGAGAAACTCGACAAGATTAAAGCACTTATGAAGGCCGCGCAGGATCGTCAGAAGTCTTATGCAGATAAAAGGCGAAGGCCTATTATGTTTGAGGCTGGGGATCGGGTTATGTTAAAAGTTTCTCCATGGAAGGGAATTATTCATTTTCGTAAGAGGGGGAAGCTCAGTCCGAGGTTTATTGGCACGTTCCGTATATTGGCCCGAGTCGGTGAGGTAGCATATAGGCTGGAATTGCCCGAGGAGCTCGCGGGGATTCATCCTACTTTTCACGTGTCCCATCTGAGGAAATGCTTAGCGGATGAAGAGGCCCATGTGCCTCTCGATGATATTGAACTCAATAGTAAGCTGAACTACGTTGAACAACCGATTGCTATTCTTGACCGTCAGGAGAGGCGTTTGAGAAATAAGGTGGTTAGACAGGTGAAGGTGCAGTGGAAACACCGTAGGGGTTCCGAGGCCACTTGGGAGTCCGAAGACGAGATGATGAAGCATTATCCGCAGTTGTTCCTGTCGCATCGGGATTCGGGGACGAATCCCATTGTAAGTGGGGTGGACTTGTAACACCCGTTAATTCTGGTTTCAAGAATTAAAGCTTGTAGAGTATATGTCATTCTCGGGACTTAACCGACGTTTCTTGGAAGCCTTTACGTCATCCCGGTACGTTAAAGAACCTAACTTTTCCTTCCATTTTGCCTTACACTTCAATCTGGAGGGACTAGAGTGTATTATATTATGTTATAACATAAACTAACCCTAGCTCCCCCCCCCCTCCCGATTGTTGCGATCGGCAGTAAGAAGAGACCCAAGACCCACAATTTTTCTTTTTTTGCAGCCAATTCTAAGCCTTAGAACTTCAATTCAAGGTATGTAATACGATTCCCCAAACCTTTTACACGTTAATTGATCCTTATATTGCACGTATTGATCGAAAAACGTCTTGTTGTAGGCTAACCGGGTGACTGCCCAATTGAGCTTTTCCGGGGCTGTTTTGAGTGAGGTTTTCGCATCAAAATCCAACTAGGTATGACATGTACATCATATTATAATTTCATGGCCAATGGAGGTGTTTAGGTCGGTCAATCGATTTTAGTTCGAAAACTAGGGTTTACCGGGTGTAGGATTGGCAATTGTTGAGTTTGATGCGTCAATCGATCGGATGACCGACCGAATCAGTTTTTACAGACCTAGGGGGTTTAAGGGCTGTGGGAAAATTAAATTTTTGATACTCGGGGCTGTTTTGGTTGGTGATTGGTCAATCGAGTCGGCGGTGCGCGAATTTTCGTTTAAATGTTAAATTGAAAGTTGTAAAAAGGAACCGTCAACCCTATCAACTCGGGTGACATAATTATGATGTAAGAAAAGGTTAAGATGGGGATTTGGTCCATTTGGGGCTGATTCTTTTGACAATTGGTTTTAAGATTTATTACGCGCGTATTCGACTCGATTTGATTACCGGCGGGTGAGTTGTGCATCATGGTTTGCCCCGGCCATAATCATAGGGTGGATTTGGCTAGTTGAAAGGTTTTAGGGGCTGAGGTAAAGTATTGGGCCTTGGGCCAAGTGTTGGGCCTTGGGCCAAATTGTTGGGCCTTGAGCCAAGTTGTTGGGCCTTAGGCCAAGTTGTTGGGCCTTGGGCTAAGTCGTTGGGCCTTGGGCCAAAGTGTTGGGCCTTGGGCCAAAGTGTTGGGCTTGAACGGCCCATTAGGCAAGAGTGTTCTTACGGTCTAGTTTAGTAACGCGTTGTGTATAATTTACAGGCCCTTGCTTGTGATTGTGCACTTAGGGATTTCCTAGCTCGTTGCAGGTGTTCGATTGATTTCAGGTGAGTTCTCGATGCCCCGTTTAACTCTTTTTAAGTTTTGGGCTAGCATGCACACCTAAGCGATTTTGCTTGATGAAATGTTTTAAACGATTTTACATAGGCTTGCTAGTATTGGTAGGCCTTGGAATGTTAAAGAATGTATGTATGTGTATATATATATATATATATATATATATACTAGAATGGCCAATACTTGGCGAATGTTGTAGTCGTCTCGACTACTGAATGTTGCGTATGCCTACTTTGTGTTTGAATGCGCTGAATGTTACGTGTTTGGGTTGTACGTTTTCTTGGCCCTGAATGTTATTATTGAATGTTATATATATATATATATATATATATATGGAAATGCACGTATAGAGATGCTCATACGTAAGGATGATTATTTATTTGAATGTGGTGACCTAACCGATGTACTTCCGTTTACCGTTTTAAAACCGTTGGAATGATTATTAAGACTTTTGTTACTTATTTAAAACTTGAACTCACTCAGCTTAAGCTGACTTTGTGTGCATGTTAGTGTGAGTTTCAGGTTAGGAAGAGGATGCCTTATCGCTTGGACGTGCACGAAGCTACTTGGACGGTGAAGGGCATACGGGATTTGAAGATTTTATTATTAAACATTTATTTTCTATTATTTTATTTTTTAAAATTTTATTTAAAGATAATTATGTTGGTTTTGGGCAAAATTTCCGGGTTTTGGGAACTTATTTTATTATTTACGTTTTCCGCCGAATTATACTCTGTGATGCTTATTTTAATGAAAAGAATTGTTTTTAAGTTAATTTTTTTTACGAGTGTTTTGAATGATTACCAACTGTGGGGTTCCCAGGGTTCGGGGCCTTACAGTGGAAGTGCTTGTCCTTTCGCTGACCTAAAACAGCACCGACTGCAAAATCACTAGCGTCGCACATGAGCTCAAAGGGTAAGCTCTAGTCGGGTGCTACTATGACAGGGGCATTAACCAACTGCCCCTTGAGAAACTCAAACGCCTTCAGAAAATCAGCATCAAAGTTGAATGTGATGTCCTTCTCTAGAAGGCGATTCATAGGCCGGGTGATCTTAGAAAAATCTTTGATGAACCTACGATAAAAACCCCCATGCCCGAGAAAACTACGAACGGATTTCACACTAGTCGGTGGAGGAAGTTTACTGATGGTGTCGATCTTAGCTCTATCTACCTCGATACCGTCTCGCGAAATCTTGTGCCCGAGCACAATGCCTTCAGTCACCATGAAGTGGCACTTCTCCCAGTTCAGCATCAACTTCGTCTCTATGCTCCGCTTCATCATCCTCTCAAGATTAAAAAGACATTGATCAAAGGAGTCCCCGTATACTGAAAAATCGTCCATGAAGACCTCCATGGAACTCTCGATCATGTCCTGGAAATTCGCTACCATGCAACGCTGGAAAGTAGCCGGAGCAATACATAACCCGAAAGGCATACGTTTGTACGCGAAGGTACCGTATGAACATGTAAAGGTGGTCTTTTCCTGATCCTCATGTGCGACCGGGATCTGGAAATAACCTGAAAATCCATCAAGAAAACAGTAGAACCGTCGTCCCGACAGACGCTCCAACATCTGATCGATGAACGGAAGAGGAAAGTGGTCTTTCCTAGTAGTGTCGTTAAGCCTCCTGTAGTCAATGCAAACCCGCCAACCTATTACTGTCCTAGTTGGAATAAGCTCGTTACGTTCGTTAGTGACAATTGTCATCCCTCCCTTCTTAGGGACGACCTGAACGGGACTCACCCATGAAGAATCAGAGATGGGATAAATCAGGCCAGCGTTTAGGAGTTTGATAACCTCTTTCTTGACCACCTCCGACATGTTAGGGTTGAGCCTCCTCTAAGATTGGATTACAGGCTTGTACTCCTCCTCCATGAGTATCCTGTGCGTGCAAAAGTTCGGGTTGATGACCTGAATGTCCATGAGTTTCCACGCAATAGCCTGTTTGTGTGCCTTGAGCACATCAACCAACCTCGACTTCTCATCATCCGTCAACTGAGAAGAAATGATGACGGGCAAATCGGCCTCACCTTCCAAGAAAGCATACTCCAAATGAGGAGGTAGCTCTTTAAGCTCAAGGGACGGTTGTGCCTCAATCAATGGTCTCTCCTTCGGTCCCTCAGTGTTATCGGCAATCGTGAACACCTCGGGGTATTCAGGAGGTGAGCTAGCAAGAATGCTCAGGTCATGCTCCGGGGGAACATCAACCTCATCCTCCTGATTGAGCAAATCTGCTCCAGAGATGTAGTCAAGACAGCGCTCGAATTGAGATTTGAACGTGTTAAGGAAGTAAACGAAATCGTCCTGACTACTGGAGTTCCTCATCGATTTGACGACATCAAAGGTGACATTTTCCTCCCATACACGAAGTGTAATTTTGCCGTCGAAGACGTCAATAAGTGCTTTAGTAGTACGCAGGAAGGGTCGTCCCAAAATGAGCGGGACCTGATCGTCAGCCTCCATGTCAAGAATAACAAAATCCAAGGGGAAAACGAATTTATCGACTTTAACGAGTACATTTTCCACGATTCCCCGCGGATATTTGGCCGAACAGTCGGCCAAGGATAAACTCATGCGCGTTGGGACCGGCTCGCCAAGGTCTAGCTTTTTATAAAGAGAATATGGCATCAGATTTCTAGCACCTAAATTGGCCAACGCGTAGCTCTCAGTCGAGCTGCCAAACAAACACGGAATCATGAAGTGTCCCGGGTCTGCTAATTTCTCCGGCAGCTTGTTCTGGACTACCGCAGAGCATGCTTCATTTAGACAAACCGTCGAAAGCCCCTTCAGCTTCTTCTTGTTCGAAAGAAGATCTTTTAAGAATTTGGCATATTTGGGCATATGATGGAGTGCTTCGACAAACGGAAGATTGATTTTAAGCTGTTTAAACATGTCTAAGAAATGTCCATATTCCTCCACATACTTCTGCCGCAGAAGACGAGCAGGATACGTAAATCGAGTAAGATCGACTTCGGGACTCTTCTTTTCTTCAATCTTCTTGTTAACAACCTTCTCCACAGGAGACTTACCGTTTGACGCGGTACTTGCTGGGGCTCGCCTCTCGTGCGTCTTCACAGGAGCATCCATCTCTATCTCCTCGTCCACCGGCTCCTCATCATCTGCCGACGGCTGCTCTCTATCGCTTCCTCTACCACTGCGAGTGGTCACCACCTTCAACTGTGCCTTCGGGTTAAGCTCAGTGCGTCCATGAAATGCTCTGACCTGCTTATTAGGTAGCATATGCTTCATCATCTCATCCACCTTTCGAGACATCTCCAAAATTGACGACTGCTGGTTCTTCAATAAGGTGTTGTGCTCAGCCAGTGTATTCTGTGTGTTATTATCTCTGTCAATAAGTTGGGAAAGCATGGTAGATTTCATAGTTAGAAACTCCTTAAGATCTGGATCCATACCACTGCTCTTCCCCGCACTCGAACTCCCTGCCACCTCCGTATCTTTAGTTTGACTCTGCTCCTGCCTCGGCTGAAAGCCCTGAGCATTACCTCCCAACCTCCAACCATAGTTTGAGCTATTCCTCCATCCGGGGTTCGGTCCTCTATTCTAATTTCTCAAGTAGTCCACCTGCTCCTGCTGATCGATCGGACAATCAACTGTGTCGTTCCCTCTTCGGCAGATCTCGCACCTATTAACAACCTTCTTCAAGTCCTTAATTTCCCTCTGAATTACCTCTAAGGCAGCCGTGATGCTAGTATCATTTGAAACTTGATGGACGCCTCGAGCGGAAGAAGTGATGGTCTTAGAAATACCTCGGGCGGACGGCCCCTACTGCTCAGCTAGGGCAAAGCTCTCAAACATCGACTCGCACTCATCTATATCCAGCTTCTCTAACATGTCCCCTCCAGCTGACGTGTTGAATCTCTGCTGCATCTCAAAAGTCAGCCCGTTATAGAACTTCTTGACTACGGCCCATTCAGATAGACCATGCTGGGGGCATCTACTAAGCAGATTATAGAACCTTTCCCAAGCCAAAGGGTATGACTCATCAGGGTCTATGCGGAAGGAGTAGATCTGATCATGAAGTCGCGAGCTTTAGATGGCGGAAAATACTTCTTTTGAAATCTATCTTGAAGTTCGTCCCAGGTAGTGATGGACCCAGGGGGAAGGTTTTCCAACCATGATGAAGCTCGACCCTCAAGAGAAATGGAAAAAGATGAAGGTAAATAGAAGCATGAGTGGCGTTGGCGATATGAAAAGTGTCGCAGATGCGAGTGAATTTGTTTAGATGGCCTAGCGCGTCCTCGTCTTCAAGTCCGTGAAATGGGGAGGAATTAGTAATAGAATTCATGACGTTGGGCGGAATATGCCAGTTATTAGCATCAGGCATTGTTGGACGTGTGATAGCAGACCGTCTCCCCATAACTCCCTCATTCGCTCTCGAGTGAACCGTACGCCTAGTGGGAATCGCGTCACCCATATCTAAAGTGGAATCTGGAACGTGTACCTCGCTTTCGCGTAGATCACGTGTAATCTCCCGAAGCTCCCTACGGCGCTCACGAAAATCTCTCTCGGGTTCGTCAGAAACAATGAACTCTGGTGGTCCTAGCGAACGAGTACGTCGCATACGCTGTAAAACGGATAAAATAGTGAGGACCCAAGCTTATCCCTAAAGCACAAAAAGCACAGATAGCAATTAAGAGCAATTAAGTAATAAAATAAAATCTAATTATTTAAACTAAAACTGAAAATAAAGTGTCCCCGGCAACAGCGCCTAAAACTTGATGCGCTTTAGGTGGTATATAAAAATATTGCAATTAATCAACCTAGCACAACGAGTAATAAAAACCTAGAATACCTTAAACCAAACCACCAGCAACAGGCAAGTGAACCTATCGGGTGTAGAATAGCTATGGGAAGTTCGGGAATATCGAACCCTAGAGACACTAATTAAATTAACGAACTTATATTCTAAAAGCTAAATAAACTAATAATTAAGGAAAAGATTCTTTTTGGATTTTTATTTATTTTATTATAAAACTAATTATTACTTAGACTAATTTAAACTAATAAATTAAACTTAAAATTCTAAAACCTAGATGAAAACACTAATGAGAAAGGCGTTACCTAGGCAAGGAATCCGAATTGTGATGACTCGGGCTTTTATCGGTTACGGAAAAATGCTACTGGAACCGGGAATCTAAAAATATGAACCCTAGGAAACCTAATGGATCCCAAATCACTCTCAAGGTGTCACCTAAGAGGAAATCCTAAAGATCATGTAAAAGCACCGGCTTATTGGCTCCCCTGTCAGTTCACCAATTATGATTAATTACCCTAGAAAACAGCTAACCCGTCGGTTTCACTATCTCAATGCACCTAAGTACATGGGGTGGTCTAGAAGAGATTTAAAGGACACGGGTAAACAGTGAAACTAGGGAAAACTAGGCAAACTTCCTGTCAAACAGTTCAACCTAAAACCCTAATAACAAAAACAAACCCGACAACTTATCACCCGTCGAATATCTAAGCAAGTAAGAATATAAACTTCCAATAATATGCTAAAAATCAGTTTCTATGGTGAATGAGCTCAATAAACCATAAACAAGTTGCAAACACACAGTAAACAACCCTAACATACACCTATAATCGAAAGACATTCAATCAAGCGACATGTGAAACATTAATTCAAGCACAAATCAAAAGTTAATACGCATAAATAACATCCAACAAATCTAATCAAAACTTTTAATTAATCAAAACCTAATAAACAATTCCCAAAAACCGTTTAAACCCTTAATAAATCACAAAACATCAAACCAAGCCTAGATAACTAAAAAAGTTTAGCCAACAATCATGCTCAAGACAATAAAATATATAAGTTCCATAATTTTCATAAAAATAATAGAAGCCAACCAAATAATAAGAACTCTTGGTTGAGTTGATGTGAACCCGAATACTCTATAATCTTTATCTTTTCTTTTACGATGATTAAAGATCCTAACTAAACTCCTCTCCTGTTTGAATTCGGCTGCTGTGTGTCACCAACTGCTTGCGTCCCAAAAGCCAGGAATAATAATCTTTTTGTAATGCTGCCGACACCCCAAATTATATTGCATTCCACCCTAAATCTTTCACCGACCTACGTTAAGTCCATAAAAGCCAATGTTACTAGAAATAATGGGCTGCTACTAGAAATAATAACTTTATTCTTGTTTTTAAGTTATGGGGCCCACTATTATTTTGTTTTGCTCAGTTCTTGTACAGATGCACGCCTTAAACATTCAAAAGTTATAGCATCATATTAAAATTTTAAAACAAAGTAAAATAGCTATTCAAAACTACTCTCACTCTCACGTGCACCAACTTCATTCATTCATTTATTATTATTATTATTATTATTATTATTATTAATATGAAACGCACCTTTTTTTTATATTTCTTTTTTTTCTTTTTCTTTTTAAGTACTTTATATAATTATAATAATAATTAGTATTATATATCAAATGCTCGACTCGTCATTCGTCGGTCTCAAGTGTATTAAAAGTGTTCCAATTTATCCCGTTGTCTCTTGAAATTATTAAACTCACACATGAACCAAATAATAATATTTTTTAATAAAAACTTGTTTCAAAAGCACTTAAAAGTACATGGAATATATATAATATTTGTATATAGTTAAGACCGCATCAGTTTACTTTATTTTCCCATTTTAAACAGGGTTTGTTCGTTGTTTAGGTAACAAGTTTATGCACACCCGCTTTTCAGGAAGAAATTCTCCATTGATTTACGAGCCAGAGATTGAACGTTTAGCTCGGCATAACCGAACTTAGATCAGACAGTCAGCTATGGAAGGTCAGAACCAGAATCAAAACCAAAACCAAAACCAACCATCCGAAGTTTTCCAACGTGAACCTAACCCACCAAATAATCAAAACCCACCAATTAATGACCTACCACCACCAATAAACACCAATCAACAATCCCAAAATTCAGCCCGACAATCCAGAAATCGAAACCTTGACAGACCCGGGCCATCAGTCCCGAACAACACCCCTCGTCACCGACAGCCGATTATATAGGATTTTGACCATGTCAGTATTCACACTAAAGACGAAGAAGAGGGAGATGAGAAAGAACGGGGACCAATGAATGATGGGTTTGAGCTGGGAAATGCAGATGAAGGTATACAGATTGAAGAGGTTGATGAGGTTGAGGAGCAGGTTAGGGTGAGAGGTAACAGGTGGAGGAACAGAAATCCGGTTCGGGGTGGTATATGAAGATATCGGGAGGAACGAAGACAGCCGATTCAGGTTAACCGGGGAGGTTTTGAGGAACCGAGGGCCAGACGAAGGAATTATAGGCCTCCGGTTCAGGGTGTTAACAGTCGGTTCAGACCGGCTATTTCAGATGGTGCCTCACCTATTGTCCCACAGGTTCACGAGCCGGGACAGCCGACATTTAAATCCCGTCCGTCCTACATCAACATAGTTCCACATTTTCACGGACCGGGATCGGAAGACCCGTATTCACACTTGTCAGATTTTTCAGCTATTTGCTGGTCTATCGGTGATGGTACATACGATCAGGATGAGGTTCGGTTGCAGTTGTTCCAGTTCTCACTAAAAGACAAAGCAAAACACTGGTTCAACTCGCTACCGATGCACGGTATTGAGAGCTGGGGCTGAGATGCAGCAGGTTTTCCTTAATGAGTACTATTCGCAGTTGAAGACTAACGAGGCCCGGATGGAGATTCGATATTTTTCACAGTTACCGGGTGAGTTATTTCATGAGGAATTTACTCGTTATAAGGAAATGATCAGGAAGTGCCCGCACCATCAGTTGAGTTGTGGGAGTTGATTAAGTGTTTCGTTGACAGGTTGACTTACGAGGATAGAAAATATTTGAAATCGTCATGTAATGGTATCTTATTGAACCAACCCGAAGAGGATGATTGAGATTTTCTTGAGTTTATGTGTGAGGATTCCAAGTCAGAAGCAGCTGCTGAACAAAGACGAAAGGTTGGGGTCAGCCGATCGGTTAAATCAGCCTCGAGCAAGTCAGACAGAGTTGTAGAGTTGGAATGAGAACTCTCGGGTTATAGACGAGAGAAAAAGAAAGAGGTTGGTAAAGTTGGGGTGAAATTCCCGTTTTGTTCAGATTGTGGAGAATTAGGGCATAAGACAGAAAATTGCCCCGGGTTTGATGAGGATGAAGATTCCGATAAGGAAGAAGTCAGTTACGCATACGGGGAGTCCAAAGACCAAGGGTTTTATTCAAACACCTATCACCCGGGCCTAAGGAATCACCCGAATTTCAGATACGGGAACGCTTTGAGTAAGTCGAATCTGAACTTTTAGGGGTCCAGTCAGAACCGATAGCAAAACAGCTACCGCCAGGGTGGTTATCAGCAGGGTTCGAACGGTCAGAGTAACAGTCGGGGATATAACAGAGATGGTTACCGGGGTAACAGTTTGTCGAGTAATCAGAATCAGGACCAGCAGAAGGGTAGTGCAGGAAATTCAGACTAGTCAGTCCATTCAAAACTCGATGTGTTGTTGAAGCTTGTGTCAGATAATCAGAAGGAAACGCAGAGACAGTTCGAGTTAAGGGATAAGTCATCAGAGGCAATGTCAAAGCAGATTGGTCAACTCGCAGCAGACGTGGCAAGATTTCAGAAGAATGCGGGCCAATTACCTAGTGATACTACAGTAAACCCGCAACATGATAGTTCAAGCTCTAAGAAAGGTAATAATGTGCACATCAATGCGGTAAGTCTGGTACCTCATTTTGAAATTACCTGTGTTGAGGTTGAGTCGCCACCGCAGTTCGTTGAGGCGGTGGTGAATGATGTTAGTGATGAGAATGAAGGTGTTGGTCAAAATGAAATGGTTTACCAAAATGAAGTGAAATTAAAAACAGATGAACTAACGTTTTATGAAAAATGTCCAAACGCCAAATTGACCAACACGGGAAATGAGGAGGTGGAGGATAATACCACCTCAAGTAAACTCCAAGACACGGGAGTGCCATTTTTATCAATTCAAATTGGAGATTTTAAAACTGATCGGGCACTTCTAGATCTTGGAGCATGCGTTAGTGTCATGCCCGGCAGTTTATATGATCAGTATGAGTTTCGCTCGTTAGAGAATGTAAACACCACCGTGGTGTTGGCGAATCAAATTCATACACACCCCCGGGGCATGGTCACTAATGTAATGGTTCAAGTGAACGATTTTTACTACCCAATTGACTTCCTTGTACTTGATTATGCTAAGGGTAATATTAAACAATCTGAAGACATACTAGGCAGACCGTTCCTTGCTACAACACATGCAATAATTGATTGTGTTGAGGGATTTTTGGGCATTAAGTGTGGGAACCGTGTTAAGCGGTTATTATTGTTCGAAAATGTTACTAACCCTCTTGTTGATAAGTGTGTACCATCGTGCACAAATCATATAAGAGAGGGGTGTAACATCTCGGAAATCCCATATTTATTTTGGGTTAAAATGTCAACTTTGAAAGATGAAGGATCTAGAATTTATCCAAAATAAAAAAAAATCTCAAATCAAACTATTATGCTATAAAATGTTACTATGATTCCTTACTTCACATCAATATAATAAATGAAAGGAATAGTCCATTTCTTGTTATGAACCGATGTGGGTTTTGAAAGATCCCTTTTCACATTTATACAAGTCCTTTCACCACAAACTATAGTTATTCAAATATTATATGCATTTAAGAAGTTATAATACGGGTTGTCTTATCCTTCATTATTTTAATAATAAACATATGGAAGAAGTCTTCATAATGAAGCAAAGGCCTTTGATAAAGACACGATACCAGTTAGTCACCATTGTTATTATTAAAATATAAGCACTCATCAATATAAACTCTCAACAATTCAACACACAGAAATGTGGGGAAGCAAGAGTGCAACGAGATAGGTGTAGGATTGAGAAAATAAGAAAGAAAGGTGTAGGATTTGCAGTAAACTATTATGGTGGCAGTAAACGGTTTTATGGTGCACTTTGCATTTCGTACGCTCGCATCGCCGAAAGCCACATAAAGGCCGCTTTAGTATTTTTGGAAAATAGAAGTATGACCAAGAAGTGACAAGTTATCAAAGACGAGGGACTAAAAATATAAATAAAAAAATCTGATTCCAGGAACCTATCGCGCTACGCGATGAGCCCAAGAACAAGACCATCGCGCTACGCGATGGTCTATGATGACGCATCAACACGTGTCGCGACGGGGAGACACGTGGCAGACGCTAGGGCTGAGTCAGCAGCCACGCGTCATTCCCCTGACATTGCGCTACGCGATGCCCTAGGTGACGGGACCATCGCGCTACGCGATGGTAACAAAATTCGGCTATAAAAGGGGAGGCTCACGGCATTTCTTTTCACACCACAAAGCACACACTTTCTAACACACACTAGTCTCGGTTTACGTGCCGATCTCGTGGAACGTGCCAAGCTCCGAAGCTCTGACGGTTTAAGCTATAGAACGCGAAGTAGAGTAGAAGTGCTGCTCAATCAGTCATAGGCAATTAACTTCTAATACCCGTACGAGGTAGGGGTTCTGATTAAGTTATTATTTTATTTTTATTATTATAATAACTTAGACCATAGTCGGGGGTATAGCCTGAACCTTGATCAACTGTTAAAAATAATATAGTTTTTCATAAGAAAATGTTATAGTTAAATATTTTTTCTTCATTATTAAGAAACGTAATGATTTACATGCAAAGGGTATGGTTAAATAGTATTTCTTAATGATTAAGAAATATACTATTCATTCACACAGGTTATAGTTAAAGTAATGTTTCTTCTTGAAGAAGAAACCTAGTATAGATGTTTCTTCCTGAAGAAGAAACTTGGATATGACTGACAAAATAAACAAAAAGACTAAAAGTCCAAATGTTTTATACAAACAAATGATTTATCAAGGTTAAAGCTATGCAAAACCAGACTTAAGGTCTGCCGAGTTAAATCAGACTTAAAGTCTGCTGATCAGACTAAGAGTCTGCTGAACTGAATTAGACTTAAAGTATGTTGATCAGACCTAAGGTCTGCTGATTAATCAAAAATATATTTATGCAAACCTATTACAAATATAGGTTAACAGCATACTGACAGGAAAGGTTTTCAAACGTCACTGAACTAACAACACCAGGTGAACACGTTAACCTTTTACTGTCTGAACTGATTTTACTCTTGTAAAACTGGTTGTTAATTACGAAGAGTTTGATAAATGTTTGCATGAGATATAATCTCTAAAATCGTTATAATACAAAATAGATAATAAAAAGCAACTCAGACCGAATACACATGTGTTTGGATTCAAACATAACTGATAATTGGCATAAAAAACCAAGTCAGTCATAACCGGTTCTCCAACAGGGTTACATAGCCTAGGGGAAGGTTGTCTCCAAATAGGGGCTATGTACTCGGGAAACCTTTGAATTGTGTTTGTAGGGCAGTGGTACAAATCCCGGGAATGAACAGGCATTCCTGCTGAGATTGTGAAACAGAAAACTATGTTTGTATTTAACGACTGTTATAAACTGTTTTATTGAGTCAACGATTCACCAGCTTTGTGCTGACGTATTTTCCCTCCACATTTCAGGGAAACTGTAAAGGATAGAACTGACAGGCAAGACTGATAGAAGATTGGAGACATAGTCATTAGAGGTGATCTGATGGCTCAGATATTTTATTCAAAATATTTTAATGAATTATATTTTAATGGCTGGTATTTAAATTATCAAAACTGGTATTCTAACCCAACATTTTATAAATTAGTATTATATTTTAAAGACTTCCGCTAATAACCCGCAACTCTGATATATTTTCAAAACAGATACCAACTAACGGGTGTCGCACCTAGTCCCTAAGTCGGGGTGTGACAAGGGGTGTTTTGTAACTGACATGAACAAGCTGAAAGGTAGCAGTGAGAAGAAAGATTGGCAGGAGAAAGGTGTTAAGATGAAAGATGGAGAGAAACCGACAGCAAGGAAAGGAAGGAGAGGAAAGAAATCAGTGAGTTCTATGGTGACCTCACCGGTTTATGAAACTACTTGAAGAAGTCGAGGCATTGTCGAGCTGTAGACACGCAATTCAACGCTGACCGGGAGGCAACCCGGGGTTTGTAAGTGTGTTCCATTTTATCTTCTGTTTGTTGAGTCGTTGTTTGACTTTTGTCTCGAGTTCTGTGCAACAAATCCCAAGTGTGGGGAGGCTTTTGGTGCAGTTTGCGTCTTGGAGGTTCGATAAGTAATTGGTTAATTTCACGGCTTTCCAAGTAAGTATTGCAAATTTCGACGCCGGAAACATGTTCAGGGTGTTGTCGGGATGTTGAAAAGTGACTGGGTCGGAAAATGCCCGACCCCAAATCGGCAAAAAAACTTTCTGTTCACCGGGGACCATCGCGCTACGCGATGGCCCTGGACAGCTCACCATCGCGTGGCTGGGACTTCCCAGACATCTGACGTCATCGTGTAGCGCGACGACGCCAAGACCAACCCCATCGCGCCACGCGATGCGTTCCAAACCCTAATTTGAATTAATTGGGTAATAATAATATAATAATATTTATATATAACAGCCCTCCCACCTTGTCTGATGTATTTGATATGTATATTTGTTTATATTTGTATAGTTGTTTGTGTTGCTTTTGGAACTTTGTGGGTGTGTTCCCTACAAACTCTCACGAGACCTCACTCGTCCACCCGGGCTACCAGGGGGTTTAAAAGGCTTGTTGCATACGCTAAATGCAACCGTGATTCCTGCGAAAGTGAGTTAGGTCTTTTATTATTTTTAATTAATTAACAAAATTTTTTATGAAACTGACTAATTCGGCTCGGTAATGACTTTTATAATATAAAAATATTAACTATCAAAAGACCTAAGTATGTATACTTGTGAGTGGTTGCTTATACATGTCTCGAGATTTATGCAGATGTGGTTAGTCAGTATTGATTAGTTGTGGAGACGTGTGTCACGAGTATGTGAGAGTTGTGGGCCGAGTTTAGCATTTCATTGTCATTATTATCAGGTGATTTCGGTTTCATAAACTGTTTTGTATTTTTTATATTTTCTTTTTAGTTTTTTAGAAATGTAATTGTAGAATTTGCGTAAACCCATCACATTTGTTCCCTGAGTTTTTAAGTAGTTAAACTGTCAGTTCAACCCCGTCACTAAATGTTTATTAATTGTTTTATTATTTTAACATTGAGGACAATGTCAACCTCAAGTGTGGGGATGGGGGAAAATTGAAAATTTTTAGCCCAATAGTACCTCGAATAGTATTCAGAAACTTAAGTTATTAACTGTCACTTATTGCGATTAATGCCAAGTTAGAGGTTCTTGGTCATGGTTGGTTTTCAGCTTCTCGATAGTTTTCCCGACAAATGTTTTTAAAATGAGAAGTTGAAAATGGAATCGTTTAGGCCGGGATAACGAGTCAAGTGGACGGGTATACATGTTTCATATCGGCAGCCCATATTTCCAGATATATTGTGAGATTAGCCCCTATACTTAATACACATATTATATAATAGATATAAAACATGTTTTGTCATTTATTAAGGGAAACCGGTATGTTTTATAGAATTAGAACTTGCTTGTCACATGCTTTTCGAGATCTTAATACCACCACCTGTATGGAGATTAGGATTTTAGAAACCCATTCCGTACATATTTTTCTCACTAAGTAAATTCCTTAATTATCCCCTAGGAGCCCATTTGGACCTTATTCCTTTTTCGTTTATTAAACTGAACATTACAAACCATTTCAGCCTTGGCCTTTATTTTATTTTTACCCGTATGATGAAATCCAGTTCGTTGTCGAGTGTATATATATTGAGTTGTACTTAGTCATCGAGTTGTAAAGTTGTCAAGTTCTGAGTTGTAATTATCAGTTAATCCAGTCATTGCATCTAAAAAAAATCAAAAAATCAGCAAAAAGAAGTTATCAGTTCAGTATTTCAGTTGTTATTAGCAGTTGATTATGTAAATAGTAGTTGATTTTGTATCTAGTTCGTTTGTATTCGTGAGTCTATACATTGGTTTATTTAACTGGTTTCATCCACCTGCGTCACTAAATATGCCTAATCCGCACCCAAACCTAAGCCTCAGCAAAACCTTAGTCTGAGTCTTTATGCAACCGGTGGTTAATGGGTGGAGATAAGACTGACCTGCAAGCATATTAAGTTGTAACTCATATTAGGTATTTTGAGGGCAGAGACATATATTGGCACATCTTTTGCTAGTCCAGATATTAAACCGAGAGGAGTGTTGATAGTGTGAGGGGTGTGAACATGTATGCCCTAACCGGAAACAAAGTACACTTGTCTGGGCGATTCTATAGTTTTATGGTAGCATTAACTTTATTTGTGGGTTGTCAATCTAGAAAGTGTCAGTCTAGGAAACTGGGTATGACCTTAAACCTTACTAGTATTAATGGTGATAATTGGTTGAACTATGATGGCGGTTAATGTTTACTTTAGAGTTTTGCTTGAAGGCAAGCAAAAGATAAGTGTGGGGATGTGATATTCGGTCTATTTGTACATATATTAGTATGTTAACTTGGTCGTTTTAGTTGTTTAGTTTAGGAAATATGGTACTTCATACATGTTTATTGTGTTTCAGGTCACAGGTACTTAACGCGCTTAATTTGGGCCTGTACGAGCATGGAATGAAGACCCGGGATGTCCAGCATGCAAACCGAGACATTAATATGGACTTGCTGAGTGAAGTGACCCGTCGCGTAGCGCGATGGGTGTGGAGGACAGGGCATCGCGCTACGTGATGCCCTTCATTATATTCTGCATTGACTTTGGTCCATCGCATAGCGCGATGGGCCAGGAGAGGAGACCATCGCGCTACGCGATGGTCCCCAAAATCGTGAAAGTTAGGGTTTTGTTTTATATTACATCTTGACGACCCTAGACGCTATTATCCACCTTCCAGACGATTTTCAGAGCAGAAAGGAGAGCCACCATCACTTCCAATCATCTCCAAGCATCATACATGTCCTACCAGATCATAACCGAAGCCCGAGAGATGTCAATGCACGGCTAGTTCCTTCGAGTCATACCCGGGATGTAGAGTATTGTATCTTTCAGTTTTTCTCATGTATTAAGAACGAATTGATTGTAACTATCTTTGATGTTAATCTATGAGTATTGATGTCTAGTATGATTGTGCACAACGTCAATTTAGGTTTATTTCGATCAGAACGATTAGTGTGCCAGTTGCTATGATAATTGCTTGTAGAATTGTTTTGACCTGTTAATTGCAAGAAAGCATACGTTTGCCCTTAGTTGAGTCACACTGGCAGGGACCGTTTTGATAACCAGTTCCGTGTGTTAGTGAGCGTGGATGCCTAAGGTTTAACCAGTTAGTCAGTCTGTAGTTGACACAGGATAGTTTATTTGTTAAGTTACATGAGTTTGCTGTTAGGTTATGTACTTGGATTTCCGGGTGTGATTTGTCTTTGTTAATTGATTGAATACGTGATTGCTTGTTTGCTTATTTTAAAAATATAAACTGTTTGCTAGTGTGATCAGCACTTTATTTGAACTACTTCATAATGTTACGAATCGTTTACACTTTACACTGACCACATACTCCTGGTGGATACGATACCTTACTTACCCATCTACTTAGGTTAATTAGGTTTTTGCATGACTTAAACGACGGTCATCGGTGACTATTTGGCAAGTGGTTCTTATGACAAGCGGGTGTACATATGGTCGGTTAAAGATGGGAAGATTGTGAAATCGTTAATTGGTGATGGGAGCATATCTTAGGTGAGCTGGAACAAGGAGGGTAACAAGATTGCTTATGCTACTCATAAGAATAGCGTTTGTGTTTCGGATTTCCGCATGTAAACCACTTGGGGGTATAGATATTAACCAAGTATGACTAATATCATAAACTCACTCGTAGAACTGATAATCAGAATTTGAGAAGAAAAGATTGCTTTGTATTTTCTGTGTATTTTACATAAGAACAAGACACCATAATTTATAGGTGTTTTACAATTACAAACAAAAAAGGAAACAAATAATATGTTGCTAGTCTATGGGCTGTAACAAGCTGTAAAGATGGTAAATATGTCAAGTATGAGCTAGGATATGATGACAAAAAACCTGATCTCATGATTGGCTCCATTTCATTTGACCTTCCTTTCTAACATTCCCCCTCAAGTTGAGTGGTGGGATCTCCAATACTCAACTTGGCTAGACACTCGTTGAATATTCTCCCGTCAACTACTTTTGTTAGGATGTCTGCTAGTTGGTCTTTTTATTGTACGTGCGGAAGTTCTATTATACCTGCTTCTAATTTTTCTTTGATGACGTTTCTATCAACTTCTATTTGTTTTGTTCTATCGTGTTGTACAGGATTTTCTGCTATTTGAATTGTTGCTTTGTTATCATACATAATTTTGCTACCTTTGGTTGGAGGGAAACCAATTTCTGTAAGAATTTTTTGTATCCATAATACTTCTGTCAAGCCTCGTGCTATCCCTTGAAATTCTGTTTCTGCACTTGATAGCGCGACTACCTTTTGTTTCTTGCTTCTCCATGTAACTAAATTTCCGCCAACCATAGTAAAGTAGCCTGATGTTGACCTCCTGTCATCTATATCTCCTACCGCATCTATATATTCCTGGACTTCAAGATGACCATGACATTTGAAGAGGACACCATGACCAATTGTACCTTTAAGATATCCGATAATCCTTAGAGCAGCTTTCATATGAGTAACCTATATGAGTAACCTGAGGCTTATGCATGAGCTGGCTAACTACCCCTACTGCATAGGCTATGTTAGGCGAGTATGAGATAAATATATTAGCTTCCCTACCATTCTTTGATAGATTTCTTTATCTGCTGGCTCTGCTCCCTCCATCATATGAAGGCCATGGTTAACAATTATTAGAGGATCAACTGGTTTGCAATCCACCATTCCAGTTTCTGCCAATAGATCAAGAATATATTTTTCTTACAGATGAAGATACCATGCTTAGATCTAAGAACTTCTATTCCAAGGAAGTACTTAAGTCTCCCCAAGTCTTTTATTTCAAATTCTACGAACAAGTTTTTCTTCAGATTAAGCATTTCTTCCTCATCGTTTCCTGTAATAATCATATCATCAACATAAATAATCAAACAAGTAACACGATCACCTCTTCTTTTAAGGAACAAAGTGTGATCTGAGTTACTCTGTTTAAGACCTTATTTTGTCATTCCCAGGGAAAATCTGCCAAACCATGCTCGAGGAGATTGTTTGAGTCCATAGAGAGACTTGTTTAATCGACAAACTTCTCCAGTTTTAAAGTTTCCTTTGGATCCTGGTGGAGCTTCCGTATAGACTCCCTCCTTTAATTCGCCATGTAGGAAGGCATTTTTAACATCATATTAGTGAAGGGGCCATCCTTTGTTAGCTTGAGAAGAGGACCCTTATTGTGTTAATTTTGGCAACTTGGGAAAAAGTTAATCAACCCCATACATTTAAGTATACCCCTTAGCAACCAAGCGAGCTTTATATCTTTCAATAGTTCCATCTAGTTTATGTTTGAGAGTAAACACCTATCGACATCCCACTGGTTTCTTTCCTTTCGGAAGAGAACATTTTTCCCACGTGTCACTTTTAATCAGAGCTTCCATTTCATTCTCTATAGCTTATTTCCATTTCTTTGACCCTAAGGCTTGTTCCACGGTATTTGGAGTTCCCTCTACGTATAGGGAGGTAGTGAAAGCTTTAGCTTCTATGGATAAGTTTTCGTTGGCTATGTTTGCCATTGGATACCTTGAGCCTATAGTTTGTTTTTCTGGGAGTACCGCTTTGGAGGAACTCCTCTGGTTGTCCTTGCTGGTAGTGTATATCTTTTAGGTGCCTCCTGCCCACATTGTTCATTTTCTTGTGTCTCCTGTCTATCCTGTTGCACTTCATGACCATTATATTCAGAAGTTTTTGGTTCTCTCGAAGGATCACCATTTTGATTAGTTTGAAGTGGTTCAGTAGGTTTAGATTGACTTACCTCAGACATCAGGTTAGGAAGATCTTGTTCAGTTGTACCGATCGTTTCACTATAGGACTGTCTAGGGGTGGGTGACTCATTTGGGGAACTGTGATTAACTTCTTGTGATGGTGGTATCCATTTTAACCAACTTAGTGTGTCAACATATTCTTTCTCCTTCTGCTCGCCATGTTGGGTGTTGTAGAATAATTCGGTTTCAAGAAAGTCACAATTCATTATGGTGTACATGTGACGTGATTTTGGATTGTAGCATCGGTACCCCTTTTGATTAACCCCGTACCCAACAAAGACACATTTTTTGGCACAAGGATCGAGTTTGCTTTGATTTATTTTTGGTATATGAACAAAAACAGGACATCCAAAGATTTTGGGAGGTAGGGTAAGGGGAGGACGAATTTTGGTAAATTTGGCCAATGCTTGAATTGGAGTTTTAAGTTTAAGAGCTTTGGTTGGTAGTAGGTTAAGAAGATAGGTAGCTGTTGCAAGAGCTTCAGGCCAAAAATTTGTTGGAGCCTTGGATTCAATTAGTAAGGCATGAGTTATTTCCAAAAGGATACGATTTTTCTATTCGGCCACACCGTTTTATTTCGGGGTGTGTGAACAAGATGTTTTATGAATTATCCCTTTCGATTGACAAAACTGTTTCATGGAGTCATTAACAAATTCTCCTCCATTGTCAAATCTCAAGATTTGAATGGATTTTTGAAATTTGTTATGAATCATGGTATAAAAGTTTGTAAAATTTCCAAAGACTTCAAATTCGTGTTTTTAAGAAATACATCCATAATTCGGGTACAATCAACAATAAAAATCACAAAATAACGATAGTTTCCCCCCCAAAGTTATTTTTGCAGGTCCCCGCACATCAGAATGAATCAATGAAAAAGGAAATTTTAACTTTAGTGTCATTATGTTTGTAGGTGTGAATATGGATTTTGGCCAAAACACAAGTTTCACAATTTAACGCATTATTGTAAGGAAATAACTTTGGAAATAAAAGAAGTAAATAATCAGTAGATGGGTGCCACAGTCTTAGATGCCATAACCATGCTTCTCTATCGGTACTCCCGTGAGCCAACATCATAGTTCCTTGTTGAGTCACTTCATCCACATAATACAATCCTTGGCGTTCAGTGCCACGCCCAATGATCATCCTTGTCCTGATGTCCTGTAGGATACAAAAGGTGGGGTGCATTAGAACAGTACAATTTAATTCTTTGGTAACATGGCTAATTGATAGAAGTTTATGTGACAAAGACGGTATATAAAGATAATTTGATAATTTCATCGTTGGTGAAATTTCAATTGTCCATCCCCCTTTTTACGGTAATAAGCCCCCCCCCCCCCCCCCCGCTAGCAGTTTGAACATAGTTTTTTTTGTTTAGATTTTGAAATAATATTCGAGAGTTCGAATGTCATGGTATTCGTGGCACCACAATCAATTATCCATGACTTATCCCTAGTTTCACACCCGCTTACCATGTTTGCCTTTCCAATTGACTCTCCACTCGTCCCTTTTCTTTCAGTGACCTCATATTTTTTTTGGTCCCCCTTTGAATTATTATAAACTAGGGGTTGGAATTTATCAAGTTCATAACTTCAATAGAAAAAACTTAGGATTTAAAATAGAGGGGTTTGAATGATAAATATTTTAGCCAAGGACTGAATAGTAATTATTTGAAACATGAGGGTTCGAGTTTGATAACCCAAACCCTATACATGTTACGCATTCATCCTCTTCGTTAATTGCAGCCCCCACACCTCCACCGACTACACTCTTTTGCTGGTCTCCGCCGTTATTGGTGGCAGTAGAGTTGCCCGCGGCGGTGGCTACCTTTCCCCCATCTTTACCTCCTTGTTTGTGGCCATCGATCCACCAATCTGGAAAACCAGCGATCTTAAAACATTGTTCTTTGGTGTGCTTGGTCATGCCATAGTTTTGATTTGTCCACCCGGGATGATGACCCTGTTTATTGCCCTCAGTCTGACCGGAGATACCCTCTTGAAATAAGACCCGCTCCATCTTTATCGTTTGGTCTAGTAACAGCCAAACCGACGGCCACACCATGATTGGAAGATAAGTCGCCGGAATTTGTACCTAAAATATTTTGGTTAGCAGTTTCTTTTCTAGCAGCGGCATAGGCACCCTCTGTCGACGGAAGAGGATTCCACCGCAAGATTTTCCTTTTTATTGGGTCAAGAGCATTCAAGAACTGGAACAATTTTTGTTCGCCTCTAATCTTGTTATAGGTTGTAATATCAGTTGCACACGTCATCGGATTTGGATCTCTTCTTTCAGTTTCTCCCCAAATCCCTTGTATTATAATCCAGAATTCTTCCAATGGTACGCCATTTTGCTTGAACTCATTCGCTTTGACATGGAGATCAAATGTTTGGAGCTTATCCTTACCGCTGCTATACTTAACCACAAGAGCATCCCACAATGATTTTGCTGTATGGAACTCGGTGAGATTACTAGCAATAGCAGGTTCAATGTTTTGAATGAGCCAAGAAAAAAACAACAAGATCATCTTGCTCATATTCTTTATTGGTTTGTTCTGGTTGGTTTGTGGTTAAGTGATTCAATAAAGCTTTTGATTCCCCCCTATGGCGACTCATATCATCTGAGCCCATAGGGCGTAGTTCTGGCTATTGAGGTTCAGGATAATTTTAAGGCTATCAGAAATATTCTGTTTAGGGGTTTGTGTTTGGGAATTAAGACAATTTTTGAGAAGATTGGCTATTTGGATTGTGAGGTTGTCTAGGGTTAAAGCCGAGCTACCGTCTATATCAGACATGGCAGCTTACTAGTTGAGTAAGGCTGAATGGTTGCTGGGTAGATGATGAGAAGTATTGATCCTAGAATCATTAACGCTGCTCTGATACCATAATAGAACTGATAATCAGAATTTGAGAATGCTTTGTATTTCTGTGTATTTTACATAAGAACAAGACACCATAATTTATAGGTGTTTTACAATTACAAACAAAAAAGGAAACAAATAATATGTTGCTAAGCTCCGGGCTGTAATGAGCTGTAAAGATGGTAAATATGTCAAGTACGAGCTGGGATATGATGACAAAAAAAAAACTGATCTCGTGATTGGCTCTATTTCATTTGACCTTCCTTTCTAACACTCACTAGTGTTGTTTTTGTTAGATAAGCCAACAATTTTTTTCCGTGTGTCAAAATACAGTTAACCAACATGTTAACTAATCGATTATGATAAATTGGATCGGATTTTGCAATTTTTTCTAGAGCACGGTTAAAAATGGATGTTGGATGGTTTTCATATGTTGTGTTATTTTAATTAGTAATCCTTTATGTAAAGGTCGATATTTAATAAAGATGGGCTCGTTAGTGTATATATATGCATTTTGTGCACATATTGTTTCAGGGAAAGTGAATACGGTGCTGTCAGATACCTAACCTTGCACGTAAAACATTTCAAAACTACCTAGTTTTTATTAATAGTTACCAAAATTAATTTGAAATGTCTATCTCTTTTTCCCTAACTGTTTTGGACCGATTAATCAAGAAAATAAAGGTTAACTAAAAATTGAAATTATTTTAATTATTTTGTTTTAATAGAAACTGGAAACAATTAAAAACGAAATCCAAAAATGTTATTTTTCGATCGAAATTGCAAGAACTAATAGTCTAACACAATTATTAAGCATGAATATTTTCTGATTTAGAATTGCAAATTTGTGGCTGCGAGCACTCTCCAATCCTACTTGGCTTCCTACATTGCATCTAACTCATATAGAGTTTGATTGTTTATTGTTTCCGTTCTTTTTCAGTTTCATTGAAAGTAGTCAAAATTATATTGTGTAATTGAAGAGGTATGTACCCGCCTCAACACCAAGCAAGGCGGGTCAACCCACAAGATAAAGACATTATGAAGGCACAAAGCCAAAACCCAGGCGCATGGCGCATACAAAACATGCTCAGGCATCATATGCTCGCGCATCACATATGCGCGCGGCGCATATCGCATGCTCTTGCACATCACATATGCTTGCGCGTCACATATGCGCGTGGCGCACCAGCGCGCGGCGCATATCACACGCTCGTGCATATCACACCTGCGCATGAAATATCTGCGCGTGAGAATAAAAAGAAGACTTCGCGCATCCTCAGGATGGGCGCATACCACACGTGCACATAATCAACCTCGTCCTTATCCAAATCAGGATTAGGGCAACCTTGATTGTGCACGTCAGACAATCTTCTAGAAGGCATCTTTTTAAGGAGTAAGAACATGCTGATGTTGACAGCTGCCAAATGAAAGGTCGACAACTCAGCATGACACATGTGCTACCACATGATTACAACCAACGAGAAAGCGCCAGGTGTCCCAGAGGACACATGGCGCAGTGCGATTGGAGGAGGCCAACGAGGCTGAGCCCAACCAGTGGAAACCCTAGCACTATAAATACAGCATCAACTCCACTTTGATGACACATTCATTCACACTCAATCATTGACAGTTACAAGCAGTGATATCACATTCAATCATATTGAATTATATTCACTCACAGTCAGTTACAGAAAAACACACAGTCACACAAAATCAAGAGTATTCAGCGATTCAGCAATACTCTTGAGATTCACTTACATACAACATTATTATCTTCTCCAAAAGATACTGATTCTCACGCCGGAGGGTTACCCCAAAGAGGACCCCTCTGTCCCTTTCTGAGGGGTAAGTAACGGCGCTGTTCATTTTGTAGGTGGAAGAACTCGGATCCAGAAGAACCATCGGTGAAATAGTTTAATCACACCCGAGGAAAGTAGATCTGCTACCAGTGAGTAGATCCACGTTTCTTCATTGGCGCCATCCGTGGGACACAAACGGCAATCAGATCTCATCCAGATCTACAAAAATTCAATCACCATGGTTTCTGGAGTTCGTAACGTTGATCAAGCTCTAGAGGATATTGAACGTGAGGGTGTTAACGACGGACAGCAGGTTCTGAGGGTTCCGCGTGATTCTACGCGTACCACCAGCAACCGTCCCTTCGTCACAACCCCTCACGGCCAGACTGAAACTCCTCCAGACGATCACACGTTACAAAATATGGCCGGCGCGAAGCTGAAAGGACCAATGGGTCCAGAAGATGAAGCAAACGATCCGAATGAATGGCTCATAAATGAGCAGCGGCGTCTGATGGAAAAGTACACTGAAATGATCAAACAGAAGAAGCTAGCCGACCAAACACAAAGGCAAGCGATTGATAAGCAGCCTACAAAAAGGCCGCGCGCGCCGGAAGAAGGGCATTCTGTTCACACTGCACACACTGAGTTCAGTGATGAAGAGGTGCATAGCATGAGGAAGACAAGGGATACTCATGCAGGAGGCTCGCAGCTCCGCGCGCCTGTGAACATGGCGCCAGGAGCCAGAGCAGATCCGGATCTGCACATGCCATACAGCCCACCGGTCAGAGGGCAAGTGGACGTAACCACACCCTACAGACCAGCCATCCTGGTAAAACACTCAAAGTTTACTGCGCGCATCGCGCAGGCTCCCATCCAGCACAAGACCAAGATGCCAAGTGGTCTGGGGAAATATGATGGCACGACGGATCCAGATGACTTTTTGCAGGGTTTCTATAACACGGGAAACCTAGAGAGCTGGACGATGCCAACATGGTGTCATATGTTTGCCCGCTGCCTCACGGGCGCAGCGCGAGTATGGTTCGAGAGCTTGCCGACAGGGCAAATTGATGGGTTCGAGGAACTATTAGAAAAGTTCCAGGCCCACTTCGTACAGCAGCGCAGGCACACGCGCGATCCTGATGACATCATGCACTGCATCCGCAGGAATGATGAAACGATTGAAGATTACATCACTCGTTTCAATCAGGAGTCCCTGGCAATCGGGGGCATAACTGAGCAGCTCCTGCGCGTGGCCTTTATACAAGGCGCGCGCAGTGATCAGTTACGACGAGCTCTCGTAAGCAAAGATGGTATGCCCACCACGTGGGCCAAGTTAATGGAGGCATCGCGAGTTTTCGCGAGAAATGAGAAACAGATTGCCCAAGATAGGGCAAGAGAAAGAGCGCATCAGGCTGAATCACCGCGCAGCAAAGAGAAGAGGGCCAAACAGAACTCTGTATGGTCCAGGTTGCAGCCAACAAGTTTTTCTTCCGCGGAAAAACAAGCGCAACCAAGCTCACCCCAGCCCCAAAAGGATGCTCGTAAACACGGGGAGGGTGACAAGAGGGAGGGTGGCAGAGATCCTAGCAGACCTCTGCCAAGAATATGGACTCCCCTCACTAAAACACCTTCACAGGTGTTAAGTACTGAGAATGTCCAATTCAAGCCTCCCAAGCAACTACACTACAAGGGGCCGCAAAACAGTGGTAAATATTGTGAATTTCACAAGTCCCCGGGACACAACACCGACGCATGCCATCATTTAAAGGATGCGATCGAGAAGGATGTAAAGTCTGGCAGGCTGGCTCACTTGGTAAAAAACCAAAGAATAGAAGATGAGCAACCGGAGGGAGCCTCTGCCAGCAAGAAGTACAAAAGAATCTGTGTGGCTGAGGGGGGACGACAAGGGCAGACGTCAAGAAAGAGAAGCGCGCAAATTCACGGAGATTGGCGCGAGCAGCAAGTCATCTTCCCAAGAATCAGGGGAGGTCCTTCAATAAGCAGTCCTCTCGTCATTACCACACACATTGCTCATTACGAAGTGTCAAAGGTCCTGGTGGACACTGGAAGCGAATCTGACATTATGTATGAGCAGTGTTTCAGAAAGTTAGACCCGGCAGACCAAGCTCGGCTCGAAATTGTGAACGCACCAATCTGTGGTGTCTCAAATGAAATCATACATCCCCTAGGCCAGATTCAGTTTGAACTAACTATGGGGGATGATGAGCACAAGCGAGCCGAAGTTGTCAACTTCTTGGTCTTGCCCACCACGTCATGCCACAATATGATCCTGGGTAGGGGAACAATTGCCCAATTTAATGCTGTACCGTCGCCAGCGCACGGCGCATTGGGGATCCCTACACCAACAGGCGTAGCATTTGTTTACCGCGATCATTTGTGCGCAGTGACAACCACGCCGCGGGAAGGGAGAATGAAACTTCCAACGGCGGACAATGCGCCAGAGAAGTGGATTTTAAACCCAAATTTCCCCGACCAAACGGTCACAATTGGCGCTACCATTTCAGACGACACGAGATTGAGAGTGAAAAGGTTGCTCACAAAATACATGTCGGTCTTCGCGTGGCAACACTCCGATATGATTGGGGTCCCGCGAGACTTGGCGCAACACTCTCTTAACACGTTCAAGTCGGTGGAGCCAATTGCTCAGAAGAAGAGAATCATGGGGGATGAAAAGGCGAGGGCCATGAATGAGCAAGTTGAGGACCTGTTGCGCGCAAACATTATCCGCCCGATCCGATACCAGACGTGGGTAGCCAATCCTGTGATGGTAAAGAAAAGCAACGGGTCATGGAGGATGTGTATTGACTTCAAGGACCTCAACAAAGCATGTCCGAAAGACTGTTACCCACTACCAAACATCGACGCAAAGGTGGACTCCGTGGCGCCATTCAAGCTCAAATGTTTCCTGGACGCCTACAAAGGCTATCACCAGATTCAAATGGCACCACAGGATGAAGACAAGACGGCCTTCAGAACCGACAAGGGTGTTTTTTGTTACACAAAAATGCCCTTTGGTTTAAAGAATGCGGGCGCAACCTATCAGAGACTTATGGATTCGGTTTTCAGTGAACAAATCGGAAGAAATCTAGAAGTCTACGTCGATGATTTGGTGATCAAGAGCAGGGAGGAGAGACAAATGCTCAACGACATCGAGGAAACTCTTCAGCGCCTAACGGAAGTTAACATGAAGCTCAACCCGAGCAAATGTACTTTTGGCGCGGAAGAGGGGAAATTTCTTGGTGTAATGGTCACTAAGGATGGTTTCAAGGTGAATCCTGAGAAGGTGGAAGCCATCCTTGACATGCCTTCACCATCCACCATGAAAGAGGTTCAGAAGCTGAATGGTAGATTGGTGTCAATCAACAGGTTCCTAGCGAACCACGCCAGCAAATCTACTCCATTCGTTAACACCTTGAGGAACTGTTTGAAGAAGAGCCAATTCAAGTGGACGCCTGAGGCTGAGCAAGCTTTCAATGAGATAAAAGAATGTCTCATAAAGCTGCCCGCGCTCACAGCCCCACTTCCTGGCGAAACCCTTACATTGTACTTGTCAGCTGGAGATCGCGCCATTGGCGCAGTATTATTGGTGGATCGCAAGGGGATCCAAACGCCAATATACTATGTGAGTCAAGTGCTCACAGACCCTGAGACGCGCTATTCCATCATGGAAAAATTAGTTTTGTCACTAACACACGCGTCGCGCAAGCTACATAGATATTTCAATGGTCATCCTATTGAAGTTCTGACTGATTACAACATCCAGCAAGTCTTGCGGCGCCCCGCGCTCTCCGGAAGGCTGACAAAGTGGGCGCTGGAATTAGGTGAACACACGATCACCTATAAGCCCCGTCCAGCAATAAAGGGTCAAGTTTTAGCGGATTTCATCACGGAAATCCCAGAGGGAAAGGTTGAAGAAGCTCAGCGCGAGGTAGATCCTCCGCGAGCAAATGATGAAGAAGATGTTTGGAGGCTATTCACGGATGGAGCCTCCAACAACGAGGGGTCCGGCGCAGGCCTCAAACTGGTGGACCCTGATAATCATGAATATACTTATGCTATTAGGTTGGACTTCAAGAGTACCAACAATGAGGCTGAGTATGAAGCCCTGCTGGCTGGTCTGCGCATTGCGCGCAAGTTTGGAGTTAAAAGGCTAGAGGCTCATGTTGATTCTTACTTGGTAGCTGCTCAGGTCAACGGCCTATATGACGCCAAGGAGAACACAATGCCTCTATATCTAGAGCAGGCAAAAAAGCTCGTTGAGCAGTTTGACTTCTTCAGAATCATACACATCTCGCGCAGCGAAAACAAGTCTGCTGACGCGTTGAGTAAAATGGCATCAACTAATTTTGATCACTTTGGCAAAGATGTCAGGGTGGAAATAATGAGCAGCCCGTCAGTGCAAACGCAATCCGTCCTTGTAATTCATACAACCCCCTCATCCTGGATAACTCCAATAATGGAATTCCTGAAGGAGGGAAAGTTACCGGACGATCGCGCTCAGGCGAGAAAGATAAGACACAAGGCGCAGAACTATGAACTACTTGATGGTACAGTGTATCGGCGCTCTTATCTTGGACCGCTCATGAAATGCCTGGATGCTGAAGAAGCAAGCTATGTGATTAGGGAGATTCATGAAGGAATCTGTGGAATTCACGCTGGTCCGCGCATGGTGGTTGCCAAGGCGATGAGCTCAGGCTACTATTGGCCAGGCATGTACTTGGATGCGCTAAAAGAAATCCAAAAATGCAAGGCATGTCAGAGCTACGCGCCAAACACCATGCGTCCAAAAAACAACTTGATTCCAGTCACCTCAGCATGGCCTTTCCACAAATGGGCCATTGATATTGTGGGGCCCCTGCCGCAAGCGCAAGGGCGAGTGAAATTTTTGGTAGTGGCGATAGACTATTTCACAAAATGGGTTGAAGCCAAGCCACTAGCAAAAATCACAGCTGAGGCGATGAAGCAATTTATCTGGAGCCACATCATTTGTCGTTTTGGCCTTCCTCTGGAAATTGTGAGCGACAATGGCAAACAATTCACTGACAGGAAGATATCAAGCTGGCTCAAAGAATTGCACATCAACCAAATCTTCACGTCCGTCTACCATCCTCAAGGGAATGGCCAAGTGGAGCGCGCGAATCAAAGTTTGCTAAATGGGCTGAAGAAAAGATTGGAGGGAGAATCCCATTCTTGGGTCGAAGAGTTACCTAATGTCCTGTGGGCGCACAGGACATTAAGCAAAACTAGCAATGGCGAATCCCCGTTCAGCCTAACCTATGGGACAGAGGCTATGATCCCAGCGGAAATTGGATGCCCATCCCATAGGGTACTCATGATGAGCAAAACTGATAACGACCGCGAAAGAAGATTGGACCTTAACTTGCTTGAAGGGCGCAGAGAAGCGGCTATCATTACTGAGGCCAGATACAAGAAAAAGCTGGAAAAATATTATAATCAGCGCGTTAAAGAGTGCCACTTCAAGAAAAATGATTTTGTCCTTCGAAACAATGAAGCTAGTCGCGCAATACCCCCAGGAAAAATGTCCCCCAATTGGGAGGGACCTTATCAAATTTCAGAAGATCTGGGGAAAGGCGTGTACACTTTAAAAGATTTGAACGGAAAAAAGATACCGCGCGCGTGGAACGCGGCACAACTTAGAAAATGCTTCATGTAAAAAGTTCAAATTTGTAATCAAGGCTTTTAAGCCATCATGAATGCTGATTCGCGCAATCTTTCAATATTTGTCGCGCTATCTTTCAATATTGGTTCTATTACCTTTGCATACATGTTTCACACTTCCTTTATTAAATTGGAACAATATGACAACACTATATTGACTTCAAAACAAAATAAAGCGAAGTAAAACATACATGCGCGAGCCTTAGCTCAAACGCGTTAACGAGTCTTAACTCTAAAACGTCAGGGCCTTAGCCCAAAATTACGAGCCTTAGCTCAAACACGTTAATGAGTCTTAACTCTAAAATCGTCAGGGCCTTAGCCCAAAACAAAGAGCCTTAGCTCAAAACACTCACATACATCCATCTTACACCCCGCGCAGCCTGATCATAAAAATCCTTAAACAAAACTAAGGCAAAGTACATGCCATATCATGTTAAGGTCTCAGGTCGAGGCCGCGCGCGGAACCATAGTGGATATCTGAGTAACACAAGCTGACATGTAATGGCTAAACTCATACTTCCATACCGCGTGACAACAACGCGCGAAAAAGAAATAACGAAAAATTAGCGCGCATGTCAGCATGAGCAAGATACTGCGAGAACCACAAACAAAATAGAACAGAGGTTAAGTGAATAATTTCCTTACAACTTTGTTCTTATTTTAACGTTCAAGCATATCTTATATCTATACAACCAAACATGAAGAGATGAATGGAAATGCGCAAGATACGAAAAGGAGAGAACAAGTTTCATTTCATTGGATCGAAATTTACAAGTATGATGAGTTACAAATTACAAGTATAAAAGATAAATATACAAAATTTGATGAAGGGCTTCTCAAGTCTCCACGTCGACGTCAGCCGCTTCATCACCCTCATCATCTCGCGCAGCATCTGGCGCGGTCTGCTCTTCATCCCCGAACTGACCATAGTCAAGTTCTTCCTCCTCATTGGAGTCTTCGATCACAACGGTGTCACGAGCAGATTCTTTCGCCGCGCCAGAGCCGCTGGCAGGGGCAACATCCCCCGCGCCACCATCATCGCCACCAGCCCTCTCGCAATCATCAAGCAACTTCTTTAGTGCGCCGAGGTCGGGCTGGTCAGCAAGCGCAGCTATCTGTAAATCATTAGAAAAGTAATGAGTACAAAACACTTAGAAAAGTTAGTAAAGTAAAACTCATTAGGATCAAGGTACCTGCATAAGGATGGGGATGGGAGTATTCATATACTTTTCCCCCACCGCGGCCATGTCCGCGCAGGCCGCATCGCTCTTGTAAGGGTACTCGGATGGGTTTTTCCTCAACATGCCATACTCATACCCATCCGTAAACCCTTCAGCTCGGCCAACCAAGCGCGCGGCGGCATTACAGTCCATCACAAGGGCTTGAAACTCGGCGGAATATTTCATCGCCAAAGCGCAGCGAGCCATGCCCTGTGACACCAGCCATTGGCGATCCTGCGCGAGGCCAGCAACAGACGTCTCGAGGGCAGGAACCTGAGAGTTTAATAACTCAACAGTTTCCTTAGCCTTTTTTAGTTCCTCCTTATCAGACGCTGCTGCCGCCAAAATTTTTTCTTTCTCCGCCTGCGCAGCACCAAGTGCTTCCTGGCTAGACGCCGCCGTGGCCAAGGCCTCATCTCTATCGGCCTGCGCGGCCGCCAAATCCCTTTTCAGGCGCGCAACCTCGCTCTCCAGAGATGATTTCTCAGTAATACTCTGGATGATAGCTTGGTCACGCGCCTCGGCCTGCTGTTCCAAGACACGCACTCTGCGCGCGTACTTGGCAACTTCGGCCTCCGCTAACTGCTGCTTCTCCCGCGCAGCTTGGAGCTCATGCCCGCGCTTGATGTATGCGGTGTTGGCACTTGCTCGGTTTTCACTGAGCTCCGCCTGGAGTTTCTCAGCTCGCGCGCGAGCATCAGACAGGTTCCAGGCGGCCACCTTAGCCTCTCGCTGGGCTTCCACAAGAGCGTCGCGTACTTTAATATAATCACGACGAAGCTCTTGGGAAGCAGAGAAAAAAGCCGACCCAGCGAAAACATGGTCGTTCAGCAAGTCCGCGCGAGTGCGCTCCTCTTGATACCTCCTTTCAGTAGGAGGCACGGCATGAGCCCAGAAGTCCTCGCATACGCCCATGGATTGAAAGGAACTTTCTTCATTAATATTCCATCTCGGGCGGTAAACGTGGTCACCTTCCTGCAAAAACACAAGAAAAGTTCTAAGTCATAAAACAATCTTATATGGAGATACGCGCAGCGGACTAACAAATCAATACATACCTGCGGGGATGAAGCAGGAATGTCTGCGCCAGCCCCACCAGAGGTCTGCGCTGCAAACACTTGCGGCATCGCAGGGCTGGCGCGATCTCCCAAGGAGTCTTCAACTTGAACCCCCTCGTCCCCCTCATCTTCTTCAACAGGCCTCTTCTCCTGCGACCTGAAAGGCTCCAAGTCAGCCTCGCGGGGAGGGCTTCGCGCGGGAGGAGGCGAGGGAGGTCTCGACGCCGCAAGTTCGGCGCGCAGTAAGGTTTCCTGCTCCTTGGTTATCCCAACAAGGGGAGACTCAGCACTAGCAGGAGCAGGACCAGAACCAGCGGCGCCGACAGCGGCGCCAGGAGTATCACCAGCAACTGTTGTGCCAGCTACAACTCCTATGAACAAATAAACAAGGAAAAATGGTTTATGACTAAGTCCAAAAGGAAAAATTCAGAAGACAAATGTGCAAAACTTACCTTGGCGCAACTCTGTTCGCGCGTCGAACATCGCCATAAAATTCATTCTACCCTTTTCAGAGGGTAGAACAGGGGACTTCGATGGAGTCCCCGGCGCAGCCGTAGCACCTTGTGGCGCCTGCGGCTGATCTGTTACCGTCGCCGGCTCTGCAAACATTCAAATAACCAACGGTTTAATAACAACTCAATCAGATGAAGATAAGCAAAGTATACCTGTTGCAGGCGCGGCGCGGCTTCTCTCTTCAGCAGCGCGAACGGAGGAGGCGACGGCGCCATACCTCAAGTGGACAGGAGGCCTGCCCACTTTCACAGGGAGGGAAGATAAAGAGACCTTGGTGGTAAACACCTGGGTTTCCTTTGGTCCCTTTGTTTGAGCATGGGGATGAGCGACAGGGGTGTCATCTTTCCTTTGTTTCTTACTGGCCCCTGCGCCAGATCTCCCCTTAGCTTTGCGCTTTAGTAGAGGCACCTCCTCTTCCTCCTCCTCCTCTTCCACGAGCTCTAGCTCGTAGTTTTCAAGCGCATCTACAAAAACAAGCGACAGAACTGTTAATAAACTTGGGTATTCTAAAGGAATGAGCAGGAGTGCGAAGGCTTACCAGGCGCGTCACCGTCAAAATCAAAATCCAGATCCACTGGGATGAACATGTCATCAAAGCGATCCGGGAAACCAACCTCCCCAACGCCAAGTTCGACGGAGCCGCCCTCCACATGTTCATCATAAGCGGCAAGGATGTAATCCTTGGTGACTGCGCAAAGACAAGTTAAATGATATCAGCAAAAGAACGATGTTCGCGCAACAAAAAAAAAAAAAAAAAAAAAAAAAAAAAAAAAAAAAAAAAAAAAAAAACTTACACAACCCGTCGACTTGGATAACGGGCTCAAGCGCGCTGTCGGCCCAGAGCCTGCTCATGCCGACCCCAACCAGCGCCTCCTCGCAAATTTTCTTCGCGGGGGATGGTTCGGCGGTCAGTTTCTTAACCCATGCGCCAGTTGGGTTCTTGAGGACATCCTCATCCGCCGGCGCAGAAGTGATAGAGCGCATGGTCATACGGATGGGGATCACACCGGCCTTAATGTAAAAAAACCTCTCAGACCAGTCATGAAGGCTCTTGAATGAAACAGTGGAGCACTTCACCTTCTGACTGCGAGGAATAAAAGAGATCCAATTGTCTTGGATCTTGGCCTTATAAAAATATTGAAAGCGCCGAGGAGTGGGTTCCTCGCGCTGGGATTTGCACATGAACTCAAAGTGAGTCACGCGCACGAGTCCAAACGGATGGACTTGGGATATGTGAATCCCATAGAACTTCAACAGTGCACCCACAAACCTTGTCATCGGGAGACGAAGGTTGCAGTGGGTGAAAAAGTGGCTATATAGGGATATATAGCCGGCAGGCGGGTCCGCCGCCGTTTGCCCGGACCTAGGCAACATGCAGCCAAACAGGGTGGGAAAGCCCTGAGAGGCGATGAGGTTGTCGAGATCGGACTGCTTCAATTTGCAGAGGATTTCATTCCACCTTTTGGTGGCCTTGGTCCTCCCTACTTCCTCCGATGTGGTTTCAACAACCTTCTTCCCCTTTCCTTTTTGCTTCAATGTCGACATCACCACAGATTTCACACGGCGTCTTCGAGAGGCAACGGAGGTGATTGAAGGGCTAGACGAGTATGAACTATCAGACATACAACTGTAATAGCCGATAATCGAGGATTCGAATCGATGTAAACACTCAAATCAGAGTGTGAAAGCAGAAATTTGAATTTTAGCAACAATGAAGATGAAGATAAAAATTTCCTAAGGGCCTGCTTTTATAGGACCAGGAGAGAGAAAAGTGGCAGCTGATCGGATTCCACGCGCCCCCACTCGCAGGGGCAACCCAACGAAGGCGCGACACGTGTCCCTAACAGCTGTGTGAGGGGACAAAAGGATGTAACCGACCTGCCACGGAACAGACACGCGCCCCCACTCGCAGGTACTAACCAATGCGAGTGCGACACGTGTTCAAGACAGCTGTGAGGGGACGTGAAAGGCAACTGTAGCACCTCGAGCACACGAAACGTCTGACACGTTTACGGCGCACGTCATCACCAACCAACCACGTGTTTGGACCTTTCGTTTTCAACCAAATGGATAGAACTTCGCGCGACGATGGAAACAACCAAGAAAACGACAAAACCCCCTACAAAAGGACAATTCAGTGAGTCTAATATCTATCTTACCGCGCTCGCGCGAGATAAGACACACATTAGACTGGGGGGGCTTGAAGAGGTATGTACCCGCCTCAACACCAAGCAAGGCGGGTCAACCCACAAGATAAAGACATTATGAAGGCACAAAGCCAAAACCCAGGCGCATGGCGCATACAAAACATGCTCAGGCATCATATGCTCGCGCATCACATATGCGCGCGGCGCATATCGCATGCTCTTGCACATCACATATGCTCGCGCGTCACATATGCGCGTGGCGCACCAGCGCGCGGCGCATATCACACGCTCGTGCATATCACACCTGCGCATGAAATATCTGCGCGTGAGAATAAAAAGAAGACTTCGCGCATCCTCAGGATGGGCGCATACCACACGTGCACATAATCAACCTCGTCCTTATCCAAATCAGGATTAGGGCAACCTTGATTGTGCACGTCAGACAATCTTCTAGAAGGCATCTTTTTAAGGAGTAAGAACATGCTGATGTTGACAGCTGCCAAATGAAAGGTCGACAACTCAGCATGACACATGTGCTACCACATGATTACAACCAACGAGAAAGCGCCAGGTGTCCCAGAGGACACATGGCGCAGTGCGATTGGAGGAGGCCAACGAGGCTGAGCCCAACCAGTGGAAACCCTAGCACTATAAATACAGCATCAACTCCACTTTGATGACACATTCATTCACACTCAATCATTGACAGTTACAAGCAGTGATATCACATTCAATCATATTGAATTATATTCACTCACAGTCAGTTACAGAAAAACACACAGTCACACAAAATCAAGAGTATTCAGCGATTCAGCAATACTCTTGAGATTCACTTACATACAACATTATTATCTTCTCCAAAAGATACTGATTCTCACGCCGGAGGGTTACCCCAAAGAGGACCCCTCTGTCCCTTTCTGAGGGGTAAGTAACGGCGCTGTTCATTTTGTAGGTGGAAGAACTCGGATCCAGAAGAACCATCGGTGAAATAGTTTAATCACACCCGAGGAAAGTAGATCTGCTACCAGTGAGTAGATCCACGTTTCTTCAGTAATGATCCAAAATGATCTCATAATTCATGTTTACATTAATTATTTAGTAAGCTCAACTATGATGGAAGAACCATGAAGAATCCCAAAAAAAGGTCCAACCTAATAATAATACTTAACATATATTGCTTTTATTAATTTCGGAACATAATAGTAAAAGATATGGAGATTTCCAATTAATCTTGGTAACTTTAAATCAAAATGACATGGTTTTGAAAGGTTTTACATGTAAGGTTAGGTGTTTGACAGCACCGTATTCACTTTCCCTTATTGTTTCATGAATAAATAAATAATTTATCGTAACATAATATTTTTTTATGTATAACTAGGTAAGATCCCGCGTTACACATGGACGGAAAATATATAAAACTTCATATATGTATGTGTGTGTGCGCGCGCGTGCATGTGTGTTATATATATTTTAATGAATTGTAAACGCCAAATAATCTATTATTATTATTATTATTATTATTATAAGGTATCACATTGTTGTTTTAATTAAAAGAATCCAAAATACAAAGACAAATAGAGAAAAATAACAATTTAAAACATAATTATAAGTTATGTCACATATTTCTAATTTATACCATATGCATGAAGCAAAAGAAACATATTAATTAAAACTTCATCATCTACTAAAGTCATATATTGTAAACTATAAAGTGTAAACATATAGATGTTGTAACATAAGTTTTGTGTTATAAAAATTATTTTTATTGAAATTATAAAACATTTAAGTGCACAACATAAAAAATGCTAAAAATATCAATATAACAATGAGATATAATTCTAATTTTTATTAAATTGCACGTTTAATAAAGCAATAATATAATCCAAAGATCGTGACTTAAACCACCATTTCAATCCAAACATCCATACATCGAGTCCAAACATTTATAAATAATTTCCCAAAATCTAAAAAAATAAAATAACAAAGTCTTAAAATTTAAAAAAATAACAATATAAACAATTAATTGTCTTTATTACTCAATAAATGATGATTATAACAATTTATTTTGAAACTTTCTTCAACTTAGGAGTTAATATTTAAAATTAATGTTCAAATTAACATGTGGAAATTATATAAATGAAAAATTGATGAATTGGAAGCTTATATGGACATGATAGTTGAATGTCGTGTGAAAACTTTGTATTGCTTTAATAGTATAGTAAGATTATTAGGTTTGTTTTCATAATATATATTTAATAAACATTTTGTTTTTTCAAAAGTATTACCGAACATCTTTCAAGAAAGTACTTACAAGTTCGACGGTGGCGGAAGACGCAACGTACTTAGGATTATGACTTACTTAGCCTAGCATGACCGGAATAGTTAAAACAATCTTAATGTCCATAAAAAACCGATAACAATTTAAATCATGTAAACACGATAATAATCCCAAACATACTTATCTTTTTTTAACAACAAATATTCCTACTATTCTACACAAATATTGCACACCTTTACCCAGGTTTTAACATGTAACCTCTCTAAAAAGGTATATACCTCTATCAAGTGAGCTAGCCTCGTATTAGCCAAACATACTTAATCTTAGATCAATTACAAGTGTATCACGTCAATATTGATTAACAATTAACTATATTAAATCAATACTAGTCTATCATAAAAAAATGCTTGAACTGAGACATAAATGTTAATTTACATTCATATTACATGTATTAAATTCATTAAAAAGTAGTTAATCACAAACTCAAAATACAAGACTTAATATCAACAATAATGTAATTATAGAAATAACTAGTATTTTCGACCCCCGCGTTGCGGGGGCATAAAATAGTGAAAAAGACGCATATGTCCTAATCGAAAGTTAGGTAACCAAATGACACATATTGATATATCTGATCGATTCTTGGGCACCTAACATATCAATATAATCTTTTGTCGACTGTAGCGGCGAGTCAACATGGATTCGTTCGGCATCGCCTACAGTCCCAAGTTTCTGCCAATTCTTTGTGACAATGCCCTTCACCTGTCATAATGTATTGTGCATTAGTTTGTATTTTGTTTAATTTTTATGCTTGAATATCAATTTACCTGTAACACGGTCTCCCTGAACGTGCCAAGATTCTACATCCTAAACTTCTTTAACCAATGGCTCTGGTACAGATCATGAAAACATCTTTTGGTGTCTTGAGGATGTAGTTTATTATTTTCTCATTTGAGCCCGTTTGGTGCATTAATCCATATAATTTATTTGATGCCTTAAACGAAGCGGCTGACAATCACCTTGAAAGAAAACGAACAGATCCGGTAATCAACTACAACAATCAATTAATGTCATAAATTATTAATTCATTATTTGAAGATCTGAGGATTTATTATTATTATTATTATTATTATTATTATTATTATTATTATTATGTAATCAACTGAATAAAGTAGATCACTGACATTGCATTTCACAAGGTGACATTTGCTAATCCACTTCAGCTCGCACATCTTAAATCATATTTATAAGTTAATTTTTATACATACCAAACATTCCTCCTATAATACAAAATGTACATATGCATAGTAAAACACTATGGTTCGATGAGAACAGTTACATGCGTTGTTATAAAATATGAAGCGTCAAAACAGAAATTATGTATGCCAAAAAATTGTTCATATATAAGCTTTTAATATGTTTCAAAGAAAATTATTTTTAAACATGAGGTAGATGTTTCCCACAGCATGACATAAGCATTCTTGCTAGCTCACCTCCTGAATTTCTTGAGGTTTTTTTGGTTTCCGATATCACCGAGGGGCCAAAGGAGAGACCATCGATTGAGGCACCACCGTCCCTTGAGCTTAAAGAGCTACCTCCTCATTTGGAGTATGGTTTCATGGACGGTGAGGCCGATTTGCCCGTCATCATTATTCTCAGTTGACGGATTATGAGAAGTCGAGGTTAGCTGATGTGCTCAATGCACACAAACAGGCTATTGCGTGGAAACTCATTGACATTCAGGGCACAAACCCGAACTTTTGCACGCACAGAATACTCATGGGGGATGAGTACAAGCCTGTAATCCAACCTCAAAAGTGGCTCAACCCTAACATGTCAGAGGTGGTCAAGTAGGTACGTTATGGTTTTACGACGAATTACACTAAAAGAAATGGAAAGAAAAATTAAAATATAAGTAGACGAATTTATTAAATTATATGTGATTGATTAAATATAATATTTGTAATATTTTAAAAGGAAAAAAAAAGTATGATGTTATACTAGCCAGTGAAATACAAAATATAAAAGATTGCATTCTAATGTTAACAACTAATGTTTAAAAAATAAATAAATTTGTAGTAACAAACAGTATGCAACAAAATATTACAATTTGATGTAACTACTATTTTTTCCGGCTCGTTGCGCTGGGTAGGTCGGTAAAATCCGCGCGATGGTAAAACCCAAGCGAAGATACGGTAAGTCGATGCGAATTTGGCCGGTTTCGGTTACGTGCGTTATTATATCGAAACTAAGACATAAATAAAACCAAAAAAATTCTAAAAATTGGGGTGGACCAATGGTGTGGAGTCGGTCGGTAAAACTCGATCGTTGGTAAAACTAGACCATTATCGACCCCGTGCGTTGAGTCTATGCGAATTTAGTCGGTTTTTGTCATGTTCGTTACTGTACCGGAACTAAAAAAACAAAAATCAACATTCAGTCGGTTATCGTTACGGTATCGAAACTAAAACAAAATAATGAAAAAAAGAACAAAAGAAAATTCACATTCGGTAGGTTTTCATTACGTTTATTACGGGCCGAAACTTAAAAAAAACATAACAAAACAAAAAAAAAATACTACCAAGGAAGGCTTTTGCGGCACCAAACATTTAAATTATTATATATAATAATATGATCGCCATGCTTGTCATAAGCCTTGTAAATTATAATTATGTCTGAGTTGTCATAGCTTATAACCTAAGCAAACATCAAAATAGGAATCCAATGTGAATGCACTTATCTTAAGTTATATAATATAATAGTTTTAAAGCCCGTATTACACGCGAGATAATTCAAATTATAAAATCATAAGTAAAACAAATAATTACATAATGTATATAAAAAAAAATGTATTACATCTATGCTTGTATCTATACAATGTGTACATAAATTGATTTTATTTATATAACAAAATGATTTTTTTAAATGAACTTAATAAAAAAATGCTCGTACAAAAACGTACCCGAGAATGCTTCTTTCTATTGAAAAATTCATTCTCGGTGTCATATATGTATAAAAGAATTTTGGTGTGAACTAATTTCGGAAAGAAAACTTCTCATACGATAGTAGTTCTAACCATTCAGACTAAATACAAAAGGAGCGTTATCTTTATTGATATATTTATTAAATTACCACCCATCAAAGGAAAGTAGAACATTAAATTGTAACAATAGATGTTCTTCAAGAACTATGTTTTTCTGAGCTACACCATGAAAAATATTTTGATAAATTTCAGAGGGTTTCTCGACTTTGTCATAATGACAACATAAAAAACATTTAAACTCATTCAATTTTGTGAATATTTTGTTTCATTTGAGCATAGTTTAGTATGCCATGCTTCCCATACGATGTTCTGATCACCATTGAAAGAAAAATTAATGTTGACATAAATATTTCAAATTTGATAAAAGTTAAGCATTGATAGGCATGGGGGTGGCATGTCGAAAGTGTTCGCAATGTTTTCTTAAATTTTAATAGTTGAGGGGAAAATAGTGTGACATTTGAGCCAAAACAAGGTACACCTCAGTACGTATTTGCCGATTAAGCAAATAAACGCCTTTTGTGTAACAAACGAACGATTAACCGAACGGGTCGGGTTATAACCCAGATATCTCGGGGGGCCATCTATAAGTGATATATGATCTATACAAGCTAAAATATTAGAAATATGGTCTTAGTTTGATAGCAAACAAGTTAAACGAAAACATGCTCGTTTAACTACCCGCTATAGATTTAAACGCGAAAGATAGTTACAAACCAAGCATTGTATCATCCGTTAAGCCGAAAAAGATTTACCAAACACTTATTTGAAATGTTTTAAGCGATCGGTGAAAATATTTTTGATTTTTACAAACATATAGTATGTTTTTATAATTTTACACAAAACTAGCCGAAAAACATTCGTTTTCGCGCTGTTTAACGCACCCGATAAGTTTTCGCGCCAAAAACCGAACCTGAACTAAATTTGGACCGGGCTTTTCGTATTTGGGCCTGATAAACCAGATTAGTGGGCCAAAACAGCCCATCATGGGCCATAAGGGGGTTCCGATCGGACCAGCCCACCCCACCCCCCATTTTTTTATAAAATGTAAGGCCCCGAACCCGGTAGCCCTACTTTAGCGTCGGATTTACTCATAAACACAGTTCTTACGAATCAGAGTTCATTAAAACTTTTCGCGGAATATAAAACATCAATCATTTGTTACAAAACGTTAAATCTTTCCTTTGATACCATAACACAAAACCTCATTTTTAAAATATCTGTTCTTATTTCTTCAGATGCCAGCCGTTCAATCCATGCCATGTGCCATCCTCATGCTAACTCTATAATCAGCTCACCTGCGTGCATACTAAAAGTCAGCTACGCTGAGTGAGTTCTAGTTAATCGAACGCCATACAATCCATACACATACATACATATCCGAAGATACATATCCATACGTCACTAGTTACCCTTCTGTTCTACATACATACGTGCTACCATACATACATACATACATATCTACAATCACTGATCTCAGTCTACCAAAAGTACGTTCATAGTCCGCCGTCTATACCTGTACTCAAGGTCGTGAACACGTACAAGGTTCGCAGTCCTTACCTATGTTCACCATTTATGGTACGTACAAGGTCCGCGGTCCTTCCCTATACCATAGTACATCCACAACACGTACAAGGTTCACAGTCCTTCCCTATGTTGCAACCTAATTCATAGCACGTACGAGGTTCGCAGTCCTCCCCTATGCTACAAAATCAGCACGTATAAGGTTCACAGTCCTTTCCTATGCTGAAACACATCCACAACACGTACAAGGTTCGCAGTCCTTCCCCATGTTGCAACCTAATTCATAGCACGTACGAGGTTCGCAGTCCTCCCCTATGCTACAAATACAGCACGTATAAGGTTCACAGTCCTTTCCTATGCTGACGCCTATCTACATTACGTATAAGGTCCGCAGTCCTTATCTACGTTTACATATATCATCTACTTCACGTATAAGGCTCGCAGTCCTTAACTACGCCATCACCAGCCGAGTCTATGTCCGACAGAAGCTAGAGGGATTTGCCATCCTAACTTACTATGTCGAACGTAGAACTCACATGCCATTCGTGTACCTATATTCACATACTTCTCATATACAATAATTACATTATAACATAAGAACACTCTAGGCGTCCTTTACATCATTCATTTAACAACCATACCCCTTATCGACACGTGCAATATCCGAAGATCGTTCACGCCCCGACAAGTATTCATTTGAAATATTCATACATCTTCGATATATAATATTCGTACCTTTGTTTTTAGCCTGACAGTACGCGCAATATCCGAAGATCGTTCGCGTACCGACAAGCGATCATTCATATCTATCACACATATCACATATGACATACACTTATCACTTAGGATAAATGTATTAACAACACATCGAGTATGCACACAGCCCCGAAAACATAACAAGGAATGGGGCTAGAAACTCACCTGAACACGGTTACGTTCACCGTTAATCGTAATCTCTTTCTTCAGTTGTGCACGGCTGACTGTATAACAAGTATACGTATCAAACAACTATCACTACTCATATTATCTTTCTAGTCTTAACTACTACCCACAACGAACGGGGGTCCGGGGGCAGCGCCCCTGGCAGCGGGGTCTAGGGGCGGCAGCCCCTAGCAGGGTCCAAGGGGCAGAGCCCCTGGCTGGGGTCGAGCTTGGCTTTTAATTTGTTTTCCTAATCGAACTTGGCTTTAGGCGAAGTTAAACCTTAGGCGAACTTAGCTTTAGGCGAAGTTAAACCTTAGGCGAACTTATCTTTAGGCGAAGTTAAACCTTAGGCGAACTTAGCTTTAAGCGAAGTTACCAGCTAGGCGAACTTAGCTTTACAGCGAAGTTGCCATCAGGCGAACTTGGCTTTAGGCGAAGTTGTCATCAGGCGAACTTAGCTTTACAGCGAAGTTGCCATCAGGCGAACTTGGCTTTAGGCGAAGTTGTCATCAGGCGAACTTAGCTTGCAGGCGAAGTTCATCAGGCGAACTTAGCTTGCAGGTGAAGTTGTCGTCTGCAGCTACTGTTCGTTCTTAAATCCCTTAATCACCGTCGTTTCTTAACCAAATAACTCGATTTAGGTACCCACGGAATCGTCTGACCAGCGCCTACAAACCCCAACCATCAAATCGACCTAACATCGATGTTTAAAGGGTGCGATTTAGACATAAAGGTACGGGTTCTTTTTTTATCAATCGATTAACCCATCAAATCATAACCATTTTCAGTAAGATTAGCTTTGTTGGATTCGTTTTTACCATACAAACTCAGATCTGTCATTTCTCACATCAAACCGAACCTATACTAACGATTTCTAACTATAAACGTACCTTGAATTAGTCGAATTACGAACACGGTTAAGCCTTGATGTTGTTTTGGTCCGTCACGACGTTCCAGCACCGACAAGCTCGGGTTTTCGCCTTCGGATCTTGGTTCGGGTCGTGTGTGTTTTGGGTGTGTGTATGGAATATGTGAGAAATGGTGGTTAAGGGTATTTATGTTAGAGATCATGGGCTTAAGCCCATGGACTCTCCTTCCTTATATAACCCAAGTCCATAACCCATATCCATTACCCAACACTAGCCCGACCCATACCCACTCCTACTCTATTTATTTATTTCCCGATAACCCGAGTAAACTTTCCCTCTATTATTAAGTAATATAATTAATATCATTTTGGAAATTTCGGGATGTTACATAAAACTTGTTTTGGAAGCTTGTTTATCCATTTTGGTTCATAAAAACTGAGGTCCAAGCAGATGCAAGCTGAAATTCCAGAAAACCTCCAAACCCTAAGGTAAAGAGCTTAAATAAGTAGCTTTTATGCTTGTTTAAACTTGTTTAATACCATAAAAACATGTCTTGGATACTAAAAATAAATTCCTAACCGTGTAAAAATCCTAAAAATGGTCCATAAACATGTTTTGATCATACACATGGTAAGGAACCTGTTTTGATAGTTTTTTTGGCCATAAACACGGATTAAAGGGTTGAAACGGCGTTTTTACGGTTCAAAAGTTCGTTTTTGTGCACTAGCCGAAACCCTAAGTTAAGGGCAGTCATGTTGATGAAATATTGCTTGGTTTGTGATATAGGACTTGTATCTTGCTTGCATAGAAGCACAATAACTTGAAAACTTGATTAAAAAGTCGGAAACGAGCCAAACCCGCTAAGGTAATGCCGAAACACTCGCTTACGGGCTATTTAGGTTAAGGTTGTGATGTGCATATTGTTAGGACTTGAAATTTTTCAGGGACATCAGGGACCATGTCAATGAGTCCTTGTTTAAATTTGGTAATTTTCGACCATCCGAGAATATTTGGCGAATTTATTACCGAATTGGGACGTTTATTTGGGAAAAATAGCTAAAATACTTCAAAAATTATGAAAATTTTCTAGGAACTCAGATTTGATGTATTTTGATCACATATGAATTTTGGGATCATTTGGAGAAGTTTAAAGGTGTTTTGTTTATTTGCGTTCGTGTGAATTTTTATAGCCGAATTTGGGCCGAAAAGAATATTGCACGAATTTTTGTTTTGGGACATGATTTGAGTATTCAGAAATTTTTGTGGAATTTTTGGAAATTGTTTGGGGTAAACGGACGATTTTCAGGCGAAATATAGCTGATAAAATGAACTTTTATAAATTAATAAATCAGTAAATAAATTCCAGAAATATTTTTATAAAAATCTACATATTTTAATTGATAAGTGTTTAAATTTTCATAATTTAATTATTAACGGTTAATTGATTATGCTAATTTGAATATTAAACAAATTCAGTTTTTATAACAACCGGCAAGTTCGCGACTAGTGAACCTGCGGGAAAATCAAAACACCAAGAGTGATCAAAAATCATATTTTTGGACTAATTAAGTGAAAATGAACTTTTCTATGAGAAACCTGGACAATCCGGGTGGATTGTGCACGTTTCTTCTTAAATCAAACTGAATAAACGGAAACGGGCCCCGTGGCTAATCCGGGACCCCAGTATGTGATCTTTCTTTATAACTTAATCATTTTGTTAACCAATACATTTACCCAAGCTTATTTTCTCATAACTGTTTTCTGAACGTGTAAACGAAAAACTTGGCCCAGCTGGGAAAACGGGAATCGGAGCCAAGTTCGATTTTAAGTATTAGACAATGAACAATATCACAACCTAAGCCTATTGCCACTTTCTGGGCGTTCCAGCTACACTCAGATTAATTATACAACCCAGTTTAGTATTGAGATTATAATAATATTAAAATATTAATATTATTATAATATTGATTATAGGAACTACTGATAGCGGACAGAACAAACCACGAGTTGATACAGTACTGAATATCAACTAAATTGTGAGTTTCATGGCCCCACTTTTAAACTGTTTTACGAACTTTTGGGGTGAAAAACATGTTTGCTTATATCTATATACTTATCTGAAACATGTGATGATGTGAATTATCTAAGTGCTAACACACGGAAGTCCCCACGATCACAGTGATTAACTTCGAGCCGGTGGCTTGTGAATAGTACTATTGGTTTAACAAACCCAGGCGGGGCCAGCACGGTTGCTGAAACATTATCCCGTTTGCACATGTCCATTTTTTTTACGAACCAGCTATGTAGTGTTAGACATAGCTACCAGGGCATGTTGTGGGCGGAAAGGGGCCACAGTGGTTGATTTAGGGTGGGAAATGGAGGCACACAGCACGAACAGTCCAGGCTTCACTATAGCTTAGCATAATTACATCACATACATCATTTACATACATACATACTTATTTCATGATTACAAGTGTTGACTTGTGAATACTCATTACTGTTTTCTTGAAACTCGTGAAACTCACCAACTCTAGTAGTTGACCCGTTTTAAACTGCTTTTCAGGTGTACCTAAATCGAAATGATTGGGTGATCTGTCACTTGCCTGAAGTGTGTGGTTGATGCTATGTGAATAGAAGCAAAGGCGTTAGTAGTAAGAACGTTTAGTTAACGAACTAGTTTTGTTTGTACCACCTAGACTGTAAAACAATGATAGAACGAAGAATGTAATATAATGTAAATTAGTTTGTAATGTTTATTTGTAAGGCCCCGTTACCGGTAGCCCTACATTCGTGTTGGATTTACTCATAATCGCAGTTCTAAATATCAGAGTTAATTAAAACATTCGCGGAATATAAAAGCTTTAATAAAACATTTCATAACAAAAAACGTCTTGTCTTAAAACATCATTTTGTCTTTCAAAATAAACGAAACATTAAACTTAAACGTCTTGAGTTTTCCGATGCCAGCCTCTTATCCACGTGTCTCCTCAAGCGAGCTGCCTCATCCTACTCACCTGCGTGCATACTAAAAGTCAGCTACGCTGAGTGAGTTCTAGTTAATCATACACTATACAATACACATAAACTTATATTCTTTCATTCATACTTTCATACTTTCATACTTTCTTTTGTATTAACTTACTTTCATATCTTACGTTATAAAGAGCATTACGCCCTACATTCCTCGAGTATTATTAGGGCTCGGTACCCTCCTTCCTCGAGTATTATTAGGGCTCGGTACCCTCCTTCCTCGAGTATTATTAGGGCTCGGTACCCTCTTTCCTCGAGTATTATTAGGGCTCGGTACCCTCTTTCCTCGAATATTAGTAGGGTTCGGTTCCCTAGTTCTCGAATATTAGTAGGGTTCGATTCCCTCTTCGTTACCATACAACCATACATCATACCTCGAGTATTATTAGGGCTCGGTACCCTTTTCGTAACCATACAACCATACAACCATCCTTTCCTTCTTTTATTAACTTATCACGATCATACACATAAGCATACATATCTTACTTACCTTATATATAGCGTTACAACCTGACAGTACGTGCAATATCCGAAGATCGTTCACGTACCATCAAGCAATCATTCATATATTTCACATTATTCACATAAGGCATACACTTATCTCTTAGGATAAGTGTATTAACAAACATATTGAGTATGCACACAGCCCCGAAAACATAACATATAAATGGGGCTAGAAACTCACCTGAACACGGTTACGTTCACCGTTAATCGTAATCCGTTTCTTCAGTTGTGCACGGCTGACTGTATAACAAGTATACGTATCAATTAACTATCACTACTCATATCATCTTTCTCGTCTTAACTACTACCCACAACGAACGGGAGTCCAGGGGCAGCGCCCCTGGCAGCGGGGTCTAGGGGCGGCAGCCCCTAGCAGGGTCCAAGGGGCAGAGCCCCTGGCTGGGGTCGAGCTGCCAGGTCAGCTTGGAAAAATTTTATTTACATTAACTGTCTTAACACATTTTCCATTAGGTTTTTAATTTATTTTCTAAGCGAACTTAACTTTAGGCGAAGTTAAACCTTAAGCGAACTTAGCTTTAGGCGAAGTTATCAGTTAGGCGAACTTGGCTTTAGGCGAAGTTACCAGCTAGGCGAACTTGGCCTTAGGCGAAGTTATCAATTAGGCGAACTTGGCCTTAGGCGAAGTTATTAATTAGGCGAACTTGACCTTAGGCGAAGTTATCAATTAGGCGAACTTGGCCTTAGGCGAAGTTACCAGTTAGGCGAACTTGTCCGTAGGCGAAGTTAAGCTTTGAAGGCGAAGTTATGCTTTGAAGGCGAAGTTAAGCTTTTGCAGGCGAAGTTATGGTTTTGCAGGCGAAGTTACCCAGTTCAGCTACGGGTTTAGTTTTTTTATCAAGCATTTTGGCGATTTTAATACCCTTGTTATGGTTCGACATCACCCACTACGTTCCCTAACCGTTTTCGGTCGTATATATATCCCGTATATACTATAAAGCTTGGATCTTTAAGTAAAAACGTTCAATACTACGTAAACTTTAAAGGTCAAGAACATACCTTTAGCGCTCGTTCGATCTTGATTAGCTTGTTTATGCACTCTAGATCTCGTGTAATAAGATCTAATACCAACTAACGTTTACTCTCTCTCGGGTCTTGCTCGTTTATGGTGTGTGTGTGTGTTTGGAGTGTGTAGAGATTATGATGGAAATGAAATGAGGGTTTAGGGTTTTAGCTTGGTTTAGGGGATATTTATATCCCTTAAAGCCCATGGACCTAAGGCCCATTCTCATTTAACCCATCTCAATTAATCTAAGTCCATGATCCGTTCTTTACTCGATATTAATTAATTAATAACGCGAAATCACTAAACGTAACTTTCTTTATTTAACATTATAAATTTTAGGATGTTACATTATTTATAAACAATGTGTTGATACCAGAGGTGTCTGTTACATTCCCGTTTTATGCTTCCGCATTGTGCTAGTCGGGGTGTGACAAATAGTCAGTTTGCCAAATCCTGAACCTTTTGATTATTTCAAAAAAACGTCCTTAAAAATAAATTTGAAACCTGAATCATGTTTAAAATTTTAACTTTCATACTTTTGACATTTTAAAGTCAACACTTTGAACCCATAATAAATTTGACGATAAATCTATTTTGCATTCTCAAACTTTTAAAAATACTTAAAATTTTCATTTTTGATCCTAACAAATTTGACCAAAATGTGGTTAACTTGTACCAAACAATCTATTTATCAACTTTTGACCCATAAAGTCAAATTTAAGTTCCACAAAAAAACCCGAAACAATTTTCATTTGAGAAACATGATTTGTTGTTGATTTTTGAAATTCACAAAGTATTTTGAATATATAGTAAAATAATATGTTAATAATTATATTTATAAAAATATATAGATACTATATAAATATAGTATAAAAGGAAAGTGAATAATTATTGATTCATTATATATATTAGGGTATATTAGTTTTTAAGGGAAAAAATTATGAGAATTAACCAAAACATGACAAGTGGCCACATTTATTTTACTTTATTAGAATATGTAGATAGAAATCTATTGTGAATACTCTTATACTGATATTATATAGTTCAAATCTAGGTTAATTTCATTCAATATTGATTAGTCATAATTGTATTGTATCAATATTAAGTCTAACATAATTAAAAAAATTTACATAAACTGAATCAAAAATAAACATTTACTGACCCTTTTTTGTTTTAGTTTCTGTAGTGTAACATGCGTAACTATAACCAACTAAATTCGCATCAGTTCACCGCCGTAACTCCTGGGATCCTGAACGCTTGGGTTTTACCAATGCCCGAGTTTTACCAACTCATCGGTCCAACGCCAGGGACCGATAACGCTCAAGTTTTACCTACGTCCAGGTTTTATTGGCCAGATAAATGTTGTTTTAAATATTTTATTTTTTATATATATTAACTTTTTTTGTGACCAAATTTGCGTTGGCTCACAGCCTCAATGCCTGGGACCGACAACGCCTGAATTTTACTAGCGTCCGAGTTTTACCAACTCACCGCCGCAACGCCCGAATTGATCAACACTCAGGTTTTACCAACGCCTGGATGTTAGTGATAGAATAAAAGTCGTTTTGTTATTCTTTATGTTAATATCTTTTTTGTTAATTTGACGATTTTGGTTTTTTAGGTTTTAATACTTCGGTTTTACCAACGTTGTTTATACGGTATCGTAACGAAGGTAGCCAATAACAACCGAATTCACGTTGACTCGCCGTCGTAACACCCAGGTTTTACCGACCAAATTCTCTGCGCAACGCGTACTAGAAAACCAGCGTCGTTACAGTTAAGACCTTTTTTAATATGTTAATTTTTATATTATAAGTTATACGAGCGTCACTATTGTTTCCTGCGTCGACTAGTTAATTTTTTTTTAATTTAGTGTCAGTATCCTAATGAACTTAACCTATACCAACAAAACCCACAATGGTGCAACGCCATAACACTATGGGTATAGGAATAGATCCGACCTACCCCGACACAACGTTTTATGATATCTTCCGGCGAGATTTTCCGAATTGAAATAATTTTCTTTCCTAAAGTGAGTCTTCGATTGTTTACTTACACATTTAGGCCCTTGTCGGCCCACCTTTTGTTTTTTAGGCCCAAAATAATCCAATTTCTTTAGTAGTCGAATAATATAAAGCATAAATATCAAGCCCTACTCAACCCAAATTCATAACCTAATTTTTATTGCTGTTATCGTCTTTGGTGCTCACTACCGCCGTCAACTCTAGCTAGTAATGTTTGGTCACCGATTTAAGATGAAAACAAGGGATGTCATCCTAGAGTAAATCACTATTTAATTTTTGTTTTGTAACTCATATTTCCTTCCATCTTGTTTTCAATTGCGATATATAGCAAACTTTCCACTTTGTGGGGAATAGATAATAATTACTTCTATTCGATTTCATTATGAAGGAACCGAAGAACACTTATTTCAATCATTCAAAACGTCATGTTGATTGCTCATAGCGATGTAACAAGCATCATGTGCCTTTCAATACACCTGATAATGTTAAACTTTATAGTTAATTAAATACAATTGAATTATATGGTCTTCTGATACCTTCGTGAATCAGATCAACTGTATCTTATTATGCATATATATGTCTGGATTTATGTTGACGAACAACAATTTCGATCTTCCATGCAACTGTTTTAACTCAGCGTTTTCTCCTCTTTTCAACCCCACCATTGACGGTTGGTCTATAGTGGTGAAGAGTAAAGAATAACGCATAGCCTTATACTTCATTCTTTATCATTTCATTTATTTATATTATCTAAATATAAAAATAAATAAATAAGAAAGTAAAAAAAACAATGTTTTGGGGTTTTGATGGTGGTGTGCGCGTAGGCAGGGTCATTGAGACCCGTCACTAGCTAGTTGTTTGAATGTAGGGAGCGTGTTGTTCGCGTAAGGCCACCAGTGCTACCTCAGCATCAATAATAGGATTCACTGATAATGTATACCTGGTAGCCTAACATACACACCGTAAAAAAAATCTACATATTTTTCCTTCAAATGATATATTTTTTACCGTCAAGTCATGAAACCATTAATATCCAACAGATTATATAAAACTGGGTGCCAGGCATATTTTAATAGCCATATGCTTACCCTATTTATATGTCCTTTAACTTAAGGTGTTTTGCTGTACTTTTAAAACAACAAAAGAAGTCCAATTGACCACTGTCAGTCACATTTTTTCCGGCGGACGAAATGACAAGTGTTTCTTTCAATCAATTTCTGATACTAATTGTGCCGTTTTTCCATACATCAAATCGGTACAGATTTCCTCAGTAGACATGGCGACTATCACTGACAGCCAATTGAATTATATGGTCTTCCGATGTCTTCAGGAATCAGGTAAGTTGTACTTGCTTATGCTCATATATCTGGATTTATGTTGGCTAACCACAATTTTGATCTTCCATGCAAATGTTTTACCGATTGTTACCGATCGCCATTTTACGTCTGAAAATATATAATCCACGATTCATGTTATCGTATAGTTGTAGAAATCGTATGTTAGAATTATAAATCTGTTGACTGTCGTAAATGATTTAATTTTGGAGCGTTAATTTTTGTGTTTCTTCAAAAATATTTTTTTTTTTTTGGATTTGTAATTGTAATTGTAATTAGTTGATCGAGGAACACTTAAATTTCAGATTCATGTTTATAATCTCATTATTTTTAATATTTGAGGATTCTTGTAACCTTGAAAATTTTTCTAGGTTTTTAATTAGTTAATCAATGTACAATGAGATAAACGCATTTATCTGTAACATTAGTGGGTTAGTTATCTTTAAGCTCCGCGTTTTATGTACTTACAATGTATTATGGCTCATATGACTTTCAGGTTTTCAACAATCAGCTTTGATTTTTGGATATGAGGCAGGCATTGATAACGAAACTATTGATGCGAGTTCGGTTCCACCTGGAGCTCTTATCAGTTTTTTGCAGAAAGGAATTGAAATGGAAGCAAATTTGAAAACTTTCAGCACACTAAATTCCTTTACAGTTCCAGTGTTTTGTTTATCTATATATTATGGTACTAATCATGTATTTTTCAAGATTTTCAGGATGAAGCAGAACCTGTGAATGCCGAGAAAAGGATAATTAGGGCTGCAAAGGAACTTGAGAATACTGACACAGACAACATTAACTATAAACTTAAAGAAACTGTGACAGTTGGAGGTAAGTTTCCTGAATTTCTTCACTGTGACTGTGGCTGTGAGTGAACACAGAGTAGCATAAGAAACGCGCGCAATTTCAGTTTAGAATTTGATCAAATATGGTATATTTTTCGAATTTAAAAACTAACTCGGATGTTTTAGTTTTATATCCGGAGTTAATTGCTTTTATATTTTTTTCTCAAGTGAACAGTTTGACAAACATGTAGTATGTCAATCCATGATTCAAAGGGGGAATCCCATTTCTTCATTTATTCATGGATAAGCATGCAAACATTAGGAGTATTGTCGGAAAACGAGTAACATAAGTGTAGAAATGGTTTTAGAACCTATGCGCTAACAACATTTTTGGAGGGAGGGACTATCATTTTTCAGGACCTTTTTATTCTTTTGCATGGGATTTGAATACTTTTAATAAAGATTCTAACATATTCCGGTCTATGTGAGTTAGGAGGTTTTTAAGTTGATGTGGGCTTGTTTTCGGGTGTTTTGGTGGCGTAATCATATATTTCCCACCTAAGAAAGTAATAAAAGAATTCAAATTAACTCGCACCCGTGTAGTAATTAGGGATTCACATGTGATCCGAGCTTTGGATTGGGAAAGAAAGAGAGACATGAACCAAAAGTGATTGAAAACAGTTCCTTGATACATCATTCCACGATACATCATTCCACGATATGTCATTCCACTATACGTCTTTCCACGGTATGTCATTCCACAATACGTCTTTCCACGGTCTATCATCTTCTTTGTTATTTATTTATTTATTAACGTATTACTACTGTTGTAAATACTTGGATTTCCTTAACAAATAAGTACTATGAGTATAATATCTCATTGTTTTTTAGCATATGCTAATGATATGTATCAAGCATATAAACGTTTGGAGGTATGTTTTAGGACACGAATCAACGTATATGCCTAACTCTTCTACACACCAGCCTCATGGGGTCCGCAGCATAGATGTATTGCGCTTGGAGGGACATTATGCTGAGGTTTGAGAATCATCCTCTGGTTGAACATATTCACTTAATAAATTATTTATTAGTTTCATTTTCTTCATTTAGGTGCTTGATTGTGCTTGGAGTCCAGCAGGCTTAGTTCTTGCATCAGGGTGTGTTATCTCAATAAACCAAGTTCTGCTTTATGTTTCATTTTTACTTCCACATTTGATCAGATTTACTATTTTCTTGTATAGGTCTAGAGATTCTACAGCTAGAATTTGGAGCATTGCAGATCGCACTAATAGCACTAGTTTAATTAACAGGGTTGCTAGTGTGCGTGTGCTCCAACATTTTAAAGCTAAACCAAATGAAGAAACAAGCGCCATCAACACACTTGATTGGAATGTGAGTTCCATTGCTTACCTGGCAATTATTTCATCAAAGTTTTAATTTTTGTTTTCTTAAGTAGTCAAATTATGTGTAGACGGATGGAAGGCTTCTTTCCACCGGTTCACAAGATGGCTCAACTAGGATTTGGGATATATATGGTAAGCTTGTTTTGCTGTTTTTAAATGTTTCTAGAATCTTCATGTTAACGTTTATATGGCTGTTTATTTATTTATCCAGGTGGGCGGAATTTTTCTCTAATCAAACACACCGGACTCATATATTCTATTAGCTGGAGTAAGAAGGATGAGTATCTTCTTATTGGAGCCTATGACCGAACTGCTATTATCTGGGATACAAATACTTATGTCTTGAAGCAACAATTCGAGTTCCATTCAGGTGATACATTTATTTATTTATTTATCTAATGTGACATATAATTGCCTTGTTTAAAGTCCAAAGCTAAATTCCAAGTGTCACAACCTGGTAGGTCCTGTTATGGATGTTGATTGGCAGACCAATCGCACATTTGTCTCCGGCTCAACAGATAAAATGATATATGTTTGCAAGATTGGGGAAAACCAGCCAGTTAAACGGTTTTCTGGGCATAAGGTTTGTAAGATTTTCTCAATAATGTATACATGGTATATTTTTTCATTTTGTGTTATAGAAATTTATGATATTGCAACAGTCGCTTAATTTCAGTATGAAGTCAATAGTTGAAATGGGACCCGACTTGTTTACTATTAGCTTCCGGCTTTAAAGACAAGACTGTTAAGGTTATATTTACTTTCATAATTACTGTAAAATAGTCTTAAGTGTGTTGCATTATGACTTGACTCGGAACAATAAATTGTTTAGGTATGGAGTATGGAGTATGGAGCAGGATATGCCTGTTCATGACTTTAAAGATCATGACAAGGTGAATCTTTGTCGTTATATTGCTTCATTTGATTATACTTTTTTGACGTGAACAAAGATCTTCGGTTTCTAACTGTGGACACTAATTAATTACTTGCAGGCGGTATACACAGTCAAATGGAGTCCGACGGGACCTACAACAAACAATCCCAATAAGCAGTTACTTTTGGCAAGGTATATTGCTCATGTTTATCTCACAATTTACTTCGTTTTAGATAAATCTGTAAAGCGGGTGGTTTATTGCTTCATACCAATGTTTTTCTTCAGCGGTTCACACGATTCGACAGTGAAGCTGTGGGATGTGGAATCTGGAGGACTTTACCACAGCCTGAATGGCCACAGGTATATTCTTCTCCTCGCGGAACACACATTGAAGTAAAGTTTAATGTCAATCAAGTACACAATTGAGATATAAAATATTATTAACATGGTTTGAATGAATAATAATTTACAGGGACGAGGTGCTTCGTTTGTCACTTAGTCCCGACGGTGAGTATTTGGCAACTGGTTCTGGGGATAAGCGGGTCAACATATGGTCCGTTAAAGATGGGAAGATTGTGAAAACGTATTTTGGTAAAGGGACCATATCTCAAGTCAGCTGGAGCAGAGAAGGTTACAAGATTGCATACTCTACAAGTAGGAATAACGTTTATGTTTCGGATTTTCGTATGTAAACCACTTGGTGGTATAGAGATTAACTTAATAGAACTGATACCACAAACTCACTTGTGTTGTATTTGTTGAATGTATGTATGGATTTCATGTGTTGTGTTATTTGGATTAGGAGTATAAACCACTTTATGCAAAGGTTGATTGACAATGGTCATTACTCTTTAATAAAGATGTGATGGGTGGGGATTTTTCTTCCCTCGTCTTTATTTGGGCCCATAGGTCGTTTACATATTTATTTTGTGCATATGCAGCTGGACCATGTAATTAATTTTGATTGGTTCATTAGTTACATACTTACATAATTATTAGGTTTATTTTCATAATATATTTTTACAACTTTCAAGAAAGTATATACAAGTTGATAAAAACATGATTAGAGATGAAAAAATAGTTTTTGGGGCCAAACTGGTTCGGTTTTGATCAAAGTCAAAATCGGTTTAATCGGTTTATAAAGGGAAAATATTTGTTTGGTTTGAAACTGGTTTTTATCTTGTTCGGTTCGGTTTAAATGGAAGAGTTCTCAAACCAATTACAAACCGGTAGTTTAGTTTGGTTTGGAACTGGTTTCTCTCAAAGGAATTCTGGAACAGTTCGTTTTCAGATAATTAGGAACCAGTTTTTTTTCCCGCCTTTAAGCTTAATATTGTTTGTTAATATGTGGTTCATAGTAAAAACATGCAACAACATATTAAGCTTTCTTTTTTTATTTTCAATTTTACTTATGAGAAATTGATGTCTAGCTTGAATCTCGTTGATAACTTGGGCTAATGATGTTGGTAATAATAATTAACGGGAGTCATAATGATGCTAAACAAATGTTATTTAATGGGATTTACGTTATATTAAAATTTATGATTATGAAGTTGTTAATACAAGACCATCGGGTATACCATGCTAGTTTTAAACAAAAAAATTTTTTGGGGGGGGGGGGGGGCATTTGTAGCCTTAGATAGATACTAAATTACAAGATAATTGTGACACCTTAATAAAATGCCATAGTGCTCGTCTACATGGTAATTATGACACCTTAATCAAATACTATATCATTCGTCCACACGATATACATTGAGTCATAACTGATCAGTGTTGAGGACCACTTTGTAATTCCAAAAAAGTTAGAGAATTAGTATATTGTTTTGTTAGTATGGAATAGAACAGGGACTAAACATGTAATTTTCTATTTCGACTTGTATAAGAACAGACTAATCAGTCTGAGTAGTATGTTAATCTTGTTAATAACATAACCCTAATTTTCCTATTCATCTTTCTTGTTCATCCATTCAATTTCTTTGTTAATTTCTTGGTACTTGGTTCAATTGGTATCAGAGCGGTTCTTGATCGCTCATCAATTTGGATCTGGAGAACTGATTTCGACAAAAGTACACATGAAGAACTTCAATGGCAACCACCTTCAAGAGATAATTACACATTGATCCCGCTTCATTGCCATGTTCTTACTGCCACGAAATACACAATTTGGCCAGTAAGAATGAAAAACATATTTAACCTTCATTGATTGTGGAATGTAATCGAATCCGTAGATCCGGATCCGACGAACCTTGATGTGAAAAGAACAACGCGATGATTGCGTATTTGTTCCAATCACTGGCCGAGGAGATGGTTCTGCAAGTGGCTAATTTTGCAACAGTAAGAGAAATTTAGGCAGCAATTATGGTCAGATTCATTGGCGTAGATAAGGTAAAGAAGGCCCGTTTGGCAACCCTAAAGAATGAATTTGAGTCTCCGAGAATGAATGAGGGTGATAGAATTGATGATTTCGGTTCCAAAATGACGGCGATTGCATCGAAGGCTAGTGATTTGGGAGAGCTGTTTGAAGAGAAGAAAATGGTTCACAAATTGCTAAATGCTGTACCAGAGGAATTCATCCAGATAGTTGCAGGTATTAAACAATTCTTGGATATAGACACTATGTTATTTCAAGAAGCAATTGGAAGACTGAAAACCTTTGAAGAAAGGACTAATATGAAAATAAGCAGTCAATGTCAGTGGTTAAAGAAGATCAATTACTGATGACTTATTCTCAATGTCAATCTAGATAGAAGGAGGTTGGTTCCAAGAACAAGAAATGGGGAAAGGGTAATGAGAATGGGTCCAGTTCTCGGCAGAATCAGAAGGATAAGGATGGTAGCTGGGAATACTCTAAGAAGCAAAATGATAGACCAAAGAAAGATAAGTCTAAAATCAAATGTTACAAGTGTGATCTTCTTGGACATTATGCGAGTGAATGTTCAGGAGTAAAAGCCAAGAATCAAGAATCCAATTTAACTCAAGCTGAAAAAGGAGTTAAAGATGGAGAACCTGCTTTTCATAGCTTAATCAGAATTCAAGAAGGAGATGGTGTTTCTGAATGAACAAAGGGTAACACATGCAAAGTATGAATCAGATTCGAAGGATGAACTATTGTGGTATCTTGATAATGGAGCTTCAAACCACATGTCAGGTAATGGTTCAATCTTTTCTAATCTTGATAAAATTGTGGGTGGTACTGTTAGGTTTGGTGATGGATCTTGTGTGGTGATAGAAGGTAAAGGCTCAATAGTCTTAGAAGGAAAACATAATGAGCAAAGGGTACTCACCAATGTGTATTTTATTCCTCATTTGAAGAATAATATACTTAGTTTGGGCCAAGTCATTGAAGGTGGATGTGTAGTTTGGATGAAGGATGAGTATCTTCGGTTGTATTAAAGAGATGGAAAGCTTTTGATGAAGGTATAAATGTCACCAAATAGGTTTTATAAGATCAAGTTGAAAATAGGTGTTCCAATATGTTTGCTTGCACATTTGAATAACACACCTTGGTTATGGCATGGCAAATTTGGTCATGTAAACTTTGAGTTCCTAGGGTACACGACTAGAAAGAAAATGGTGGAGGGAGTGCCTTTAATCAGTCATCCTACACAAGTGTGTGAAGCTTGCTTTGCAGGTAAGCATACTAGGAAACCTTTTCCAAATCAAGCTGTGTACAGGCAGATTCCCCTTTTAAATTGGTCTCTATTGATCGGTATGGACCAATACTGCCTACTACACAAGCTGGAAATAGGTATTTCATGTTGATTATAGATGATTTATCGGATTTATGTGGTGTTACATCATCAAGTCTAAAGATTAGGCTTTAGATACTTTTAAAAGGTTTAAGGCACAAGTTGAAAGTGAGTATGATTTCAAGGTTAAAGCATTGAGGTCAGATAGAGGAGGGGAGTTTACTTCTCTAGACTTTAACCAATATGTGTGAAGGAGGGAATATTAAGGTTGCCGACTGCACCTTATTCTCCTCGGCAGAATGGTACAGTGGAGAGAAGAAACAAATCCATACTCAATGTCACTAGAAGCATGTTGAAAGCTATGAGTATGCCACAAGATTTTTTTACAGAAGCAGTAAGGCATTATGTGTACATTTTAAATAGAGTTTACACAACTTTGAAGACTTGTACACCATATGAGGCTTTGAAGGGTAGAAATCCAGACTTACAACACGTAAGAGTTTTTGGATGTGTTGGTCATGTGAAGGTGACACGGCCTAATTTGAGACAGTTGGATGATAGGATCATGCCTATGGTTCACTTGGGATTTGAGGCTGGTACAAAAGGTTAGAGAATGTATGATGTAACCAAGCAAAGAGTAGTTGTCAGCAAGGATGTACATTTTGATGAAGGAAGAAAATGGGACTGGTCAGATTATCTAAAAGGTGTAAGTGATCACAGTCTAAAATGGGTTGAATTTTCAGTTCATAATGACTTTGTTCAAGGGGTTGATGATATGAGCAGTAGTGATCTTACAGAAGGATATGCAGGGTCAAGCCAATATGAGCATTGTTCAACTTCAAGTCAACATGAAAGTGAACCGGTGCAAGAAACTCAGGAACAAATGGGTCAAAGAAGGTCTACATGAATTCATAACTTACCACCTAGACTAAGTGATTATGTTCTAGATGGTGGGATCAATTATGAAAATCATAGACTAGAAGAAGCTCAGAATGTAGAACTGTTACCTGCACAAGATGAAGAGCCAATATTATTTAAAGAAGCTAAGAAAGAAATTGTGTGGAGAAAAGCAGTGGATGAAGAGATTAATTCCATTGAAATAAATCACACATGGGTCTTAACTGATAGACCATCTAAGTGTAATCCGGTTGGATTAAAATGGGTGTATAAAGTGAAGAAAGATGCACTTGGTAATATTACTAAGTACAAGGCTCATATGATTGCTAAGGGGTATGTACAACAGTTGGGTATAGACTATGAAGAGGCATTTGCTCATGTAGCAAGAATTGAAACCATAAGGTTGATTCTAGCTATTTCAGCCAAGATTGATTGGAAGGTATATCACATGGATGTTAAATCTACATTTCTCCATGGTGATTTACAAGAAAGTGTATAGGTCAAACAACCAAAAGGTTATGAAAAGAAAGGAGCTGCGTCTAAAGTCTATAAGCTATCAAAAGCTCTCTGTGGGCTTAGACAAGCACCAAGAGCACAGAACTTAAAATTAGATGGGGTTTTGAAAGAGTTGGGATTCAAGAGGTGCACACATGAGCAGGCAGTTTATGTTAAGCATATAGCAGGATCTATCTTGATTGTAGCAGTTTATGTAGATGATCTACTAGTCACAGGAAGTGTTCAAAAGGAGGTACAAGACATTAAACAATAGATGAAGTCCAAGTTTGAAATGACATATTACCTTGGTATTGAAGTATGTCAAAATAAAGATGGAATCTTTATAAGTCAATCAGGCTATGCTAATAAAGTGTTGAAGTAGCAAGAATGGAAGAGTGTAATGACAGAAAGCCCCTATGGAAGCTGGTTTAAAGTTGTATAAAGCAAAATGAGGTGCAAATGTGGATCCAACAGTTTATAGAAGGTTAATTGGGTCACTAAGGTACTTGACACAAACAAGACTAGATTTGACATATGCAATTGGGTATGTTAGTAGATTTATGCAAGAGCCTAAGGAAGATCAATTGAAGGTTGTGAAACATCTGGTCAGGTATATAAAAGGAACAATCAATTTTGGTATAAAATATAGGAGGCTTAATGGAGTTGGCTTGGTGGGATATAGTGACAGTAGTCATCTAACTGATACTGATGATGGAAGAAGTGCATCTGGGAATGTGTTTTATTACAATGGTGATGCGGTTTCATGGCATTCCCAGAAGCAACAAATAGTGGCTTTGTCTAGTTGTGAGGCAGAGTTTATGGCAGCTGCATCTGCAGCTTGTCATGCTATTTGGTTAACTGGTTTGTTAGAGGAAATCACTGGTAAAGAACGGGGTAAAGTGACCTTGTTAGTTGATAATAAGTCAGCAATTTCACTTATGAAAAATCCAGTTTTTCATCGGAGGAGTAAACACATAAATACTAGATACCATTTCATCAGAGAGTGTATAGAGAATGGTCAAATACTGTTGACTTTGTGAATAGTAATATGCAAAGAGATAATGTTTTAACAAAGGCTTTGGCTAGAGTTAAGTTTGCTGAAATGAGATTTTTGCTTGGAGTAGAAGATGTGAAGTGGGCTTGGAATTAGAGGGGAGCATGTTGCGGACCGCTTTGTAATTCCAAGAAAGTTAGAGAATTAGTATGTTGTTTTGTTAGTATAGAACAGAACATGGACTAAACATGTAATTTTCTATTTTGACTTGTATAAGAATAGACTAATCAGTCTAAGTAGTTAGTTAATCTTGTTAATAACAGAACCCTAATTTTCCTGTTCATCTTTCTTGTTATCCATTCCATTCAATTTCTTTGTTAATTTCTTGGTACCTGGTTCAACCAGGATTGTTTGATCTTAACCATCTTTAGCATGTTTTTATGCTTCGATTGTAAATGAGGTGAGAAATAGAATTACATGGTAAAGGGGTTGGGTGTTTAATAATTATGGTTACCTCTTTTGCTGGATGGGTTACCCTTATTAATTCGGTGTTAGGAAGTTTACCGATATACTTTCTATCCTTGTATAGCGCGCAAAAAAAAAAAGAAAAGAAAACATGATTATAAGACTTTGAAAGGCATCAGATGGAATTTCCTTTGGGGCACGACACATAATACTCGAAGATTAATTGGGTGGTGTGGATCTTATAACAGCCTCAAAAGATTTGGGTGGGCTCAATGTAGGTGACTTGGGAAACTCAAATTATGCATTTGTTAATTAAATGGTGGTTGCGGTTTAGATCCTATCCAACTGAATTGTGAACCAAGGTAATTTGGGCGATACATACTTCTAATGTTTGGAAAATAATCATTCCAGTCATGGAAATTTAGGGATGTGGAAGGTAAACATTCATGCTAAGTTATTGGTGAAGATAGGCAATGGCCTATCGATCTATTTTTGGCATGATCAATGGATTGATGGTACTCCATTATGTGTTGCCTTTCCGACCATGTGTAATATGGCAGCAAATAAAAAGGTGATGATGGGGGGTAACTAAACAAAGGCTGACTGTCCGGTGGGCTTGTGAATAGTCAAGAACCCCGAGGTCGGATATTCAGTGGCTTAAGCTAGGTGCGATCATGGGTGTATTGAATAGGGTAAACATAAATGAGTGTGGGGATTAGTGGTATTGGATGGGGGAGGATAACGAGCAGGTGCTTGATCATACGAAAAGGGTGAGATTAGAGCTGGAAGGGATTAAAGGTAACGAACACAATGGTTGTTTCCATTGAATAAATTGGTGCCTATCAAGGTTAACTACTTTGCTTGGAGAGTGGAGTCGGATAGAATAACCCTAAGGAAGCACTAGTGTATTGGGGGGGTGAATTTAGTCAATATTATGGTGTGTTAGCTATGGGTTTAGGACGGATCGATAAATCTCACTTATTCTTTAACTGCCCATGGGTTGAGGTAGTTTTAACTTTTGAATCAAGTGTGTTCGTGGTTTAAGATAATGCCTATGGTGGATATTGACTCGATGAGATCTCTGCTGGATTGGGGTGCTAAAGCGGATGGCTTTGATAAGAGAAAAGTAATACAAGTGACCTTCTTGATAACCATTTGGGTGATCTGAAAATGCAGAAACAAGATAGAGTTTAACTATTGAAAAATTCGTATTGTTAACGCGCTGAATTTTATTCAAAGAAGAGACTAATCTGTAGTTCAAAACTAGATCAGCTTCCTTCTTTTTTCCTTTGTAATTATCTTACTATTCTATTAAATAACTACTCCTATATGCCACTTGTCAACTTCTTATTAACTCTCTCAATTTTTAACCCATTTTCAAAAAACGGTATCTCTTTCGGGTCAACTCGTCCCAATAATACTAACTGGATCCTTTTTTGTTATTATTTCTTTCTTTTCATTCAACACCAAAAGAGATAGCAAACCCTAATTCCCGTTCATCCCAACCTCTGTTCCTCCCTTCCATTGCCACCTCCGCCATCGCCACCTACGATACCGCCATCGCCACCTCCGTCTTCTACTTTTAGTTGTTGAATCTATGTACTTTCACCAACTACGAGACCGTCGTCGCCACCGCCGTCGCCTACCGTCATCGCCACCGCCGTCGCCTACCGTCATCGCCACGCCATCAATTTGTAGGTTTGATTAGAGTAGTAGCATAATTTTGATGGTTGAACAATTTTACATTGTTCCACATATATTATTATTATTTTGAATTTACTCTAGAATGTTCAAGTTTTAAATTTAACCTACTGTTTTTTATTATAATACATTAATACATGTTTTCAGGTTGCTGCGTCTATGAAAAAAGATGTGGATGCTCAAGTTTCAAGCTATCCAAATATTCAGTCAAAATTGTTGTGCATCATTCATAATGTCACGTTGCATATACACCGCGCCACTTATTAATCATTTTTGTTGTTTTAAATAGTGTTGTAGGGCTCGCTTATTAATCGGATTGGAATTCTTATATGTAACTTTTCAAAATTATATATATAATTTTGATAATTTAACATAAAAGTTCACATAAACAATTAAACGTAAATATAACAAATCAATGAGAAAACCGATAACCGGGCTTAACGGGTTAAAACCAAGGTCCAATTGTCTTAAAAAATCCCATTTGGGCCAACTAGCGATTACTTTATTAGTTGCACTAATTAGATGAAAATTAATCAATAACCCACCGATTAGTGATTAATCACAGATCAATCCTGATTTTTACAACACTGGTTTTAAATACGAGTTACTTTTAGAACTTTGTTACAAAAAATGTTTTTTTTAAGGCTGATACAGAAACAAATGAAGTGTATGCTCAGATGACACTCCTACCCGTTCCTTCGACATGCACTTTTGTAATTCATCGGGCTTAAATTTAGGTTACTGACTATAATTCATAATTGTTTACCATTAGCAGTTTGATATAGAAGCATTATTGAGGTCAGATTTGTCAATGAAAGCACACAAGCCACACACCGAGTTTTTTTACAAAACTTTGACAGCAAGTGATACTAGCACTCATGGAAGCTTTTCTGTTCCTCGTCGAGCAGCCGAAAAAATCTTTCCGCCTCTTGTGAGTTCAACTTCTTTTCAGTAGACGTTGGTTGACTTTTGACTTGGTCAACTCATTTGGCCCATTTCCTTCTAATTTTGTTAATTCTACCAGTTTAACCCATTAGAGAAAAACCTTAACCTGGATCAACCCAATCATAAAGTTGGAAAATTTATGTTTTATATGATAACAAACATTTTTTTAATAGGATTTTTCCATGCGCTAGAGAAAAACCTTAGCCTGCACAAGAGCTTGTGGCCCGAGATTTACATGACAATGCATGGACATTTCGCCATATTTATCACGGTAAGTAATAAAAAATAAGATAATATGACCAATACAACCACAAATGTAATGTACAAGGAAATATTTTTTTATTTGTAGACTACTTGCGTAATGCTTGTTTTGTAATTTCTGTAATTTTAATGAAAGTTGTAATTGTATTAACAATATATGATAATTGTGTTATTGACTGTATTTTATTTAACGTTTAAATATTGTAATTTTCATTAATTCCCCATATAATACACGGGTCACAAACTAGTAATTTATAAACATGCCTTATATTTTTGTTTGTTTGGAGTTTGGACCTTGCTCCTTTTTGACCTTGCTCCGATTGTTAAAGTCTCCGATTGTTAAAGTTTTACTAATAAAACTTTAACCACCTGCCATCACCACTTTGGTGGGATGGTAAAGGCTTTGGCCTTTGGGTAAGAGGTCCAGGGTTCGATTCCTGGCATTGACGGTATAATGTAAATAGTAGGAGGAAAGCTTAAACATTCAAAAAAAAAAAAACTTTAACCACCTGCCATCACCACTTTGGTGGGATGGTAAAGGCTTTGGCCTTTGGGTAAGAGGTCCAGGGTTCGATTCCTGGTATTGACGGTATAATGTAAATAGTAGGAGGAAAGCTTAAACATTCAAAAAAAAAAAAAAAATTTAAACACCTTTGAAAACACGTGAAGGAAAATATGATTAAAAAACAATTTTAGAAAATTAAGTAAAACCAATCATAACATTACCGATTTCAGTTAAAAAAAAATAGTGTCGGCTGGGTTAATAATAATATAACTCAAGGCCCCTTCAATGGCTGTCATCATAAACCACCCTGCTAAACCTCTCCAATCTCACCATGTTCCCCTTCAAGAAATCCAAAACCCTTCAATTCATCACCAACTCAATCCACTCTCAAATCACCTCACACCCACTCATCACCCTCTTCATCTCCTCCATTTTCCTAATCGAAACCATCATCTTCTGCTCCCACTCTCCACCACCACCGGAAAACATATGCAACGACGGCAAAGTTTACGTATACAACCTCCCACCCGTGTTCAACTCCGACTTAATACCCACGTGTCAAGATTTAGATCCATGGCACTGGCAGTGCGGCGTCGCCACCAACGGCGGCTACGGCCTCACCGCCGCCGAGCTCGCCGGAGTGGTACCGGAAAGTTTACTTCCGATCTGGCACCGGACAAACCAGTTCTCGTCCGAGGTTATTTTTCATAGTAGGATATTAAACCATAGATGTAGAACCATGGAGCCGGAATCCGCTACGGCGTTCTACATACCGTTTTACGCTGGACTCGCAGTCGGAAAGTATTTGTTTTCCAACAGTAGTAACGAAGCACGTGACTCTCATGCTTTGAAGTTAATACACTGGGTCCAGACACAACAGTACTGGCGAAGATCCAACGGCTCTGATCATGTCCTTGTCCTGGGCCGCATCACATGGGATTTCCGCCGGTTAACCGACCCGGAACAGCTTTGGGGCTCCACTTTCTTAAACATGCCCGAAATGCAAAACGTCACGAGGCTCGTAATCGAGAGAGCACCGTATGACTATTATGATATTGGTGTACCTTACCCCACTGGATTCCACCCGAAGTCAGTTACGGATATCCGAACCTGGCAAGAGTTTGTCCGAGGCTACAACCGGACGAGTCTTTTTACGTTTGTCGGGGCGGCTCGTGATGACGTGGGTGATGATATTCGAGGGTTGTTGTTACAAACGTGTCGGGACGAGTCGAGGTGTCGAGTTGTGGACTGTGCGGTTACTCGTTGTGCGAATGGGAGTTCGGAGATTATGGAGTCGTTGTTGGGTTCGGAGTTTTGTTTGCAGCCGAGAGGGGATAGTTTTACTAGACGGTCGGTTTTTGATTGCATAATTGCGGGTGCGGTCCCGGTTTTGTTCTGGAACCGGACTATGTATGATCAGTATGAGTGGTACTTGCCTGAAGAACCGGAGAGTTATTCGGTTTTTATTGATCATGGTGAGGTTTCGGAAGGGAAGAAATCGATAAAGGCGGTTTTGGAGGGTTATAGTAGGGAGGATGTGAGGAAGATGAGGGAAAATGTGATTGAAATTATACCGAGGATTGTGTATAGTAATGGAGATGGTGGATGGAAAGACGCTTTTGAAATTGCGATCGACGGGGTTTTGAAGAGGTTTAGATCGGAAAGAGAGCAACGATAGCGAGAATCCGATTATATGTTGTTTTGTGTAAAAGATGATTGATGTTTGCCTTCGGTTATATGAATGGTTTTTGTATTTTTGTTAAAGGATGGAGCCAGTATTGTGCTTGTGTTGGAAAACAAAAACGAAAGATTTGGTTATATAAATGGTTTTTGGATTTTGTTTGATCTTTTATAGTTTTATAGAAACGTGTAACACCAAAATTTGGTTTGGAACTGCATTTGTTAATCATGTATCGGATACGGGGATGATAATTATATTAGCATGTTATAAGGTTTGTGTAAATGTTTTTTTTTTTTTTTGGTAGGTTGTTACACAAAGTGTCACATTTAGCTTGAATAGTTGGAGACATCTAGCTTCGATTAGTTGGTAGGTACTATGTGTGTTAAAAGGTGTAACTACATGACACTAATATCACGGGTCGTTTTTAGACATCTACTCGGTGCCTTTCAAGGCTCGTTTTCGTCCAACTACAAACTCATCTAAGGAGCTACAAATTCTTTCGATTGGTGCACAAGAAACAATAGTGCTTTTATTGCAAAACTTTCCTAAATCGTTGAGACTCTTCTTGATGAGAAATTGAGAACGCAAGAGTAGCCAGTGAGTCCAAAGCGTTTATAGCTAAGTTTGTTTTTCATAGCTTTTGCCTTCGGTTATATATTTAAAAGAAATTCATCAAAACAGATAATGGAATGTACAAATATATACATAAACCTTTAATATTTAGACACCAAGTACATTGGCACATGGACCATCAAAATTGTTTCATTTCAAGATATTCAGTCTACTTAATACTCCCAAAGATTTAAAGGAGGACGATTTAATACTTTCAAAGATGTGTACTTGACGGGTTTATAGTGATCCGTGTGTTGGCATATTGTTTATATTTGATGTCCAACGAATAGGAAATTCTAATCGAAATAATTGTTGAATGTTTACTAAAAACAAAAGGTTGTATGTTTACTTTTCACATTTGACCACTTTTAATGATAAATCCTTTTATTATCTTTGCAATCATACTCCTAATTTGCAAATGTCAATAATCATGTGATGTTATAACTTTTCTAGGTGCACGAGAAAGTTTGCCTCCACATGACTATGGTGGGCTTAAAGAGCATTCTCATCCAACCTCTCATATTATGTGAAGGGTGTTTTTATAATTTAGAGAGTGATTCAGTATGTTGTGATTGAAGATTTTTATATTTTAGAAAAAGTAATGATTTTTCTGTATATTTGAAAAGTTATCGTTTATCCTCTATAATTTTTTAATATATTTTGAAAGTGGTTGTGAGTGAAGGAAAGAGAAAAGGTAATGATAAAATGTATAAAAAGTATTATTTAATTGAAATGAAGAGAGAAAATAAAGTGAGTTTTAGTATAATTTTTGGTTTGTGGATAAGAAGTGGGATGAGAATACTCTAAAATATATATTTAGTTTTAACGTTAGCATAACATTTATGTTATACACATGGTATATTCAACAAATTAAGATCTAAGAAATTAACTTATACTAATTTTTATCATTTTAACCCCTAAAACATCATAACGAAATTTCGAAATTGCTTCTTAACCATTTAGGTTTACAATTGTAAGCAAAATCCTGTCACATTTATTAATTCAAGGACAATTAACTATGTCGTTATTCATATTTTATTGCATACTAGGTGCGATTTTACACCTTGGCTTGAAGCCATGGTGTGTCGGTGCACCTCGCGATTGATGTAATTGTGTTATGTGTTTATAATTTAATTTGGTTTTATTTTATACTATGTGACCCGACACGACCAACCCAACCCGACATCACCGGACCGGAAAATTTTAATATATAGCGATATGCAATCGATTCCCCAAACTTTCGACCCCTGTAAAAAAAGTTTCTGGTTCCGGGTCACACTTGGTTTTAGGTGGAGGGTATTGAGTGAAGATGGAGACTCCTCCGGTTCGGATCCATTTCAGACTGAGTGTCAGTGGCATTTCGTCTCTAACTAGCCATGAGCAATCCATACTTGTTTATGGTGGCTCGAACTTGACTTGAGTGTCATCCGTAGATTGTATGGAAGGCTTACTATATTTGATCGTTGCAAATCTCCTACCAGTTTTTGAAGTCTCTCAACCTATTCTTTCTTTTGAGCTCTCAACTCTTTTTATAGGAGTGACCAAATGGGCTGGGCCTACCAAAACCGAGATGCACATACCCAGAACCGAGACTGGTATATTTCAAGAACAAAAACTGGACCATTTACTATGTGGTCGGTTTCGGTATTAAAGGCTCCAAAGGTTCGGTTCTCGCACGGTTTCTACATAACCGAAATTGTGCTTGGGCTGGGTGTCTTAAACATAGAAATAGAAAGAACCGAAGATGCACATATACATGCATTCTATATATGTGCACACTGTATACATATAAATACATCAGCATGCATCCATTCGTGCATTCTGTTAACGTATATAACGCACATCTAATCATCTATTCATACAAGCATTGGATTCTATATATGCACATCAGTACATGTATCAGCATACAAGCATATATATGTACATGCATCGAATGAACAGATGATGAATCAGAAGAACCACAATAATCGAACGAGATTGTATATGTATGTAAAAAAGAGCCTTTGATGGGGGACACGCTCCACCAGAGCCGCTCTATCAAATGTATCATACCAAGGGTGTTGCACTTTGAATCCGGGGGACTAAAAAAAGTCATGACCGAGCATGTACTCCGGACCTCGTAATTCGTATCAATGCTTATTTTTATTTCTCTTTGGTCTTAACAATCCCGATTATACCAATATGATTATGATGATACTAAAATCACTAACAAAACCCTAGTTATTTTTGTCTTTATAATTACATATGAAGAACATAATACGGAATAATGCAAGTATACACCACAAATAAATTTAAAAAAAAAAAACAAAAAAACAAAGAGAGAGAGAGAGAGAAAATTAATCCATGCTATGGATTGAAATATTGAATAAAAGAGGCCCAAAATAAGATAAAAGATGGACTGAAACAATAAAACCCGTACTACAATCCATGCATTTGATGGCACAATAGTTTGGCACTACGGAATACGGATCCCTCCCGCACCAAACTTAGGAACTGAACAAGAAGTATAACAAAAAATTTAGGCCGAAAAAATAAAACCCAATTTCATTAACTGTTGCCTTTTTTTTTCCCCAAATATTTCAAGCCTAAATGTAGAATAGGCTATAGCAGAACCTTGCCCATACGTAAAACCGAAAAGCCCACTCTATCTTGCTTCTATGCTTTCACAGCATTCCTATAGTTCAAGGTTCATAAAAACTAGTTAAGTATTTGTAGCAATCTGTAAGTAAAGATGTGATTATCAAAGACTGATCCATGTAACAACTAGATAATCACAAACAAAATCTTACGATTGTGTTTAAAATATTTTACAAGAAGTTACAACCTCATCATCTACTAATAATCAAATGTTACAAGAAGATAATCACATAGTTGTTCTGTGAATACTCTTAGACCACTCATTGTGGACTAACGCCCCAGGCCACCTCACCCACAAGGGGAGTTATACACCAAAACGTGGGTGCATAAAGGAGGGCTCCAAACATCGTCACCCCCTTAACGGTTGTTAGACAAAAGAGGGGTGGGGCCGATGGAACCTCAACCAATCCACATATTTTTTTTCTTTTATTTAACTTTTTAGTTAAACAACAACGTGAAACGCTATGGAGGGGTTTTCACTACCACCACTTAGGCGCACTTTTGGCAGGTGGGTGGGGGGATTCATTAACTAAACCATCAAGCACACGTAATGATTTAGCTAACAACACGATTATTAACTACTTTTTAATAAAAAATTAGTAAATGTTATTGGTTAGAAAACATGTGGCCCTGCCTCCCCATGTCCCTCCATCACGCCAATGCATTGGCGCCCAAAGGGGCTGATGAGCCTTTGGCGCCCTCCTCTCTAAGGGTTGTAACTATTTGGCGTGGAAATGGTGATGATGTGGAGTGTGGATAACTAAAAGATAATATGGAAACTATAACAAACTTCAACAATTTCTCCTAAATTAGTTCCTGTATTCAAGAGTAGTTATTTTTGTTATTGACTTTCCTATTTTCTTGTTTTGTAAATATGTATATAATACGATGTAATATCTCAAAATCAATATAGAGAATTTCATTCTCACATTGTATCAAAGCCTAATTGATCCTTTCATCCTTCCCTCTTCTTCTAAAATGTCGACTTCATCATCCTCCTCCACCTCTTCCGAAACCTCCCTTCCCATGGCCACCATCCTTCATATGCTCACCATAAAACTCACCTCCACCAACTATCTTATTTGGCACAATCAGATCACCCTTCTCCTTGCAAATCAGTGGCTTCTCGGTTATGTTGATGGCTCTATCCCGCAACCACCGAAAACCATTACTCTAGCCTCCAAAGAACAGCCTAATCCGGTTTATGACGACTAGCTTCTTCGTGACCAACAGGCTATCCTTATTCTCAATTCTTCTTTAACTGAAGAAGCCGTCTCCGAGATTCTAGGTCTTTCCACGTCTCGTCAGATTTGGACTGCTCTTGAGGCAGCCTATAGCAACGCTTCTTTGGAGCGAATGCATCTTTTGCATGACAATCTTCGACAACTAACCCGTGCCTCTTCTACCGTCGCTGAGTTTGGTTGAAAATTTAAAGCTATTTGTGACCAGCTCTCTGCCATTGGTCATCCGGTAAGCGATACAGACAAAACCCACTGGTTCTTGTGTGGTCTCGGTCCTACATTTGAGAGTTGGTCTACGACTATTCGAACCGCTCGGATCCTCTCTCTTTCCGGGATCTTCTTACCAAAGCGGAAAGTCATGAGCAATTTCTCAACACTTTGCACCCACCCACTCCTGCTCCTGTCGTTTTTGTTACCCAACAACAGCCTACTTGATCCCAACTCCAACCGATCCCGTCCTGCTTCCGGTGCTTCTACTCGTTCCAACAACCACTCCCCCGGGTACTCCAACGGGTCACGCAAACCACCTCACTGCCAACTGTGCCGGACCAACGACCATTATGCCAACAAGTGCCCGAAACTCTCTTCTTTTGTGACAGTCGCTTCTGGCGATGAGGGTCTCGCTCATGCTTTCCACGCTCAATGTCATGTCTCCAGTGAAGGACCCGAATAGACTGCGGATACCGGGGCTGATCGTCACATGACGGACGACGCTAGTAAGCTTCATTCTTCCTTGCCTTACACGGGTTCATCTTCTGTTTTTTTTGGTAATTGACACTTACTTCCCATAACTCATAAAGGACATGTCTCACTTAATAAGAATATGTCCCTGAATGATGTTCTAGTGGTCCCCTCCATCATCAAAAATTTACTTTCAATTAGCAAGTTGACTAAGGATTATCCCATTGATGTTCTTTTCTCATACACATTTTTTATTATTCAGGATCGGAAGACAAGCCAGCCTCTCGCTCAAGGTCGGTGTGAGAACGGTCTTTACGTGCTTCGGGATAAATCTTTTGCTTTTGTTGCTTCTGTTTCTTCGAATAAAACCTCATTTGAGTTGTGGCACAATCGTTTAGGGCATGTTGTCTATGACATTATTTCCGTTTTAAAGAAACATGGTTGTTTGTCTTTTACTTCTATTTTGCCAAAACCAAATATTTGCTCACCTTGTCAACTTGCTAAAGCCCGTAAATTACCATTTAACATAAATGATAAACGTGCTTCTCATCCTCTTGATCTCGTCCATTGTGATCTATGGGGACCGTCGCCTATCACTAGCAAAGATGGCTACAAGTATTATGTCGTGTTTGTGGGCGATTTATTTACGTTTTTCATGATTATATCCGCTTAAATTAAAAACAAAATTTTATACTATGTTGCAATCTTTTTTGCGTCTTGTACAAACACAATTCTCACGAAAAGTAAAAGTGTTTCAAAGTGATGGCGGCTTGGAGTTTGTCAATCAATATGTACGCAAGATCTTTGATGACAATGGCACATTTCATCGTTTCTCTTGTCCGTACACAGCACCACAAAATGGACGAGCCGAACGAAAACATCGGCACATAGTTGAAACGGGTTTAGCTATGCTCTTTCATGCTCGAATTCCCGCCTCTCATTGGGTCGTTTAGTACAGCCACATATATCATCAATCGTTTACCTACAAAGTTTCTAAACGATAAATCTCCCTTTGAAATGCATTTTTCTACACCAATCTTCGAGTTTTTGGATGTTGTGTCTACTCGTATCTACGTGACTATGCCCCACATAAACTCGCACCTCGTAGTCTCCCTTGTATCTTCATGGGCTATGCTCCGCAATACAAAGGTTACAAGTGTTTTGATCCTACGTCCTCTCGTATGTACATCACTCATCATGCTCGTTTTGACGAATCATTTTTTCCCTACAATAGTGACTCCTCTCCTACCAATTTGGCTACTCTCTTTCTGTCAACCTTTCATGAATCTTTACCCTTTTCTCCTACTAACCCATTACCCACCCCTCCTATTTCTACAATCCCAAACACCCCTACACCTGTCTCACCATGCTCTCTATGCAAAAATTACCCTCCTACCAAACCGCTACCCACTGCTGAACCGTCACCTGCTGACCCGCCCTCACCGCCGACACCATCACCTTCACTCGATAACCCACCACCACCTGTTGTAGCCTCTCCTACGCCTCCTACTGCTCAACCCGAAGCATCCTCCTCACACCCAATGGTGACCCTTTCTAAAGTAGGTACCTTTAAACCAAATCCAAAGCACGCCTCCTACCTTATTCAAGCCATGCACTCAAACCTTCATGAAGCTCTCTTAACTGCCACTGACCCTAAAGGTTTTAAAAGTTCTTCCAAACATGCTCATTGGATGGATACCATGCACTCCGAGCTTCAAGCTCTTCGTCAAAATAATACGTGGTCTATTGTTCCACGTCCTCCATCCACCAATGTTGTCGGCTCAAAATGGGTCTATCGAACCAAATATAATTCTGATGAATCGTTAGATCGTCACAAGGCCCGTCTGGTAGCTCAAGGCTTTACACAAATCCCGAGTCTTGACTTTACACATACTTTTAGTCCCGTTGTAAAGGCATCCATCATTCGCATTGTTCTTTCGTTAGCTGTCATTAATGGTTGGCCTCTTCGCCAACTCGATGTGAACAACGCCTTTCTCAACGAGTCTCTTTCCGAAACCGTCTACATGGAGCAACCACCGGGTTTTGTTGACCCGAAATTCCCATCTCATGTATGCAAACTTAATAAGGCTCTCTACGGTATCAAACAAGCCCCTCGGGGCTTGGTTTCAACGTCTAAGCTCTTTCCTCTTGTCCTTCGGCTTCTCTTGCAGCCGTGCCGATCCATCCCTTTTTGTCTATCATCAAGGAGACTCTCTTATGTATCTGCTTGTTTACGTAGACGATCTTATTCTTACGGGAAACAAACCATCCCTTCTATCTATGTTCACGAGTTGTCTTCATAACGAGTTTGCCATCAAAGACCTTGGTTCCTTAAACTATTTCCTTGGTCTTGAGGTTGTCCAATCCGACTCAACTCTTTTTCTCACTCAATCCAAATATGCCAATGGCATTATCACACGTGCTAAACCTGCTCCTACTCCCTTATCAACCTCGGACACCTTCACCACGGATGGAACCCCATATTCTGATCCAACCTTTTATCGTTCCATTGTCGGCGCCCTTCAATTTTTAACAGTCACCCGACCCGACTTAGCCTATGCCGTCAATCAAGCATGCCAACACCTGCATGCTCCCACAGAAAAGCATTTTCAATTAGTTAAAAGGATTCTCATGTATGTTAAAAGTACTATATCCCATGGTCTCATGTTTAGTCGTCCTACGACTTCATCTATTTTGGGGTATTCGGATGCGGACTGGGCAAGATGTATTGAGACTCGGAGGTCCACGTATGGTTATTCAATTTTCCTAGGAGGTAACTTAGTGTCTTGGAGCGCCAAGAAACAACCAACGGTGGCCCGGTCTAGTTGTGACTCGGAGTATCGGGCCATGGCGAATGCAGCAGCTGAGATCGTCTGGATTACTCACCTTTTGAAGGAACTACATGCTCTTCCTCCCTCACGTCCGACTCTTTTGTGTGACAACCGCAGTGCCTTATTCATGAGCCAAAATCCGGTGTCTCACAAACGAGCCAAACACATTGATTTGGATTATCATTTTGTTCGTGAATTAGTTATGTCAGGCAGATTACATACTCAGTTTGTTCCTGCCAAGCTGCAACTTGCGGACATCTTTACTAAAAGCCTACCACGACCTCAGTTTGAACACTTTCGGGAATTGCTTCGAGTTTGTCCGCCGCCGTTTCGCTTGCAGAGGGATAAAAGATAATATGAAAACTTCAACAAACTTCAACAATTTCTCCTAAATTAGTTCCTGTATTCAAGAGTAGTTATTTTTGTTATTGACTTTGCATATTTTTTTGTTTTGTAAATCTGTATATAATAAGATGTAATCTCTCAAAATCAATATAGAGAATTTCATTCTCACAATAACATGCCCATAACACAAAGTCCAAGTTAAAGAGTGGGTTAGTCATATCTCTTGCCAACATGGCAACATTGCAGGCCGTTAAAACACGTTTTAGTTAATCTGGCGTGTAGCCTTACTTGATTTTGGAATGATCTTACTGTGTTTACTTTTGTTGTACTGGGTTAAAGACATTCAAATTATGAGTCCACATGACCAAGCAGTATCATTTTGCCAGACCATTTGGCTTGTTTTTATGGAACCATTAACTTGAGGGTTGGGAATTGGGATGTAAAACTAGGTAGATAATAACCGTTGAATAATAGGAGTTTTAAAAGCATTGGAACAGAATTATGGTGAGAGGCCGGTCTTTTAAGGTTGTTTTTGCAATAATGTAAAAGCATGTCAGATTTGGTATTTGTCTTGGAGATCAAATGTCACCGACAATAATGTGTCTTCTTTATGCATGCTCACTCTCTCGGGAGTTCGTTAAGTTCGCTTATGTGGACAGCCAATTATTATTTGTATCCTTATCCATGATAATAATGAGAGGGTGTCCATAAACCCTGAAAATTATTGATCAAACCCTTTCAATTGAAGCAAATAATCTGGTTTGGCCTATTTAAAATATATAATTCACATTTCGGTTTTAAAGAGTAAAAATGTTCATTTTTCTAATCTAGAAAAGTTCAAAAGTAAAAATAAATTGTATAAATGTAATGTCTTCACTCTTCTCTCTGAAAATCCAAAAAATATACAAAAAGTAGTTTGATTATTCATTGAATATATAACATAAATGATATACATATATATGTGTAGGTAAACGATACAAAACTTTTATATATATATATATATATATATATATATATATTAATTGAATTGTTCTTTTATGTACATTACTTACAAACATATGCCACAAAGTTTAATTAAAATAAATTCGGGTTACATATCATTGGGACCCATATCAAAACGGGTTAAAACATTACATGTGTTTTTATTTTTATGACGGTTAGTGGTGGCACAGATGTGGTGGTGTGTGACGATGGTGGAACTTTAATTTACCAACTGGTGGGTGGCCGGAGAGAGTGATTTGAGTCGTTCTACAAAATCAAGTTTTATAAAAATAATACATGTTAGCCTGTTATATAATTCAAGTATAAGTATAATTAAATAAGCTATATATCAAGCAAACAAAATGAGTCAAAAGTCAAAATGAGTCAAAAAGGGTAGCGGCGCAGCTTGTGCCCGCTTACCTTCTGTTTCGATGTAATCTAAACATTTATATGAATTCAAATAAGGGTGCTGATTACAATGTAAATACAGTATACGTGTTTTCATACACATAAATTAATCACGTATATCGTTGCTCTCTATATGTTGCAGTCCACCTTATCAGCTTAGTTGGGTACCCTTGATAAAAGAAAAGGTTACATGAAGATTTGGTAGGCCTAGGAATCTTAATAATTTTTAGGGACTACTTAGTCTACCTTAAAATATTCAAAAAAATCCAAATCCTTTATCCCCTCAAGAATCCAATGTTCCAAATGATACCAACACTTTGCAATTCCTCCACTATATCCTTAGACCATTTTACTGTTTTTACTCTTTTTAGTATCATGCAGTCATGCACTAATAATAATTAAACTTTTATTATTTCTTATTTAAATATAAAGATAATACAGTCATGCATAAACAATGTCATTTTAAACTCATTTAGTTAGCCTTGTGCAACATTTATGATTATAAATGTCCTAAATATGTATATATATCTTTTTATTTAAGTTAACATGATGGTCCGATACGCAGTGTCGAGTGAAACATATTAGGCTGGGCACTGTTAGATTTTACAAAATGAACCAAAATTAATACAAGAATGCAAGTTGAGTTGTGCATGTCATTACTCTGTTTACATTATCAATCGTCATTTGGTATGGTCGGTTTTTTTATTCAATATCTGTCACTTTATTGTAATCGTTTGAATGGTAATTTAGATTTGTTTTAATAAAAAAAAATCATAATTAAGTTTTAGTCCTAATAATAATAATAATTTGTCAAAAATGACTAGAAAGAGGAGACAAGACTTGATAAGTCCATAGTAGACACGTAAGAGAATATGTATAGGGTTGTTGCACTTTCAATGGGGTTTCTGAATAGAGAACAACACCTCACGAGAAGGAATCAAATGGATTAATCGACCATTTGCTCAACTTAGGCACTATAGTTCTAACTACTAGCTTATACAAATCCGGACAAGACAATCATGTATTTTATACGTATAGAAGAATATGTTATAAAGCAATGTCTTCTAATGTTTTCCTTTTATTTTTTTGGCAAAAGTAGGGCCGTCGTCGGTGTTTTTTCTTCTTATTTTTCTTCTTTTGCGTACGCAATCAGAGATGAGAAAATGACTTACCAAATGCTTAATTAATACATGATTGAAAGAAAAAAAAAAATCATATAACACACGCCGAATACAATTGAATAACAAAACTAATGCACCAAGTTCTATTTTATATAAACAAAAATTAAATTTAGTAGATACTGTCAAATCTTGAAATTTAAATTTTGCAGCAATATAATAAAGTAATTGGTAGCTAACGAAGAAAATAAATAAACAACTAATTATCCATATGAATTGGTGACAACGCACACGATTTGCTTATTAGCTGAAAATAAATAAACTAATCATCCTGCTAACATAAGAATCACATCATTCATTTTTCTCTTTTTCACTATATCTCACCCGAAGAAAATGATTTAATCCTTTTAACTCCATCTCATCCATATTAATTGTTAATTTAATGCATTGTTCTTTACCTTTTAGCCTGTGAAAAGCATAATTCATTGCCCATTTTTAACAAATATAACACAAGTGGGGAGTGGTTTAATCCATCTTTAAAGTGTCATGTCCTCTTAATTTATGTTGGGGTTAGAGTATAACTCATGACCTTAGATGAAAATAAATAAATAAAAATCATTAAAACTAAGTTGATACTTAATATAAAGGACCGCCTCTAGCATAAGCCATGTGAGACAGGTGTTTTGGGCCTTCAAATTTTAAGACCTCCAAAATCGGGGCTACTATTATTCATTTCCATGCTTTAGAACTCTAAATTTTAAGGCCTTTAAGGTCTCATTTTAGTGTTCTCTCTAAATCTCGAGAAATGTTAAGATGGCATGTTAATGTAACCACTCAAATCTTTTGCTTCTTTCTTTTTAGTGAAGTAACAATATTCTGTATTTGTGATGTAATTTATTTTCGGTTTTTCTTAAACATAATACAAGGAACAAGACTTAAGAAAAGCAGATGTCGGTTAACATTCTAAATTAGGAAATTTGCATATGATACCAACCATGATTAGCACGAATGAATTAATTATTAATTAATACTAAATGACAGAACTAAGACAGCTTCGAATGTTGACGAAAGTCAACATCGTTTCTTGGTATCATCTTCAATACCATGTTTTTCCCACGCTACAATTTTTTTAAATACACTCCCCTCATTTTAATTCAGATGTTCAATTTTGACCTACAATTCCAAAACATGGAACCATGTCTATTGGAAAAGCTTCACCGTTCATATCGCATTGAGCAAAAAGAAGATTATTTTTTATTATATTGTATGTGTTATGATGATTATTTTATTAAGGAATGTATGTATTTAATCAATAAATCGTGTAGTTTTGACTTCTATTATCGATGGCATAGGGGAAACAAGAAACTGGTCAAACCTTTTTTTTTTTTACCAATGAGTAAATTGATATTTGGGGGACTAACGTATATCGTATTTTGGTTTTCGTTTCTAACATGTAAAAAAATTATGAATTTAGTTCCTAATGTTTGGTATCTTATAACAAGTTTAGTGTAATAAAGTTTGCATATAATTATTTTTTTTTAATTTTTTTTTTTGTAAAAGATATTCATATAGTGTTTTAGTGTTTAACCTTAATTGAAGTTTTTTACTTTTGTGTTTACCTTGGCTTTTATGGACTAACGGTAAACGCCCCATGATTTTTATTTATTAAAATGTTGCATATGCTATCAAAATCAGCTAACTTTTTTAATTTTCTTTTTTTTAACGACAACTTTGTAATTTTCTGGGTGGTAATTCATATAAATAATTTTGAAAATAACAAAAGATTTTTTTTTTTTTGGATTAAAAGATATCAAATCTTGTTTAGATCACCCTTTTTAGGTTGGAAATTAAAGAGAACAAAAAAATAGCATACTTTGAACCTTAGACATACATAGGCATAAGGCATGCCAATAACTAGTTAAACATGTACGTATAATACCGGTTTTTTAGAAAATGAAATTATTTTTAAAAAGCATAAAAACCCACCCGATTTAGATACCATATACTTGCTTTTCAAACAAAACTTTACACTAGTAGTAAACATTTTTTTAGAAAATGAAATTATTTTTAAAAGGCATACAACCCACCCAAGTTACGTACTGAATTTTTCGTGATCCAACTAGATTAAAAAAAAAGGATTTGGAGTTCCAGGTAACAAGTCTCCCTAAACCACAAATTTTAACTCGTGCAGAAAGTTTTCTAAAGTCCATCAATGTTAACGATGTGAAATAACTATTGATACTTTTCATGAAAAGACAAACAAATCAGTAAACAAAACAAACACCATTCCCCACCCCAAACTATCTTATTCATATATATATATATATTTAAATAAAGCAAACATATCCTAATGAGACGTTTGATTTATGGTGTAATTTAATAAAACTTAATACCTAATTAATAGATAATGGTGATAGTGGTGACTAGAGGTGATGATTGCATGCAGTGAAGAAGTAAATGCAATTGAAAAAGAAGAGGAGTTAAGGAATGATTTTGGGATGTTTGGAGAGAATGAATTTTCTTATTAAACGGAAGATTCTATTCATTTTGCTCATTCTCGATCGAATCCATTTTCCTTGTATTTCCTACATGCCAAATACGTAAGGGTTCTTTTAGAGGTGACGTTACTGACACTCAAAATTAGCTATTGGCATTTTATGATATAATTTAAGAAAACATTTTATATCCCGAATCTATATATAAATTTTGTGAAAGACTATAAAAATATCATCTAGAAAATGTATCGTGCGATCAAACTAGGGTAACGATGTATTTTATTTAAACTAGTCTCAACCAATTGAAAGATACGGTACAAAAGGTTCAGAAACTTAAACATGTGGAAATCACGTACTTTGCTTGGTCCATGTTCGAACATTGAAAAGAAAATATGTATATTAAGTTGAGTTTTCGTATAATCGTTTACAAAAAGGAATATTATTCATTTTCTTTGATTGTTATAAAATAGATTAAAACATCATTATAGGTCCATAAAACTCTCGGGCTATTTACATTATACAAATCATATAATATTCTTTCTTTCTATTTTTTTTTTTCACAATAGTAAATTCATTATATTTTATTAAAAAGTAGTACGTGTTTACATCGATACAGAATGTAACCGGACAACAAGATGAACCGCTAGTTTTTTATTTTTTTTTAATAGCAAAACTAAGTCGTCTAAAAATAGCATTCATAAATAGTGAGGTCATAACATTACTATTTATAACCCGATGTACATGATTAAGTAACTCTACAGCCTCAGGCGCTAGGAAACCAAAAGTATCAAATATGAATTGTATAAACACGTGTTGGTTGTCATTTCTCGTGTTTGATCACATTGCAACTTTTGAGGCACCGGACCCACCATGAAAACAAATTTTCATTAAGTTATTGGTTATGCATCCAGGTTTTAAAACCATCGGGATATTATTATCAAGAGATAGTTGAATATATTTTAATTTTTATATATGAATTAAGAAAAAAAACTCTATTGAATAAAACTCTATGACATAAACATTGGAGTGGAGACGTGGACGTAAACTGTTACATATGTAGTATATTACGTGTATAGCTATAATTGTATAAAATATTACGTATTATATAAATCCCATGACGTCGGAATAAGATATGAAAGTTTAGACCTACCATATAAGTGACAATAACATTCTCATAGAGAAAAGAAATAAAAATTAATAATAAAAAACTGAGATGGAAAATTACCATAGATGCTCTTTCTAGGAAAGTATTTGATGAATATAATAAGTTAGGTTTAAAAATAAACAATGTGCATCTTTGAACGTCAAGTAGCACGAAGAAGAAATTGTCAGTCAACGAAGTAAAAGTAACGAGTTAAATAGTCAAGAAGCATCGTATATAAGTTAAAATTGCAGAATTCTCATAATGAAAGGGATTGCAAATTTGGTAATACGAAAATTTGGTCATCAAATTACAAGCGTCCAATCGAGAAATATTGGTGTAACGTTGACGTAAAGTTTTGTTTTCTAAAAAGAAAAGTCAAATGGTTGAAGAAAAAACATGTGATAATTAAATTACTAGAGATACTATAGTTTGGTTTTGGTTTTATTTTTCTATAACAAATTTTCAGGTACATTTATCCTAAATATTCATATTAAAAAAGGACTGTGACGCAGCTTGTTGGCTGCTTACATGCCTCTCTATTGTAATTTGATTTTTTTGTGAAATTATTAATAAATAAAAAAAACTAATATCTATAAGTTTTAATAAGCATATATTTTTTATAAATAAAACTAATATGATGAAGATTCGAGGTTTGTATAAGCTTCCTTTGTGTAGCAAAACGGCTTTTATGTAAAGACAAGAAATCCTAAATATTCAATCCCTTGTAACTGCATAATGCATAAGAAAATGAACTAGTCAGCGGGGATGACTAATTAAATTCTAAACATGTTTCTTTTGAGAATAGTAATATATGAGACTAGATTGCAAACGAATTTCAATATGTTTATATAGTTCTTGTATCATTTTTAAAAGTTAACAATCTTGTGCTGAACCATAAAGATGTATTCTCTAAATCCATCAACATACTTATTTAGTAATAAACTTTATAAATCATTAAGATATATCTTTTACGTTAACCAAATACACTCTATTTCTAATTCATTTAGAGGCTACCAAACAGTTGTACTTATGTATATATATTGTTCAACTTTTATAAAAAAAAAAGTATAGGAGAGAGGAAATATATAGTTCTTTTTTGTTTTACAAAGAACTATTTATGTGTTTCTATAGGGTTCTAACTTTTTATAACAATATTGATTCTTAAATAAGCTAGTATCGTGAGACTCCATTTTTCCTGTTATATTGTTTGAACAACACGATACTTTTGGAAGGAAGGAAAAAAACACGCACGGGTTAATTTAAAGTTTTGGATGCAATTGATCATGATTAATAATTTTACTCAAATTGTTCAATACAAAATCCAAACCAACTTAATATTGAAAATTAGTAAAATCTAAGATATTTAATATAATTTAAAGGATGCTGGCAGCACGATAGCGGCCACAATACTTCAAATAGAAAAAAACATATTTTCTCCCTCAAACATTTGTGCACGCAAATAAATACCCTCTTTTCTTTTTTTCTTTTTACCTTTGACAACACTCGTAACAAGAAAGTAAACGATTATTTTTTACGGCAACCTTAATATAAGCACAAACCCGGTTAGCAAATACTAGCATTGGAAAAAGTACCAAAAAGTTACATGCAAACTTGTAAAGGAGTGGATTTTTCAAACACTTAGATCAAATAAACTTTTAACTTCATTATAACGACTAGAACATCACAAATAAGGAATCGAAATAGTGGAATCAAAAAAAGATCCCTTACTATCACCATGACGACCAAAAATCTCTTTATTCCGAGCACTCTGAATAACCACCATGCTGTGAAAAAAAAATGGTTTTAACAATGATCTTCTTTGGTTTAGAAAAATTAGTTGTGTCTAACCAACAAGTAAACGAATGAGGACAACTTGAAACCGAAAAATTTAAAATCGAGCAAGTGACCGACAGATACCATCCAAAATTTTAGATGCAAGAAAACATGAATAGTAACCTTTTTGGGGGGTAATTTTATTCCACCTCGTAACAAATAACCATTCGGAAGATAAATACGATCAATATAGTTTCCAACATGGCCAAAGCCATATTCCAAATTTAAATTCCCTACCCATTTATTCTTCTGAATCACTCATATTGACGTTAGCCAAAGCCATCTGTAAATCATTGAGTTGATAGGCTTCCACCCCACCACCCCTTAGCAAAACATTCGATCTCTGGGTAATTCACTTCAACCCCAAATAAATTGAATTTAAGAAATTTAGCTTGAGACCATAAGCTAAATATAAAACAGCTAAGAACCATCACAATGTTTTGCAAATTACCCAACGACCAGTCTTCCAAAAGAATAACATCATCTACATAAAAGATATGAGATAATGTAAAATTAATTCCACCAATTCTAGCTCCATAATATGTTCCCACGTGAGCAATGTCTTCAATAGCAACGTACGTGGAATCCCTATTTATCCCTCCATGGCGGCCGCAGCAGCAGCAGCAACAATAATAATAATAATAATGAGACCGCTTCCCCTTGTCTAAGACCTCTTTTTAACTGGAACCTCAGTAGTGCTTTCATTTATCAAAACAGAGGGTCGAGCCGAATAAACCAAGAGAAGACATAATGGAGAACAAATTATCTAAACTCAAAGCATAATCATTCTTTTACTTTGTTCTACCAATCCACAATCTTATTTAACACAAGAGAACCATCAAGAATTCGCCTACCTTTCATAAAAGGAGATTGTTCAGAACTAACCACTGAACCGAAAACACAAGCAAGCCGGTTAGTGAACAGTTTGGCAATAATACTTGGGGAAAGTTAACGTACAAATTAAATTAGCGTGCCAACTGTGAGAATCAAATAGTGTAATTATATTTACAAGTGGTGTAATTACACTGCCTTATAATTACATTGTGTTGTATATATAATTACACTACTTGATTCTTACAGTTAGCAAGTTAATTTAATTTATATTTGATCTAAACCCATAATATTATATTGCAGCTTAATCAAAGTGATCAGCCTAGCCACCTTAGGAATCAAGGTGATAAACATATAATTACAAGTTTACAACCATCTGGAATTTTACCCGGCCAGAAAATATCGCTAATTAACTTCATGATGTCTACTTTCAAAATGTCCCAATATCGTTTGATAAAACCGAACGAAAAACCATCAGACTCCAATATCGTTTGATAAAATCGAACAAAAAACCATCAAGCCCCAATGATACTACCACAATCCCACTCTGTAACTTTAACCCTTCGCATGTGAAATCTGACTCCAATAGAACATCGATTAGGTTTCTAATAAACGATTCTCAATCATATTGTTTCTGTTGTTAATTTTTATCTTAAATATATAGATAGCGTTTTATCAATGGTCTATGTTTGCAAATACATAATGATACCGAAATATATTTAAATAGATCACCAACACTCATACATAGATAATTGAATTAAATTAAATTTAAGATGACAGGTAAAACTATATTGAAAACTAACAAGTCTATTCAATAGTCGACAAGAACATAAACAAAATGACATAGGGATAGAAACGGAACAATTAATAAAAAAAATTGTCATAAAAAATAGTTAAGAAGATACAAAATAAGAATTGTAACTACATAGATATGACAACACCGAAGATGGCCACGTGAACGCTAAATTGCCATAATCAGAAATATATTATTAATTAACTAAATAAATGGCACTAACCGAGCTTTGTTTATGATAATCTTGTTAATTTCACATTGTCAATCACTTCATGTCCATTTTTAACTTTAATTTACTGTTTTCTTAAGTTAAAGCTTCTTTAGTTTTTGCATATTTTTCCAACTTGATTTTAAAAATTATATGCTATCATTTTATATTTTTATCTTCATATGTAGCACAAATATATATAAGAATTTAATCCATTTAATAATTTCCTACGGGTTCTATAGCAGCAAGTAGATGGTAATTAGTTAATTACTTAAAATAGTGTATAGGCTATGAAATTATATTCTCTCTAGTTTGACATTGTTCCAGAAAGGATATTATTATTTAAAATATATGAGACTTAAAAGTTAAAACACACTGTTTTTTTTAATGTATGAATGATTTACATGCGGTATTAAAATATAAATATAAGAATGTGACTTCTTTTTAGATAATGTAAATAATTGGTGATGATTTTCAATCAATACACCAATATTATTTTTTGGTTTTTGAATGTTTAAAGAAATTTTTGTTTCTGAAGTTTGATAATCAAAATCGATGGGCTAGTGATTTATTGATAAAGACAAAGTCTTTAAACATCTTAGATTGAGAGATCTTGGATTCAAGTCTCATAAACGACAAAAGTTTAAAGAAATTCACCGTTAAAAAAATTGATAACTGAAATCAACAAAATTTTTAGTGAATATACTATTTATAGTACTCTAGAAATACGAAAAATGGTAGTTTGTATGAAAAATACATGGACTTAGCTAATGCTAAAAGTTTTAAAACTAAATCTAACATTTGTCTATCACGACTCCAATCGGGACTCAAAATCAGTTAGTTAAAAAGAAACACCATTATATACACACATTGATATTACTTAAATAGAAACCCTTTGGTTATTAAATAAGTTGTAGATTAATATAATAGAATTAATGGTCAATAGAATTGGGACCAACTTCACCAAATTATTTCCAGATGAGGTTTAATATTAATTGGTGAGTAATTAATAATTTAATATTGAGTATGTTTGTTTTGCTTCATGCCCGGGTTGTTGAATTGAGTATGTTTGTGAAGAAACACTAATCGACCCCGGGCAGATTACGGATAATCTGGGGGTTAAATAGATGTTTCCTACGAGAGATTAGACCCGGCAAAGATGGTTCTTCTGATAACCTGCAAAACAGACACCGTGAGCTCGTCACTGAGAAGGGGGGGTACCTCCTTGTGACCACCCTCCGGCGTGAGAATCAGACTAGATTGCTCTTGAATATAAGTGTATATTAAGAGATTGCTAAAGCAGATATCAGGTATAAGGTATGAGATACAAGATAAGATGAGATGATCATACCATTTGGGGTATTTATAGCCGAATGTAGGTTTCCAAGAAGGTATAGCCGGCTGAATAGTATTCCTGTTCTACCAACTGTGGCCTACGCACGTGCCATGCTGGTAGTTGGTGGGTAGGCAGCGGCTGACAGTGACCAGGCCTGCTGTGTACTATTCCTTTTCCACCAACTGCAGGCTATGCACGTGGTATGACAGGAGTTGGTGAGTAGGCAGCGGCTAATAGTGACATACAGTACAAGAACATGCTGCTCGCCATACTGTTGTCAATGAGCTGTCGTATCTCTGGTCAGATCTTTTGCCCATACCTCGTCAGGTACAGTACAAAAGATCCTCCAGTATCGTACGGACTGGCTCATTCGGGCGGGAGTATTCCCCCTCCCGCCTTTGTGCGGGATTGTTCCCGGCTTTGCTCATTCCTTCTTCAGGTGACTACTGAATTATTTGAGAGCTAAGTGCCTTGTGCGTGTAGCCTTGCTGCGCGGGTGGCCTTCCCTGATGGCTTGTATCCGCAGCTGCGGGAACAGGCGGAGTACTTCACCATTGGGAGGCATTTCCTGCGGGAACAGCTTGCGTACTGCGCGTAAGGACGTCACGTCTCTGAGCATGGTGGGTCCTGCGGATCCAGTTGGTTTCCGCGCAGACGTCTCTTCAAGGTGAGTCCTGCGGGTCCAACTGGGCTCTGCTGGGACCTACCTCTTCAAGTCCCCCGAGTCCAATGTTCTTCTCATGAATGTTTAATAAGTGAGGTGAACTTTTGGACTTAAGCAAAGGGTTTTGAAAAGGGTTTAGTTTTAAGGTTTTCCATGGGGATTCTTCCCGCGGAAATCCTAATGTCACTTGCAGAAATTCCCGACTTTCCTGCTTGATCTTTGGGTATGATGCGGGTAGGTCTGTAACCTCCTCGCAAGTCAGGAGCGTTGAGTCCCACTTGTGTAGATTCTCCGTGAGGTTTTGGTAGTTTTGAACATAGTGATCAATTATGTTAAAACCACCAATTCCATCTTGGAGCTTCAAACAATGTAATTCTCGACGTTCCCGCTATGCGGGGATGTTATTCCCGTTTCCGCAAGCATTGCCCAGAAGATCCTTCTTGGTTTCAATTCCCTGCGGAGCGCTAGGTATGTGAAGGGTTTTGCCTTGACACTGTACCCGCACTCGTCTTACGGTTACTTTACTTCCAAGGTATTCCTGGCGTCAATTCCCTGCGGGTGCTCAGTATGTGAAGGGTTTTGCCTTGACACTGTATCCGCACCCGTCTTATGGTTACTTGGTTGCCGAGGTATTATTGGCTTTAATTCCCTGCAAGTGCTAAGTATGTGAAGGGTTTTGCCTTAACACTGTACTCGCACCTGTCTTATAGTTACTTGGTTGCCAAGGTAAGGGGTATATTCCCGCTTACTTTTGAATCTTTTTGAAATTTTGAAATTCGAAGAGTTGGTGAAAGAATAAGAACAGTCCAAACTGTTGAAACGTCGTCCGACGGTTTCTTCTGACTGTGTCAGGACGTGCAGGAAGTTATGGTGACGTGACAGTACATGGTCATTCCAGACGCTTTTTCAGGCGCGTGGGCGCGATTTTTCGGGCGCGTGGCCGCGAAATTAATGGCACGCGTCCTTTCAACAGCTGTTGCCAGCTTGCACTTTGACACGTGTCATAGTTTCATTGCACCTGCGATTTCTCTCTCTTCCGCATTAAATTCATCGCATTAATTGCGATGAGTATATAAAGGGGGAGAGGGTCCTTTGCAATCCATACTTTCACTTTTCTCTTCATCTTCTAAACGATTTCCGGCGAATACTCACTATTCCGTCGAGCATTCTTCTGAAATCGTTTCTGTTCATCCAAACATGTCTTCTTTTGCCGAGGAGTCTGACGTGTTCGTCGAGAATCCGTCGTCCACTTCTGATAAGGACGACAAGAGCACTGCTGGCGAGTGCCAGTGCGCTCTTCCTGCCGAGCTTTTTCAGTACATCGTCCGGAAGTTCATGCTCGAGCCGTTCGAGCCTGAGTTTCCGGAACCACACCAGACGGTGTACGATGCCCCGAAGGGCAAGATAGGGGTGTACGCTGCATTCTTCGTTTATGGGAATCTCAGGTTCCCATTGACGAAGTTTGTATACCTTGTCTTGGAGAGGCACGGGGTGCATCTGACGGAGGTACACCCGATGGCGATCGCCAAGATCCGCCACTTTGAGTGGGTGTGCCTCGTTCTGGGCGTGGAGCCCCATGTTGACCGGTTGATGACCTTCTATTCTTGGAGGTGCATCCAGGGGTGGTACACCTTGGTCAACCGGATCAAGGGGCTGAAGATCTGCGCAACCGAGCGCAGTCTTCGGTCGTGGAAGAGGGAGTTTTTTTATATCTCCGCTCGCGTCGTCCCGATAGCGATGACGTTTAAGAATGGGATAGCACTCCCCACCCTTCACGCCCCAAACTACCAGGAGGCGGAATGGTTCGCCAAGATCTCCCGGATCCAGACTCCGGTGTACCGCTTTGCGGAGTCTGGGATGGTGATGCTTGGGATGAGCCGGGTGTGGAAGGAGGCGTCACAGGTTCCCATCGTCCTCGAATACGGTTTGAACTCTGTCCCTTACGGTATTCTCTGTCTTCTTTGTTTATATAGGTTTGTCTTCTAACTGTTTGTTTCTTTTATTTCAGAGGGGAACGACTTGCAGTCTCTCCTGCAGCCGCGGGAGAGTGATGGTCCCGCTCGGATGGGTACTCGTGCTCTCGATGAGAACGAGTTGCCCATCTTGGAGCAAACGAGGGATCGGTTTGTGGAGGTCTACCCGCCAGGCCACCCTATTCTGAGCGCCACGCGGCAAGGTAAGGCGTTATTCAACCCTCGACCTCTCAATGCTGAAACCTCTGCTGGAATTCCTCTAATTTTGTCATCTTCTGATGAGGAATCCGCAGATGGTCCTCCGTTGGTGCGGAAGAAGAAGGCTGCCGGCGGGAAGGGGAAGGCGAAGGTTGCCTCCACTGCCGATCCGGTGCATCGGTCTGATTCAGAGACCGAAAGCGAGGAGGTGGCGGGGAACCCTGGTGGTGCTAAGACCACTGCTCCGGAGGCTGAGACGACCGTCACCTCCGAGCAGCCCAGGACAACGACGGTAAGCGGCGTGAAGAGGCCGGCTCCATCGGGTTCGTCCCCGCCTGTTCGCACTTTTAGGCTCAAGAAAACCCTTAAGTACAAACTTTACTTTTTAACTTCATATCTTTCCGCCATTATACTTATATCTTCTTTGTGCAGGCGTGGATGCTACTGCATTCCAGGGTGGAGCGGGGAGGAGCACCTCCGGACCCATGACGGTAGGCTTGGTCAACCTACCTGAGGCGATGACCCAGGCGGCTGCGCCTGTTTCAGTTGGTTCAGTTGCTCACCCAGTTGAGCCAACTGTTCCAACTGTGATGACATCTCCGCCGGCTGTAGTGCCATATTTACTGAATCTTTCACTGAGCCGGCGGTGACTATTTCTGCGGGTACTTCCGCAGCGGCGACCACGGTTGTGAGTTCACCTCCGGTGAGTTCACCTCCGTTGGTTTCTACCGCGGCGGCCTCTATGCCTCCTCCGACGTCGGCAGCTACGGCCGATCCTTCAGGTATGCTTGGGGCTTCTCGCCAACCTCTGCCTCCTTCCCATCTGCCTGACCTCTTGGATGGATTTCCCTTGGGTTCAGGTGATGGGTTTGGCGGCTATCGGCTTGTTGTCGACCCTACAGGTGCGTTGGGTTCTTTTGGCCTTTTTATATATATCATCTTTTCCTAACTGCTTTTTGTTTTTTGCAGTGTCGGATTCCAATGAAGTGTATGTTCCATGATGGAATATCCGCCGAGGAACAACCCTTCGCACGCCTGTGGAGTGCGTGGAGTGGGCTCGTCACGCAGCTCCCAGTGGTGCATTGGGGAAAGCAATGGCTAGCTACCAGGAGGGTAGGCTAACCAACGAGCTTCGGATTCTCCTGGCCCGGATGAAGCCGCGCGTCAAGCTGCTCTGTCGTGAAAACGACAAGTTAAAAGCAGCTCGTATTCAAGAAGTAGCTCAGGCGCGGGCTGTCCGGGAGGAGAACAAGAGGCTTACCGCAGTGGCTGCGGAAAAGGAGAAGGCATTCAAGGCCCTCGAGGTTGAAGTTCAGGCCCGGCTCGAGGCCCGTTCCAAGGCTGCCCAAGCTGTTAACGAACAGCTTCGGTTGGCTAAGGAAACTGCACGGAACGCAACTGAGAGGGCCACCAAGGCTGAAGCTGTTGCTGAGCCTCTACGCCTCGAGAATGAGGAACTTAAAGCCAAACTAGAGGCGCTCCAACAGGCTCATGATGCCTTGGCGATGGAAGACGCCAAGAAGCTCCAAGAGATCTTGGACCAGAGGGGGGTGCTTGACCACACCGAGCGGAAGCTAAAGGGCGTTGAAGAGGCTGCGGCTAAAGAAGTGTTGCTTGCCAACCTCAACAAAAGTGAAGCCGAACGCGCCCGTAACCAAGCTCAAGCTGCCCTCCAGGAGGCTCTGGTTGCCAAGGAATGGCTTCTTCGAGAAGCGTTGTCTCAGGTATGTTTAATTTCATTATATCTTTACGCTTTTCTTTGTAAATAGAAAAGGTTTTGATACTTGTATTTTTTCTTTTTGTAGGTTGTGCATCGAGTCTTCACGGACACATCATACGACGATGCCATGAGCGCAGCCCTCAACGCTTCTCACGAGGATGGGGAAAGGCCTGCTTCCTGCTTGGTCTAGGGTTCGTTGAGAAAGGCATCCCGCCTTCCAACTTCCCTTTATATGACGTTGATACTGAAGCTGTATATGACCAAGCAGTGAATCAGTATGCCGCCTTCCCGCATCTGGTGGTGGAGAAGGTGAACGAAGTTGCTGCTGCTGATGATGGGCTAGCCATTCTAAAGACCTTCCTTGAACCGCCACAGCCAACTGATGGTGCGGGTACAAGTGGGTTTGGAGGGAGTAGTCCTGAAGCTTGAACCTTAAGATCCCTTCCCACTGTTAGGATAGGTTTAGCTTGTATAGATTTATATTCTTGTAGGCGGGTAGTTACCCGGCCATTCTTGTAATGAATTATTATGAAATATAAATCTTTGTGCGGGTAAGACCGCTACTTTCACTGGATGACTTGCTTTATAAACGTTATATGCCTTGCTCATGCATACTTTAGTTTAAATTAGCAATTTTTCAAGTGTTTAGAATAAGTTAACCTTTGAACGTGGTAGATAATAGGTTGAAGTTTTGCTTCCTCCTTCGTGATTGTGCGGTTAGGACCGTCACTTGCACTTAGTAGGATGGCTAAACTTTACCTATATCTGACCTGCGTGGAGTCCTTCCTCATCTTTTTGTTAGAAATTTTCTAAGTGTTTAGAATAAGTTAACCTTTGAACGTGGTAGATAATAGGTTGAAGTTTTGCTTCCCCCTTCGTGATTGTGCGGGTGAAACCGTCACTTGCACTTGGTAGGATGGCTAAACTTCACCTATATCTGACCTGCGTGGAGGTTTTCTTCATCCTTCTGTAAGAAATTTTCTAAGTATTTTGAATAAGTTAACCGTTCGACGCGCGGTTGTCAATAGGTTAGTTCGGTTTCCTCTATCGTGATTTGTGCGGTTAGGACCGGCACTTTTATTTAGTGGGATGACCAACGTTTACCTATGACTGACCTGCGTTAAGGTTTGCCGTTTTTTGGGTTTATGCGGGTTTTGCCACCTTCCCCACGCAACGACTTTCCACGTAATTATGCGGTGAATACCGGCATATCAGTGTTGAATAAATTAACCGTTCGACGCGCGGTTGTTAATAGGTTAGTGTTCAATGTCCTCTATCATGATTCGTGCGGATAGACCGGCACTTTCATTTAGTGGGATGACTGAACTTTACCTTTAACTGACCTGCGTGAAGGTTTGCCGTTTTTTGGGTTTATGCGGGTTTTGCCGCCTTCCCCACGCAACGACTCACACTTATGTATGCGGTGAAGACCGGCATATCCGTGTGGAAAGTTCATAAGTATAAATGTAAAATCATCAGCGTCAATGTGATAAGGAGAATCATTTCCATTAGAAGTGGCTCTGGGCCTTTTCTTTACAAGTTTCGAATTGATCTACATGCACTGTGTAATTGAGCTCCCTTCCATGTTGTTGTGTTGGGAGTGCCATCGAGCCGATATGCACCTGGTTCGGGATCTCGTTGTTTACGCAGTATGTAGTCTCCAACATTGAAGCTGCAGTTTTATTCGTGTTTTCCCAAACTGGGGTTCTACACGCATCAGCCTGCTCAGCGCTCGTTACGCCACGAGGTGCGCGAGCGTCCAATCTCTGACAAATGCTTCGACGATGTCCTTTACGTCTGTGCATTCTTCAGTGTTGTGGCCTTTTGTCCTGTGAAAGTCACCGTATTTGCTCCGATCAGCATTGTGACGATGTCGGATTATTGGAGCCTTTGGCCATGGGAGCTCCTCAGTGGCGAATATCTCGGTGACGCTTTTGGTGAGTGGCGTCCATCTGGAGTTCTGGTTCGACTGTACGTTATCCCTTCCGCCTAACCGATGTTGCAAGCCGGATGAGGTGTCAAAGTTTACCCTTGACTGCCAAATGCCTAGCTTCCGCTTTTTGTTTAGTCGGGCGGTAAGGACATTGCCTTCTCTTGTTTTCTGGGTGTAGAGGTTTGTGCTCTGGGGGAGATCTCTACCCAGTTGCTTCTCCGTTTCCGCAAAGCGTTTAGCTGCTGTCATGATGGCATCCCATGTGGATGGCATGCCATCTTTACCCGTTAAGGTGCGGATGAGCTCTGGGTCGTTCGCGCCCTGGATAAAAGCAGCGCGAACAAGATCTTCGCTAATATTACCCAGACTTAGCTTCTTTGAGTTGAAGCGAGTGATGAAGTCTGGCAAAGATTCATCTTTTTCTCGAATGCAATTGAGGATTGTCCATTGCTCCTCGGTATACTTTCTTTGTTGGCTGAAGTGTTGGCTAAACTTCTGCTGGAAGTCTTCCCAATCGTAGATGTGGTGGACCGGTAGACGATCGAACCACGCTCTAGCTGCCCCAACAAGCGTCATTTGGAACATGTTACACCACGTAGGTTCCGTCCAACTACTGACGGTTGCCCCCGCTATGAACCTGTTCAAATGATCGTCTGGATCAGATATACCATCGTAAGTGCCGATGTTGGACATCTGTTTGGCACTTTTCGGGACGATTGCTTCCGCAATGTCCCTTGCAAATTTGGACGTTCCCGCCTTTGCAGCAGTTGGTGTAAATGTTTTGGAGAAGTCACGTGGGTTTCCACCTGCGTTTTTTGGTTTGAAGGTTTCTCCAAAACGCCTTCTCGGTTGGGAGTCCGTTTCCTTACGCTTCCCTTTCGCCCTATGACGTGGGTTTGCGTCACTATCGGATTCCTCCGAATCATCGTCCAAGTATTCTTCGAATTCCTCAGGCTGTTGGAGTGAACATAGGCGTTCATCCAACTCAGCTTGGAATTCTTTTTGACGTGCTTCCGCCCACGCTTTAACTTCATCGAGTGTTTGGCGGGGGAGCCTCGTTCGTTGTCTCTCTAACCGGGTATCGGTGAATCCCAGTGAGCGATTATTTACTGCACTTGCCCCAGCTTGGGTAACTGGGGTAGTGTTCGTAAAATTTACTGCACTTGCCCCGGCTTGGGCAACCGGAGTAGTGTTCGTAAAAACTGTGTAGTCGCCGGTATTCCCCCCAGTAGCTGGGGTTGTGGTTACCGGCGTTTCTTTAACCATCTTTCCAGAAGTTTTGAGAAAACTGAAAAAGATTTAAGTTCTAGCTTTTATGCACGGATGGCGCCAATGAAGAAACACTAATCGACCCCGGGCAGATTACGGATAATCTGGGGGTTAAATAGATGTTTCCCACGAGGGGTTAGACCCGGCAAAGATGGTTCTTCTGATAACCTGCAAAACAGACACCGTGAGCTCGTCACTGAGAAGGGGGGGGGGGGTACCTCCTTGTGACCACCCTCCGGCGTGAGAATCAGACTAGATTGCTCTTGAATATAAGTGTATATTAAGAGATTGCTAGAGCAGATATCAGGTATAAGATATGAGATACAAGATAAGATGAGATGATCATACCATTTGGGGTATTTATAGCCGAAGGTAGGTTTCCAAGAAGGTATAGCCGGCTGAATAGTATTCCTGTTCTACCAACTGTGGCCTACGCACGTGCCATGCTGGTAGTTGGTGGGTAGGCAGCGGCTGACAGTGACCAGGCCTGCTGTGTACTATTCCTTTTCCACCAACTGCAGGCTATGCACGTGGTATGACAGGAGTTGGTGAGTAGGCAGCGGCTAATAGTGACATACAGTACAAGAGCATGCTGCTCGCCATACTGTTGTCAATAAGCTGTCGTATCTTTAGTCAGATCTTTTGCCCATACCTCGTCAGGTACAGTACAGAAGATCTTCCCGTATCGTACGGACTGGCTCATTTGGGCGGGAGTATTCCCCCTCCCGCCTTTGTGCGGGATTGTTCCCGGCTTTGCTCATTCCTTCTTCAGGTGACTACTGAATTATTTGAGAGCTAAGTGCCTTGTGCGTGTAGCCTTGCTGCGCGGGTGGCCTTCCCTGATGGCTTGTATCCGCAGCTGCGGGAACAGGCGGAGTACTTCACCATTGGGAGGCATTTCCTGCGGGAACAGCTTGCGTACTGCGCGTAAGGACGTCACGTCTCTGAGCATGGTGGGTCCTGCGGATCCAGTTGGTTTCCGCGCAGACGTCTCTTCAAGGTGAGTCCTGCGGGTCCAACTGGGCTCTGCTGGGACCTACCTATTCAGTTTGCTTTGCTTTAGTTGATTAGTGTTTGTTTGAATTTTTGAGGGTTAATATATGTGACACGAAGAAAAAAGTTTTTATCCACTTGACGGGATAGGAGCATATACATTGTGGCTTGTATTCACATAACAAAAGCTTTTACCATATGATATTGGGGTTCAAATGGACCTTCCATAGGCATCCAAAAAGTCTTTTTTTTTTGTTTTTTTTGTTTTCTTGTCATGCGTTTCCACTGATTTCCTAGTGATACTAACGAATATCACAAGTTTACCAACAAGCTTTCTATAGACTTTGAAAACAAAGATTGGTGGTGAGAGGCGATACTCAAAAATAGGGGATTGATTACAATGAAACATTTTCTCCTGTTATCAAGATGACGACCATTTGAAGCCTTGTAGTTGTTGCTACGAAACGAAGTTGGCCTCTTTTCCAGCTTGTTGTTAATAATAATTTTCTTCATGGGGATTTAGATGAGGATATCTATATGCTACCCCCACCTAGTATGCAACTTCCAGATAATCGAGTGCTTAAACTTCAGAAATCCTTATATGGTTTAAAGCAGGCGTCTCGACAATGGTATGAGAAATTGTCTTCCGCATTAAAATCAAGAGGGTATGTGGGTTCTCAGAATAATCATTCTTTGGTTTAAAGTCTATGGGATCATCAGTGGTTTATGTTGATGACATTTTTAATTACTAGGAACAACTTAGAAGAGATTAATAATCTCAAGACTTTTCTAGATTTATCTTTCAAAATCAAAGATCTGGGAAGTCACAATTATTTTTTAGCTCTCCGAATTTGATACTCCCAATCTTTCTATCACCAACTCTTCATTGCCTCATCATTTACAACTAACGGCTCATGAGGGACTTGGCCTTTACGATACAGGAGGCTTGTTGGTAACTTAATTACCTTACTCACATAAGACCTGATATTGCTTTTGTTGTTCAATTTTTGAGTCAATTCATGCAAGATCTAAGGATTTCTCATTGGAATGCAGCGCTTCACATTCTCTCATATGTCAAAGGAACTTTATCTCAAGTATTATTCTTCAACAACAATGCTTCCTTTGCTTTATAGGCATTCTATGATTCAGATTGGGCAGCTTGTCCTAATACTCGTCGATCGGTTAATGGTTTTTATGTTTCACTTGGGGGCTCTCCGATTTCTTGGAAATCTAAGAAGCAACCTACTGTTTCGTTGAGCTCCGCTGAAGCCAAGTTACGATCTCTTCGACATGTGATCGCCGAACTTGCATGGTTGACAAGACTTCTCTCGGAGTTCAATGTTCCAAATATTACCCCTATCACACTCAAATGTGATAGTCATGCTGTAATTTATATTGCAAAGAATCATATTTTTCATGAGCAGACTAAGAACATTGAAATAGATTGTCATTTTGTTCGTGAGAAATTACAGGAGGGCTTAGTAACTTTGGTGCATATAAACACACAAGATCAGCTTGCTGATATTTTTACTAAATGCTTACCGGGGCCTCATTTTCACTCGCTTTTATGCAAGTTAAGGGTTTCTCAACCTCCAACTTGAGGGGGGTGTCGGCGTATAAGTACATATACGCCCACATAAGTACATATTCTCCGTATATGTTGTGCTTATATATATTGTTCTTTGTTTCTTGTTTTGATGTAATTATTCATTATAAGATAATAAAGTTTTCTTCCTTGCTTCATTTCTTCTTTTCTTTCATGTAATCATTCTTTAATGATTATAAAGTCAGAGGGAGTCCTCGCTTGGTTTCGGTGCTTCCTTTTATAGAAGTTATTGGTGTGAGTTGTATGTATATAAGTTGTATACTTGGCTATAGTATTTGTATATTTACTCGGGTGCCAAACTGTACCTTTCGTTTCGGTGGTGTAGAAGTTTCTAATGTTGTGGGGATGAGGCTGCTATGTTTGTAGGAAACCTAAAGTAAACAAAAAGATAATATTAATGTCACTTTAGATAATAATATCAATCACCTCGATCTGACATCCTACTCTTCTCTAGTCTCTAAGATTGTATGCAGTTGGAGGTAAACAAATCTATGTGGTAATCATGAACATGGGGATGAGGACCACCTATTATGGCATGTGTTCTTGGTTGGGTTTTGGGGAAGGCTTTTCACAAGCCTAAAAGGATCGATGATGATGAACTAGAACCTAAGTATTATTGTTTGTAGTGCCAGAAGTTCCTCATTCATATTTAACAACCATTGTGATTTTTTGTTGACAAATTAAATGCCATTGGGATCCTTATGTGCAAATAAAGAAAAATGAAGAGCATGTGTACCAAGTTAAGCAAAATCAGCTATGTAACGAGGCTTAAAAATACCACCACGTTCCCTAGTAAACGTGTGATGTATTGAAGATGTAGGCAGTGAAAGGGATGTTGCGTGTGAAGACTTTGTTGTGTAGGATCAAATGGTATATTATCACACCCCAAACTAGGGCCTAGGCGTGTGACCACAAGTAGGTACCTGTTTTGTAAATATATCAGAGTTTAAGGTGGTAAAGCGGAAAACTTGATTAAAATATTATTATATTCAAAAGAAAGGAGTTAAACACCCGTTTGTCGGTAAAAAAGTGTTTGAAGTTAAGAAACCATAATTTACATGATTTTAATAATAAAACATCAACTGAGCCATCAGATCGACTAACGGCTATCCATCTTCTCCAAACACCTATTCTTCATTATCTGTAAAACAGTTTATAAAATACGTCAGCAACACATGTTGGTGAACACGTTGACACAAAACATTTTGATACTTAGTTATATCATCTGGTATCTTATGACCCGACCCATTGTGGCTTAGGAAATAACGAAGTTCTGAAAGTCTGAATCACTATTATAAACATCCAGCTCTAGTTGAAACCACTCAGCGATACCGCGGCATCAAGGACTTAGCAACTACCAATATACACAAGATAATCCCCTCTTGGACACTACTTAGGTCCTGCCCAACATGGCGGAGGCATTAGCAAGTGTGATGCGGTGTGCCCACCGTCTACCCACATATGTAAGGATCCAAACAAACGTATACGATAGCCTGAGGGCCAGCGATTACCTTTGTTTATAAAGTTTTAGGGATACATAATCCTATGCAAACAATTTATATGACACATAAAAGGGTTAAGCATATTCACTTTTGTTCTCGATCAGTGTCTTTCACTTATTTGTACTTTCTTGTAACCACAGAACTATAGGAACGTTTTATAAATACTAGATCAACGATCTAGCTTCAGACCTTTAGTCTGTTTGCATAACCTTTACCTTGATATTCATTTCTTTATAAAACAGAAGGATCTCTAGTCCTTCCTTTATTCATCATTTATACACTACGTTTCTTCTTTATGAAGAAACGTATATATTGAGTTTTTTCTTTTATAAGAAACATTTTATAAAATCTTTATATAAAATAAAGAAATAATATTTCATCTATAACCTCATCTTATGAAATATATATTTTTCACTTATTATATAATCAAGGTATGAGCTATACCCCTGACTAGGGTCTGAGCTATTTATAATATGATAATCGGGCAGAACCCCAACCTTGTATGGCTTGCTTATAGGAAATGCCTAGGCTTCACTTGGGCAGCACTTCTACTTATTGGTGGAAAATCGAGAGAATAACTTGGTAGGGTTCTAGCACATATTTCGAGACAACAATCATTTGAATGTCGGTACGTCGGGTTTATGGCACGAATATTGAGAAAATATGTGTGTATAGGATGTGATGTGTGATTGGACTTCCCATGGCTGCCTGTTTATAGGCAGAAAAGTTGCTTCTTCGCGTCGCGCGAAGTTGATCTTTGTGTCTCTTGAACGGCTAGTAAATCGTCTTTGGTATTTCTTGTCCTTCGCGTCGCACGAAGTAGACCTATAGCTCTGGTGATTTGATAACTAGGCTTGCCACGTGTCGTTCAACGGCACGATTACTTCATCGCTACTTCGCGTAGCGCGAAGTTCCACATCCAATTCCTTCGCGTCGCGCGAAGGAACCGAAATTCAAATCTTTTTTCATTTTTAGTCCCTAATCTTTTGGTAACTCGCCATGTCTTGATCTAACTTCCACCATTCGAAAATACTAACACGGCTCGCGGTGATGCGAAGTGCAAAGTGCGCCATCAAAGCGCCCATCGCCCTTCACCCGAGCCCATGCGCATGCGCGTCGGGTGTTTCGCACCCTCTGCTAGGACCACTGAAAGTGGTTAGCCACATAAGAACATAACTATGGATGTTACATATATGATCGAGCATGCTTCAGTGGAAAATCTGCAGACGAGATAGTTTACACAAGTATTAATAAGTGTGGCTCGTAGAGGAAGAACAAGGCATGGGTAAGCCCATAGAGCCAATTATGGATGCTAGTATTGCGGGTTTGGGAGCTTCATCGATAATGGATATAAACAAGGATGCAAGGTCTACTAGATGAAGTGCCTAAAAACTATAATGAAAATTCATCTAATTATGCATGCCTTGCAAAATATATATATATATATATATATATATATATATGTGTGTGTGTGTGATTTTAAGGATCCAATCAGTGATTGCCTTTTATATTGAGTGTTATAGATGAAAAATAAGCAAAATGAGATCAAATTGAGATCAAATATGAAAAGTTAGAAACAATGACATATAACAAAATACAAGAAAAATTTGTGACACTTTCTATTGAAATGTTAGGTCAAGTTGTAAGATTAGTATAGTAAACTACCAACCATTGTTTGTTCCCATTAGTGATACATTAAATGTTTTGTATTATAAAAACCTAAGTGTGTTTCCTTGATGAATGAGCCGTCAGAGATATTCCATTTCGCCGGCACGCCGTCGTTTTCCGGCAGAACAACCTCACCATAAAAAGCCATTTACTCCGGTAACCAGACAAATCCCCTTACTAGCCCCCACTGACGTGTCCATACCCTGGTCCCCACTTTGCCACCCTTGTTCCCGACACCGTGACGTGTCCGGTCCCACCTGTCCCCCGGATAAAACTATTTATTCCCGTTGCACTCTGACATGGCGTCTGACGTGGCATATCAAACAAAACAACCACCCTTATATATACCACCACATCTCATGTCCACCAACACACACCAAAAACACACACACACACACACACTCTTTAAACAACAAAACAATGGCCGTTGATTCAGTGACGTCATCGCCGCTAGGGCCTCCAGCGACGGAGAAAGACGCTAAGGCTCTTCAGTTTATTGAAGAGATGACTAAAAACTGTGATTCCGTACAAGAGAATGTTTTGTGTGAAATTTTGACACAAAATGCTGAAGCTGAGTACCTTAAAAAATGCAACCTCGACGGCGCCACCGACCGGAAAACCTTCAAGTCAAAGGTTCCGGTCGTATCGTACGAGGATCTCCAGCCGTACATCCAACGTATCGCTAATGGAGATCGATCTCCCATCCTGTCATCTCATCCCATTTCTGAATTCCTTACAAGGCAATTAGCCCATGCACTTTTTTATAAAAATAGTTTCTGAATTTTTATTATTAATATATATATATAAATAATAATAGTATTAGTATATTTGTATTGTAGTTCTGGGACATCTGCTGGGGAAAGAAAGCTGATGCCAACAATTGCTGCCGAAATGGACCGCAGGCAAAAACTGTATAGTCTGCTCATGCCTGTCATGAACCTGTACGTTATTTTACTCTTTCTGCTTATTTTTTTATAATGTCGTCTACGGTTGGTTTAGGGACTTAATAAATTAATTATTAGCAGAATAATGTGTAATATTTATATGTTGTATGCGTAACTAACTGTTATGGTTGACTAGACTAGTTCTCATAAACTTTTAAAAAGATGTTATTGTGTTTGATTTTTTTATTATGGTTGAATAGTATTTAAGTCATGTATTCGTTGGTCAATGCCTTTTTGTCACATATAAGACGCAAGAGTTTGTAAGAGTAGATAAAATGCTTGAAACCTTCAAGTATTTGCTACTGGAAATGATATAAAGTAATTAGTTGAAAAATAAGTGAGTGCCAAAAATTGTCATACTTTTTAATAGCCAGAATATGAATATTTATTGTAGTAGTATATTAATTTCTGTAACGAATTGTAACTAAGAGATAAAAAAGAGAACGTCACATGTAATCATTCTTCAGAGTAGCTTACACACATCTATGCAATAAGATAAATATTTGTTCACATGTCTTCTTTAGTTTGATACTTTGGATATTTAAAGTTTTACTATTCTAAGCTCTAAGTATTTTACGAATAATAATAATAAACATCATACATGTGAATCCAAGCGTGATATGATATTTTGTATCGTATTAGTTGTAAGTCCTTATTATGCATCAAAAGTCTGATACGTGATTAAAAGTAGATGTGTGACTCTTATTATTTGTTGGTGTAGGTATGTGCCCGGTCTGGACAAAGGAAAGGGGCTTTACTTCCTTTTCATCAAAGCCGAAACCAAAACCCCAAGCGGGTTAGTAGCCCGACCCGTTTTGACCAGCTACTACAAAAGCCAACAATTCAAAACCCGACCCTACGACCCATACAACGTCTACACGAGCCCTAACGAAACCATCCTATGTGTCGACTCCTTCCAAAGCATGTATTCCCAAATGCTCTGTGGCCTGATTTACCACAACCAAGTCCTCCGTTGCGGGGCAGTTTTCGCTTCGGGCCTAGTTCGGGCCATCAAATTCCTCACATTAAACTGGAAACAACTAGCCCAGGATATCGAAACCGGTATCTTGAACCCTAAAATTACCGACTCGGATATCAAAGCCGTCATGGCGAAGATTCTGAAGCCCGACCCGGACCTGGCCGGGTTCATTAGGGCCCAGTGTTGTAAAGAGAAATGGGAAGGAATTATAGGCCGAATTTGGCCCAATACCAAATACCTCGATGTCATCGTGACAGGAGCAATGGCTCAATACATTCCAATCCTAGATTTTTACAGCGGTAATTTGCCTCAAACGTGTACAATGTATGCTTCCTCAGAGTGTTACTTTGGGTTAAACTTAACCCCTATGGTTAAACCATGTGAGGTTTCATATACCATTATGCCGAACATGGGTTACTTTGAGTTTATCCCACATGACTCAATCAACTCGGGGTCTAAGTCAGATGACTCACTCCCTCAACTCGTTGACCTTGTTGGCCTTGAGCTCGGTAAGGAGTATGAACTCGTGATTTCGACCTACTCCGGCCTCTGCCGTTACCGGGTTGGGGACATTCTCCGGGTCACGGGCTTCCACAACTCCGCCCCGCAGTTTAAGTTCATTAGAAGAAAGAATGTTTTACTAAGTATTGATTCGGATAAAACCGATGAAACCGAGCTGCAAAACGCCATTGAAAAGGCTTCTGAGCTTTTGAAAGAATTCAACACTGCGGTTGTGGAGTATACGAGCTACGGGGACACGAAAACCATCCCGGGCCACTATATTATTTACTGGGAGTTGTTGGTGAAAGACCCGGGTCATGGGCCGGGCCCGGAGGTTTTGGATCAGTGTTGTTTGGCTATGGAGGAGGCCTTGAATTCGGTCTATAGACAGAGTCGGGTTGCGGATAATTCTATTGGGCCTTTGGAGATTCGGGTTGTGAAGAATGGGACGTTTGAGGAGTTAATGGATTATGCAATATCACGAGGGGCGTCTATTAACCAGTACAAGGTCCCGAGGTGTGTTAGTTTCACGCCTATAATGGAACTTTTGGACTCTAGGGTTGTATCGACCCAGTTTAGCCCAAAAGCGCCACATTGGATCCCGGAGCGGCGCTTCTGAAGGCATTAAGGTTGGTAGCAACAAAAACAAAATGGAGATGGAAAAGAAAGTAATGTTGGTTTGAAAGTGACGGGTGTAATAAGTAGGTTTAGGAAGTAAAGGGTGTAATGTGTTGGCTAAGAAAGTGATGGGTGTGATGTGTAGGTTAGGAAAGTGAAGGGTGTGCTTTGTAGGTTTAGAAAGTACTGTAAGAATTTGTGATTGTCGAAATGCTGATTTTTTTGTATGATTTTCTTAGTGGGCTTTTATTTTATACCACTTAATTGTCAAGGGAGTCTTGGTTTCTTTTGATGCTTTAAATTATTTTTCTCAAAAATAATAACAAATACTACATTAAAAGATTATAAAAGTCTAAAATTAGATAGTATAAGTAGTTTTATACTAATAAATACTAAGACTAAAGTAACATAAACATAAAAGCAAAAAAGCTTTTTGTAAAGGAATAATGCAATTAAAGAAACAAGGGCTGCCCTTTCTGCCTCTGGTAGTTTTAACTTTTAGTCATAAAGATGGTCTTCTTTTCACCCTCTAACTTTCCTATTGTTTTTTAAAATTTATCATGTTCAAGCATTCTTATTCTATTTCATATCCTTAAATCAAAAATTACACTAAAACTTACTACATTTTCTCTTTCTATTTTAATTAAATAATATTTTTTATACTTTTTATCATTATCTTTTCTCTTTCCTTCACTCAGAACGACTTTCAAAATATATTAAAAAATTATAGGGGGTGAACAGTAACTTTTCAAATATACAGAAAAATTACTACTTTCTCTAAAATATAAAAACTCTTCACTCACAACTAGAGATGACCAAAAAAACCGGTTGGGGAACCGGTTTACCGGTTTAAACCGGAAACCGGTTTTTACGAAAACCGGTTTTTTAAAAACCGGTTTGACCGGTTTAGAAATCGCCGGTTCGTCTTTCGGTTACAAGTTCTAGATCCAAAACCGGTTAATGGAAAAACCGGTTTTTTTTATTAACCGGTTATGGAAAAACCGGTTAACCGGTTAATGGAAAAACCGGTTTTTTTTATTAACCGATTATGGAAAAACCGGTTAACCGGTTTATAAAAAAACCGGTTTATAACGGCTATATGCCCGTTTTTTTGTTTATGGACCGTTTTTTTTTTTTTTACCATTTTACCCCCACAAACATCTATATATAGTTTAGGTTGGGTATTGGTTAGATCACACTCGATTATACAACTCCAAACGCTCTAAACGTTTATTTCATACGCGATTATTTTGTTATCTCACGCTTAATTATACCACATTACCACTCCATACGCTCTTATTTCGTAGTCGTTTATTTCATACTCGAGTATACCACTCTTATTTCGTAGTCGATTATCATGGCCTCCCAAAGTGCTGCTTCATCCGTCAACATGGGTGCCTCGAACACGGGAGAAACGGTCGTTCGGGTCATCCCCACGAAACGAAACCATGATGTTTGGCAACATTTCGACCTATGCGAAATGTCTAACGGTAGCCAAAAAGCTCGATGCAAACATTGTTTGAAGTTTTATGGCAAAGATGCAAACTCCACTTTAAAAGCGCATGTACAAAGGCCATTTTGCAAGGCCTTGAAGGACGAATCGGGAAGTAGTTCGCAGCCGGAGATGACGAATCAAGGAGCGGTGTTTACGTACGACGTTGAAGCGGTACGTCAACAGTTTTCAAACTTTGTGATTCAACAAACACTTCCTTTCAACCACTTCGACAACCCTCAATTCACGGAGATGATGCAAAACTATGTTCAACCACGCTACCAACACGTAAGTCGTTCGACCCTTAGAAGAGATTGTCTTAAAGCATGGAAAAACGCTAAATCCGAACTAATTTCATACTTTTCAAACTTACAAACTGGTGTAAACTTAACAACGGATGTGTGGTCGGTACCTCATGGTTCGCCCGACTCATACATTTGTGTGACGGCTCATTGGGTTGACCCCGAGTCGTGGCAAATGATGAAACGAACCGTTGCGTTTCAATTGTTTGATTACCCGCACACGGGTAGAAATATTTTTCAAATCTTGGATAAAGTCATTCGACAATACAAGATTGAACATAAAATCTTTTCAATTTCGTTTGATAACGCGTCCAACAATACGGCCGCGGTTGGCCATTTAAAATTAAAGTATAAACCTATTTGTGATGGAGCGTTTTTTCATAGCCAATGCATTGCACATATTATCAACTTGGCCGTGCAAGATGGGTTAAACGTGATCGAAACGCAAAGAAACAATTTTAAAAGAATGTTACGAGATGTTTTTAGCAACAATAAAACATTTTCAAGATACAAAAAATTTTGTGTAGAAGCTAATTGTCAATGGTTGGGGCCAAATTGGGATTGTCCAACAAGATGGAACTCGACTTGTAATATGTTTGAGAAAGCCATCCAACAAAAAGAATCATTAATTGCGTTTCATCAAATTTTGTCAAGTAGGGGTAAATGTGCACCGTACGATCATAGAAACTGGTTATTGATTGAGATCGTTACGGAGGTCCTTCAAATTTTTAAATCTTGCACAACTAGTTTATCCGGGGTTTACTATCCAACAAGCCCCATTGCTTTACCAAAAATTGCTGTCATGTGCACAAAGTTGAGTGAACTTCATTGTAGGGGTGCACCTTATTTTGATATGGGTGAAAATGAAAGAAAAATTTAGAAAATATTTTCAAGAACTACCCGCTGTTTTGACATGTGCTGCTGCGTTAAACCCTTGCATCAATGTTGGTGGTGTTGAAGCTTTAATAGAAAAAATTTGTGATGAGCTAGGGTTAAACGACGATCAAAACCCCTATTATAGCCAAACTTTAAAGAATGCTTTCAACACCACCTTGTCAAACATGTATGATGTCTACCTTACAAAATACGGGTCGTCTTCCCAAATTCATGACTCGTTAAGAGCTATTGCCCAATCCCAATCCCAAACCGATCTTGAAATGGGGATGTACTACATGATTTGGGAAGACGTCGGTAAACGTCAAAAGGTAAACACCCCAAGCAGTGAACTTGGAAGGTATGGTGGTACCAACTTTGTGAAACACATGACTCCGGATGAATTTAGAAGTCTTGATTTGCTGGCTTGGTGGAGAGGTAAGGAGGATGAGTTTCCGATCCTCGCCGCCATGGCCAAAGATTTACTAACGGTCCAAACTTCCACGGTAGCTTCGGAGTCTGCTTTTTCTGTTTCTGGCAGGGTTATATCGATTAGGAGGACTCGACTCACTGCACCAGCTATAGAGATGTCGATTTGCTACAAGGATTACTTGGACTCTTTAGATAGGGCACAACATCAACGCTCACTCGAGGGGGAAATGGAGTATGAAGCGGGCTTGTATGAAGACGAGGTCAATGAAGGACACACTCAACCAATGACCGATGAAGAAGCCGCGTACGACGATTACCTAAGAAATAGCTCGGGATCGGGTAGCGAAGAAAATTAGTTAAAGAAACAGCAAACATGGAGGCAAATCATGAGTAAGAAACAGCAAGTTGTTCATGTAATCGTGTCTAAGCATTCTTTTTCCTAATATGTGCTCTTATTTACTTGTTGATTTGGATTTTTCTAATTTAGTTAAAGAAACAGCAAACATGGAGGCAAATCATGAACAAACTGCGATTGGGAACAACAGGAGCATCTGCTAGTTCACGATTTAATGTTTGTATTTTTGAGTTAAATCATGAACAACAGTTCTTGGCAGAGATTTCTTCAGTGTTAATGATTTAATGTTTGTATTTTTGAGTTACGAATATGCGATAACGATTTAATGTTTGTATTTTTAATGTAAAAACTATAAATGAAAGTTATGTGTTTTTAATCTTTGGTTTGTTGAAAACACATTCACCAACACACACTCATACTCATCTTCCAAGCAAAGAACCCTAACAACGAAAGCAAAGAATGGCTTCGGTCAGTCCGTTTTGCCTTGTAGTTACCGTTTTGCCTTGTAGTTACCGGTTTGTTTATACTGTGAAAAAATAATGGTCTTCATTAAGTACAAAATATAAAAAACAAATATTCGTATTTGAAACCGCGAAATTTAAAAAAAAAAAAAAAACCGGTTAATAAAAAAAACCGGTTAATAAAAAAACCGGTTTATTAACCGGTTCTAACCGGTTTCTAAACCGGTCCTAACCAGTTAGACCGGTTAGGGTTTTGACAGCAAAAAACCGGTTATTAACCGGTCCGGTTATTAACCGAACCGGTTTTTTTCCGGGCCAAAAAAACCGGTTCGGTTAATAACCGAACCGGTTTTTTTAAAAAAACCGGTTTGTGCACCTCTACTCACAACATCCTGAATCACTCTCTAAATTATAAAAATACCCCTCACATAAAATAAGGAGTGGGATGAGAATGCTCTTAGATATGTATATAGTATATATAATGGTTCATTTCATACAAAGCTACGTTTCTAGAGGTGTAAAACTAATGCTTGACGGTCTACAATGCTTGAGAAGAAGGGTTGCCCGTCCCTACCCTTAATAGTATGAGATGGCGTGGCTGGTATGCTTGACGGACTACAATTTAGTTAAATCTCTTGCAAAGTTCATGTAAGTATTTACTCAGTGTTTAGATGAGCTTCTAAAACTTAATTATTTGCTTATTTGCTTTTTGGAAAGCAAAAACACTTTTAAAAAGCTCTAATTTAAAGCTTTTGAATAAACTTTGTTAAATACCTTTTACTTTTCAAAAAATAAATAAACAAATAAACAAGTTTTAGAAACTCACCCGAACAACCTCTTAATAAAAATAGTAGTTAGTTTTAATAAGATAGATTATTCTGATAATATTTTTAACCACGGTTCTTTTAAAATAATTTATCTGGTTGTTTTTTATATTTTATTAAGAACGAGCTATTAATGTTTGATCATATCACAACTTTATTTTATGACTTTTCTCTTTCGGTTACTATTGTATATGTAATCACCCTTCCGATCGTATCATAACGAATCAAATCAATACCGATCGAATTTTCACCGTATCCCCGAGGTATTGGGTGAGCTTAATAGCATTATCTCTTACTACACCTTTTCATTTTGAGCCTTTTAGATAATTACAAGATAATCTCTTGAATTGCTTTTACTTTATCCTTGGTCCCAACTAGTACCTTGCGACTTGCGAGATATATAACTCCCTACCCCTAGCCGAGAACAGTAACCTGCACCAAATGTGGTTTTTGTTTACTCGTATCTTGTTTTTAAATCTTATCTTTTCATGTTCAATGGTTTTATAATCCAGTTGTGACTTGGTCAAACGATAATGTCAGTGGCTAACAAGTGTCATTTAAATATTTTATTATAAAGTCTCATCTAAAATGTTAAATATTCAAGGTATTTTGCCATTTATTTCGCTCACAATTCTTTCCACCAATGTATTAATTAAGCACCCTGATTGTAGGCTTCTAGCATTACTTTCTCAACAAATTCTACAAACTAGCTATGAAAATGACTCAATTAGTTAATGCATAAATTCTATGTATAGTGGATGGCTATAAAATGAGGTGCGATTTTCGACATGTATCGTCACATCAACAGATGGACGATTTTTATTTTAGGAGCGTAGTGATGGTGGCCCAATATTGCCCCATCACATCACACACACACACAAAACATTAAAATATTATTATTATCAACCTCTATCCCGACAACAAATATATCCCCCCTATCGCCCCACTTATCACCGAGGGGGGGGGGACCTCATATCACCCCAAACAATGGGATTTGTCGTCCCACTACACTCTGTCTCAAATATTATTAATATAAGTGTTTGTTAGCATTAATAAAAGTAATTCTTTAACGTCCAAGCCAACGAATAAAGCCGGGCTACTTGAGGTAACACCGATTGGCAACATGCGACCCTATATGCCCGCTATTGACGACAACGTTGGGTAGCCCAAACCCACATTCTCCTGTTCATAGGAAAACCCGCCGTCCTAAGGCCCAATGCGGTGAACCCGGTTAGGATTAGATTCGAACTTGAGACCTTCGGGCTCTATCCCAAATCTTCACTTACTCTCCAATAACAGTTGAGCTATAGTTCATTATAAAAAATGATTAATGTACACATATATTCGTATATTTATACACACAAAACAAATAGTACGTGATTATATAAACTGGCATGTACCAATATATACATTTATGCTACTCATCTAAAATGCACTTGTCTATCTTAGTGGCTTCCTATAGAAATTATAACCTTGCCCGTGTATACATAGTGTTGGGATCAAACAGAATTAGCTTTGGATGTGAGAATTGCATTACTAATTGGAGTAGTTATTTTTAGCAGAAATTTAACATCATAACAATTTATATCTTTTAACATTAGATAAAAATCAAATGCAATACGACTGAATAAAAAAACATATGGTTGTAATTTTCAAACTCTTCATATCAAAAACATAATATAAACCTATCACATACATGTAAACAAAGTCTTCTAATTAGGGTTGTTCAAAAAACTCGCAGCTTGGAGTTCGCTCGGAAAAAGCTCGCTTGATAAGGCTAGGATTGAAAATGAGTCGAGCTGGCTCGGCTAGAAAGTGAGCTTAGCTCGGCTCGGTTTGTAACCAGCGAGACTAGCTCGCTCGTTAGCTCGGCTGTTAACTTTTAATACACTTTATTTTATATACATATAATATATTATTAAAAAAAAGAAGAAGAAGGGGAATATACCCCCTCCCAAATTCCAAAATCCAACTACGACTCAAATTCCAATTCTTAATATAGACAAATTGTTAAAAACAAAAGTCTTAATTTAATTTGTGTTTGATTGAACTCATTATGTATTCGGTTGAAAACATTATAAACTAATTTTGAATTTTGTTGAGTTTTATTTTACTTTTTATTGTTAAAATTGAGCCAAACCAAGCTAGCTCAGTTTAAAACAAGCCGTGTTTGAGCTCAATAGTTCAGCTCGGTTTTAAAACCGAGCCCTGGCTTGCCCCAGCTCGGCTTGTGAAGAGCAGTACTTCTAATGTGGTCCGTGATATACAGCTACACTTTTTTATTGTTCAGTACAGACATTTAATGAATTATGTTATTATTATTAAGCATAAATGCAAACTGAAAGAATAACATTTAAAGCAAAAGAAGTATCAGACTCATGCTGGCAAACTTGCATGCAAAAGTACTACCAGTAATGCTCTCTGTCTCTTTACAATTAGAAAAAATTAAAATTCTAAGCATCATTTTCAAACTGTGGTATTTAATGGTTAGACTCGTATGTACATGACACATCTTTTTCTTTAAATCAGTAGCGACGTTTAAATGGTCCGAAGGGTTGGTGGTGATGTTGATCAAAAACTACTATTTATATTATTATTATTATTATTATTATTATTATAAATTTGTAATGGTGAAATTTGAAGTATGAGTTAGTGAAGAAGCTTAATAAATATTATTCCTTTTGCATCATAAAACTTTGCATAGGTTTTGGGGACATTTTGGCAGTTTTTTAGTTATGAAGAATGGTTGGGTAGTAAATGTTTGGTTATGATAGATCATAGAAGGGTGTTTGGATAGCAGTAGCGGACGTGTTTCCCAAAATCAGTAGATGAGATAAAGCATGGGAGAGACATAAGGTTGATTACCCATGCTCATTTGTCACAACATTATATGCATATATGTATATCGTATTGGTATGAGTGAATAGGGAAACACGCAAACGGTAGTTCGAACGCTAAATGAACTCCCACTAGCTTAGTTATGATTTCATAAGCTTCAGCTTGAATAATAAAAATAACGATAATACAAAAAAAAATGCTTATAAAGGTCATGCTATAAGAGAATTAAGCAACTTAACCCTAATCATGACTTTAAACAAACATTAATTTTTCCAGTCACTTAAAATTTATGACTTTGAATATGTTATGAAGTGCTATTCTTTTTTTGTTACGGTCATAATAGTTATAATAGTGCTATAAGAAGGTACGGTCTCATATTACTGTGATGTATTTGGGACTTTGTTTAATAAGGTCAAATCTTCTGAAGAATTTTCGGAAGACTATGTGGTGTATCTCTTTATTATGGGTCTCAAACCAGAAATTGGTGAAGTTCTTAAGGGACACCACAATATTGACAAAAGTTTGAAGTTGGAAGAGGCGTTTTCTTTGGCTAAGCAGCAAGAATCTGTTCTGGAAGTGAAGAGGTAGGTCCCAGCAGAGCCCAGTTGGACCCGCAAGACTCACCTTGAAGAGGGACGTCTGCGCAGAAACCAACTGGATCCGCAGGACCCACCATGCTCAGAGACGTGACGTCCTTACGCGCAGTACGCAAGCTGTTCCCGCAGGAAATGCCTCCCAATGGTGAAGTACTCTGCCTGTTCCCGCAGCTGCGGATACAAGCCATCAGGGAAGGCCACCCGCGCAGCAAGGCTACACGCACAAGGCACTTAGCTCTCAAACACTCAGTGTCACCTGAAGGAATGAGCAAAGCCGGGATCAATCCCGCACAAAGGCGGGAGGGGGAATACTCCCGCCCAACTAAGCCAGTCCGTACGATACGGGAAGATCTTCTGTACTGTACCTGACGAGGTATGGGCAAAAGATCTGACTAAAGATACGACAGCTTATTGACAACAGTATGGCGAGCAGCATGCTCTTGTACTGTATGTCACTATTAGCCGCTGCCTACTCACCAACTCCTGTCATACCACGTGCATAGCCGGCAGTTGGTGGAAAAGGAATAGTACACAGCAGGCCTGGTCACTGTCAGCCGCTGCCTACCCACCAACTACCAGCATGGCACGTGCGTAGGCCACAGTTGGTAGAACAGGAATACTATTCAGCCGGCCACACCTCCATGGAAACCTACCTTCGGCTATAAATACCCCAAATGGTATGATCATCTCATCTTATCATATTATCATCATATTATACCTGATATCTGCTCTAGCAATCTCTTAATATACATTTATATTTAAAGAGCAATCTAGTCTGATTCTCACGCCGGAGGGTGGTCACAAGGAGGAACCCCCCCTTCTCAGTGACGAGCTCACGGTGTCTGTTTTGCAGGTTATCAGAAGAACCATCTTTGCCGGGTCTAACCCCTCGTGGGAAACATCTATCTAACCCCCAGTTTATCCATAAACTGCCCGGGGTCCGGTTAGTGTTTCTTCAGGAAGGGTATTCAATTCAAGGAATGTCCCAAGATTTTGAGTTGAGAAGCGTTGAGGGCTGCGCTCATAGCATCGTCATGAGAAGCGTTGAGGGCTGCGCTCATAGCATCGTCATAAGACGTCTCCGTGAAGACTCGATGCACAACCTACAAAAAAGAAAATATACAAGTATCAGAACCTTTTCTATTTACAAAGAAAAGCGTAAAGACATGAAAAGCATACCTGAGACAACGCTTCTCGAAGAAGCCATTCCTTGGCAACCAGAGCCTCCTGCAGGGCAGCTTGAGCTTCGTTACGGGCGCGTTCGGCTTCATTCTTGTTGAGGTTGGCAAGCAACACTTCTTTAGCCGCAGCCTCTTCGACGCCCTTTAGCTTCCGCTCTGTGTGGTCAAGCACCCCCCTCTGGTCCAAGATCTCTTGGAGCTTTTTGGCGTCTTCCATCGCCAAGGCATCATGAGCCTGCTGGAGAGCCTCTAATTTGGCTTTAAGCTCCTCATTCTCCACGCGTAGAGGCTCAGCAACAGCTTCAGCCTTGGTGGCCCTCTCGGTTGCGTTCCTTGCAGTTTCCTTAGCCAGCCGAAGCTGTTCGTTAAAAGCTTAGGCAGCCTTGGAACGGGCCTCGAGCCGGGCCTGAACTTCAACCTCGAGAGCCTTGAAGGCCTTCTCCTTCTCCGAAGCAGCCGCGGAGAGCCTCCTATTCTCCTCCCGGACAGCCCGCGCCTGAGCTACTTCTTGAATGCGAGCTGCTTTTAACTTGTCGTTTTCACGACAAAGCAGCTCGACGCGCGGCTGCATCCGGGCCAGGAGAACCCGAAGCTCATTGGTTAGCCTACCCTCCTGGTAGCTAGCCATGGCTTCCCCCAACGCACCACTGGGAGCAGCGTGACGAGCCCACTCCACGCACTCCACATGTGTGCGAAGGGTTGTTCCTCGGCGGATGTTCCATCGTGGAACATACACTTCATTGGAATCCGACACTGCAAAAAACATAAAGCAGTTAGGAAAAGATGATAAAAATATGAAAAGGGCCAAAAAGAACCCTACGCACCTGTAGGGTCAACAACAGGCCGATAGCCGCCAAACCCATCACCTGAACCCAAGGGAAATCCATCCAAGAGGTCAGGCAGACGGGAAGGAGGCAGAGGTTGGCGATAAGCCTCATGCATACCTGAAGGATCGGCCGTCGTTGCCGATGACGGAGGAGGCATGGTAAAAGCCGCCGCGGTCGCCGAGTAACCGCCGGCTCAGTGAAAGATGCGGTAAAAATGGCACTGACGGCCGGCGGTGATGTCATCACAGCTGGAACAGTCGGCTCAACGGAGTGAGCAACTGAACCAGCGGAAGCAGGCGCAGGCGCAGCCGCCTGGGTCGTCGCCTCAGGTAGGCTGACCAAGCCTACCGTCATGGGCGGAGGGGTACTCCTCTGCGCTCCACCCTGGAATGCGTCAACATCCACGCCTGCACAAAGAAGATAAGTGTTAATGATATTAAGCTATGAAGTTAAAAATAAAGTTTGTACTTGCGGGTTTTCTTGAGCCTAAATGTACGGACAGGCGGGGATGAACCCGATGGAGCCGGCCTCTTCACGCCGCTCACCATTGTCATCCTGGGCTCTCCGGAGGTGACAGTTGTCGCAGCCTCCGGAGCGGTGGTCTTATCACCACCGGGATTCCCCGCCACCTCTTCGCTCTCGGTCTCCGAATCAGACCGAGGCACCGGATCGGCAGTGGAGGCCACCTTCTCCTTCCCCTTCCCGCCGGCAGCCTTCTTCTTCCGCACCAACGGAGGACCATCTGCGGATTCCTCATCAGAACATAAGATTAGAGGAATTCCAGCAGAGGTTTCACATTGAGGGGTCGAGGGTTGAATAGCGCCTTACCTGGCCGCCTGGCGCTAAGGATCTCGTGGCCTAACGGGTAGACCTCCACGAACCGATCCGCCGTTTGTTCTAGGATGGGCAACTCGTTCTCGTCTAGAGCGCGAGTACCCATCCGAGCGGGACCGTCAGCCTCCCGCGGATACAGGAGCGACTGCAAGTCGTTCCGCTCTGAAATAAACAGGAAAGAAGTTAGAAGAGATTCTAAATCAACAAAAAGAAACAGAGCATACCGTAAGGAACAGAGTTCAAACCGTATTCAAGGACGATTGGGATCTTTTGCGCATCCGCATCCTTCCACACCCGGCTCATCCCGAGCATCACCATCCCGGACTCCGCAAACCGGTAAACCGGAGATTGGACTCGGGATATCTTCGAGAACCATTCCGCCTCCTGGTAGTTGGAGGCGTGAAGGCTGGGAAGTGCTTGCCCGTTCTTGAATTTCATGGCTAGGGGGATGGCGCGAGCGGAGATGAAGAAGAACTCCCGCTTCCATGAGCGAAGACTGCGCTCGGTTGCGCTAATCTTCAAACCCTTGATCCGGGTTATCAACGTATACCACCCCTGGATGCACCTCCAAGAGTAGAAGGTCATCAGGCGGTCGACATAGGGCTCAATGCCCAGAATCCGGCACACCCACTCGAAGTGGCGAATCTTCGCGATCGCCATCGGGTGCACCTCGGTCAGGTGCACACCGTGCCTCTCCAGGACACGGTACACAAACTTTGTCAATGGGAACCTAAGATTCCCATAAACAAAGAATGCGGCATATACCCCGATCTTGCCTCTGGGGGCATCATACACCGTCTGATGGGGTTCAGGAAACTCAGGCTCGAGAGACTCGAGCATGAACTTTCTGACGATGTACTGATATAGATCGACAGGCAGAGCACACTGGCACTCGCCAGCAGTACTCTTGTCATCGGCAAACACCCCAGCCTCCTGGGCTGTAGATTCGAGATCACGAGAAGACATCTTGCAGATGAAAAAAGAAAACGATTTCAAAAGAATGCTCGACTGAAAGGTGAGTATTCGCCGGAAATCGTTTTGAAGATGAAGAGAAGAGTGAAAGTGTGGATTACAAAGAACCCTCTCCCCCTTTATATACTAATCGCAATTAATGCGATGAATTTAATGCGGAAGAGAGAGAAATCGAAGGTGTAATGAAACTATGACACGTGGCAAAAAGCAAGCTGGCAACAGCTGTTGAAAGGACGCGTACCATTAATTTCGCGGCCACGCGCCCGAAAAATCGCGCCCACGCGCCTGAAAAAGCGTCTGGAATGACCAGGTACTGTCACGTCACCATAACTTCCTGCACGTCCTGACACAGTCAGAAGAAACCGTCGCACGATGTTTCAGAGGTTTGGACTGTTCTTATCCTTTCACCAACTCTTCGAATTTCAAAATTCAAAAAGATTCAAAAGTAAGCGGGAAAATACCCCTTACCTTGGCAACCAAGTAACCATAAGACGGGTGCGGGTACAGTGTTAAGGCAAAACCCTTCACATACTTAGCACCTGCAGGGAATTGAAGCCAAGAATACCTCGGCAACCAAGTAACCATAAGACGGGTGCGGGTACAGTGTTAAGGCAAAACCCGTCACATACTTAGCACCTGCAGGGAATTGAAGCCAAGAATACATTGGCAACCAAGTAACCATAAGACGGGTGCGGGTACAGTGATAAGGCAAAACCCTTCACATACCTAGCACCCGCAGGGAATTGACGCCAGGAATACCTTGGAAGTAAAGTAACCGTAAGACGAGCGCGGGTACAGTGTCAAGGCAAAACCCTTCACATACCTAGCATTCCGCAGGGAATTAAAACCAAGAAAGATCTTCTGGGCAATGCTTGAGGAAACGGAAATAACATCCCCGCATAGCGGGAACGTCGAGAACTACATTGTTTGAAGCTCCAGGATGGAATTGGTGGTTTTAACATAATTGATCACTATGTTCAAAACTACCAAAACCTCATGGAGAATCCACACAAGTGGGACTCAACGCTCCTGACTTGCGAGGAGGTTACAGACCTACCCGCATCATACCCAAAGATCAAGCAGGAAAGTCGGGAATTTCTGCAAGTGACAAGGACTTCCGCGGGAAGAATCCCCATGGAAAACCTTAAAACTAAACTCTTTTCAAAACCCTTTGCTTAAGTCCAAAAGTTCACCTCACTTTATTAAACATTCATGAGAAGAACATTGGACTGGGGGGACTTGAAGAGGTAGGTCCCAGCAGAGCCCAGTTGGACCCGCAAGACTCACCTTGAAGAGGGACGTCTGCGCAGAAACCAACTGGATCCGCAGGACCCACCATGCTCAGAGACGTGACGTCCTTACGCGCAGTACGCAAGCTGTTCCCGCAGGAAATGCCTCCCAATGGTGAAGTACTCTGCCTGTTCCCGCAGCTGCGGATACAAGCCATCAGGGAAGGCCACCCGCGCACCAAGGCTACACGCACAAGGCACTTAGCTCTCAAACACTCAGTGTCACCTGAAGGAATGAGCAAAGCCGGGATCAATCCCGCACAAAGGCGGGAGGGGGAATACTCCCGCCCAACTAAGCCAGTCCGTACGATACGGGAAGATCTTCTGTACTGTACCTGACTAGGTATGGGCAAAAGATCTGACTAAAGATACGACAGCTTATTGACAACAGTATGGCGAGCAGCATGCTCTTGTACTGTATGTCACTATTAGCCGCTGCCTACTCACCAACTCCTGTCATACCACGTGCATAGCCGGCAGTTGGTGGAAAAGGAATAGTACACAGCAGGCCTGGTCACTGTCAGCCGCTGCCTACCCACCAACTACCAGCATGGCACGTGCGTAGGCCACAGTTGGTAGAACAGGAATACTATTCAGCCGGCCACACCTCCATGGAAACCTACCTTCGGCTATAAATACCCCAAATGGTATGATCATCTCATCTTATCATATTATCATCATATTATACCTGATATCTGCTCTAGCAATCTCTTAATATACATTTATATTTAAAGAGCAATCTAGTCTGATTCTCACGCCGGAGGGTGGTCACAAGGAGGAACCCCCCCTTCTCAGTGACGAGCTCACGGTGTCTGTTTTGCAGGTTATCAGAAGAACCATCTTTGCCGGGTCTAACCCCTCGTGGGAAACATCTATCTAACCCCCAGTTTATCTATAAACTGCCCGGGGTCCGGTTAGTGTTTCTTCAGGAAGGGTATTCAATTCAAGGAATGTCCCAAGATTTTGAGTTCACAAATATGGAAGCTGCCCACAAGGTGTTTGATAAAATGCCTAGGCAGGTTACCAATGAAATAAAACATATTTTGGGTGATGATAAAAGAAAGGAGGAAAAAGAATTTGACTCCAACATGAGAAAGGATCCAATTAAAGGGATGTCACTAGATTTTGAGGTAAGATCATATGAAACCAATACGTATGAGAATGATTATGTCACGTTTGAAAATGGATTAGTTCCTTTAAATCATGATCTGGGTATTCAAAAATTGTGTGACATTGCTGAATCAAAGGAATATAAAATAAATTGTGCACATAATCAGGTTCATAATGGTCTTTTTAATGACATACTTGTAAAAGATCCGTATAAGAGTGTTACTTTAAATCAAAATAAGAGTGTGAAAACTGGAATTGGTGACCAAGATACTGGAAAGAAGTTAAATTCGTTATTTTTGTATGATGTAACTGCCTTGAATCAAAATGAACTTGAGATGAAGTCAAAGACAGTTTATGATGTACTAGTTCTTAGTGTGGGAGTCTAGGATTTAGTAAAAAAATTAGGTTCACCAAAAAGGAGTAAGCACTTAAAGTGGAAAGATACGTGTTGGGTTTTTAACACGGAATGTAAAAGTGGTGAGATTATGGAATTCAAATGTGTTATAGAACTCGTAGACAAAAACAGAGTCTGGGACGTTGGATTACGTGTTGAAGTTAAGCTTCTTGTTGTCATCTGGAAATGTGAAATATCCAGAGTGACTGCTCCTGAAGCTGCATCCAAGGTGTTGGATAAAATCTGTAAAAGGCTTAGAATTGAAATGAATAAATTTGAGTTAGTGAGAGTAGAAACTTTTGAATGGAAACCGGGTTGGCAATGTGTGTTTAAGTTGGGTTTTATGTTCAAAGCAAGCCGCACAACCTGCATTTTCAAACATCCATTTCCTGTTCGTGCTGCTCATTTGGGCTGGAAAAGTTCAGTGGAAATTTGGCGCGAAGCTCGATTTAATTCGAATGAATATATTACCATTGATAAGATGGATGAATACAATTTGAAGATTTGTGGATATAGGATGGAACTTTTAGCTTAAAGAGCATTTTTGGGTGCTAATTCTGGTGATAAAAAGGAAACAAAAACGGAAAGTGGGAAATATAAAGTGTTGATTTGGGAATTCTCAGTTCATGGGGTTGAAATCTTGATGAAATTTGAGGGGAAAATAGATAGTCCAAGATTCAGATTGTTGGTAATTGGTTCTTTATTATGTGAAATTACCAATTTGCCCTCTGCTCTATTTCAAATCAGTAACCAAAACTTTGTTTTATGTGAAACTTTGTTATGGAAAATCAAATTATGGTGGGCCAAAGTTCGTTCAAATAGACTTTTTCATAGTCCTAAATGCTTATCTTCAATATCAGATGGTGAAAAGATTTGTTGAACAGAAGGCACAAGAAGATGGTGCAAATGACAATGATCCTCATGTGGATGTTGCAGGTTCTAAGACCCATTTTTGGTCATTTAAGCATGTTTGAAGACAAAAGTAATACTTATGGAAATACAAATGCAAATAAGGATACAAGTTCAAATGGTGAGAAAAGTGGTGATTACGGCTATGAATCAAAACTGGGTGACGTGGTGTAAGACCCCGTTACCAGTAGCCCTACTTTCGTGTTGGATTTACTCATAAACGCAGTTCTAAATATCAGAGTTAATTAAAACATTCGCGGAATATAAAAGCTTTCATAAAACATTTCATAACAAATCACGTCTTGTCTTAAAACATCATTTTGTCTTTCAAAATAAACGAAACATTAAACTTAAACGTCTTGAGTCTTCCGATGCCAGCCTCTTATTCAGTGCCACGTGTCTCCTCAAGCGAGCTGCCTCATCCTACTTACCTGCGTGCATACTAAAAGTCAGCTACGCTGAATGATTTCTAGTTAATCATACACTATACAATACACATAAACTTATATTCTTTCATTCATACTTTCATACTTTCTTTTGTATTAACTTACTTTCATATCTTACGTTATAAAGAGCATTACGCCCTACATTCCTCGAGTATTATTAGGGCTCGGTACCCTCCTTCCTCGAGTATTATTAGGGCTCGGTACCCTCTTTCCTCGAGTATTATTAGGGCTCGGTACCCTCTTTCCTCGAATATTAGTAGGGTTCGGTTCCCTAGTTCTCGAATATTAGTAGGGTTCGATTCCCTCTTCGTTATCATACAACCATACATCATACCTCGAGTATTATTAGGGCTCGGTACCCTTTTCGTAACCATACAACCATACAACCATCATTTCCTTCTTTTATTAACTTTATCACGTTCATACATATAAGCATACATATCATACTTACCTTATACATAGCGTTACAACCTGACAGTACGTGCAATATCCGAAGATCGTTCACGTACCGTCAAGCCATCATTCATACATATCACATCATTCACATAAGGCATACACTTATCTCTTAGGATAAGCGTATTAATAAACATATCGAGTATGCACACAGCCCCGAAAACATAACACATAAATGGGGCTAGAAACTCACCTGAATCCTGTTACGTTCTCCGTTAATAGTTATCCCTTTCTTCAGTTGTGCACGGCTGACTGTATAACAAGTATACGTATCAATTAACTACTACTACTCATGTTGTATTTCTATCTTTATATGACCCACAACGAACGGGGGTCCGGGGGCAGCGCCCCTGGCAGCGGGGTCTAGGGGCGGCAGCCCCTAGCAGGGTCCAAGGGGCAGAGCCCCTGGCTGGAGTCGAGCTGCCAGGTCAGCTTGGAAAAATTTTATTTCCATTAACTGTCTTAACACATTTTTCATTAGGTTTTTAATTTATTTTCTAAGCGAACTTAACTTTAGGCGAAGTTAAACCTTAAGCGAACTTAGCTTTAGGCGAAGTTATCAGTTAGGCGAACTTGGCCGTAGGCGAAGTTATCAATTAGGCGAACTTGGCCGTAGGCGAAGTTAAGCTTTGAAGGCGAAGTTAAGCTTTGAAGGCGAAGTTAAGCTTTTGCAGGCGAAGTTGCCCAGTTCAGCTACGGGTTTGGTTTTTATCAAGCATTTTGGTGATTTTAATACCCTTGTTATGGTTCGACATCACCCACTACATTCCCTAACCGTTTTCGGTCGTATATATATCCCGTATATACTATAAAGCTTGGACCTTTAAGTAAAAACGTTCAATACTACGTAAACTTTAAAGGTCAAGAACATACCTTTAGCGCTCGTTCGATCTTGGTTAGCTTGTTTATGCACTCTAGATCTCGTGTAATAAGATCTAATACCAACTAACGTTTACTCTCTCTCGGGTCTTGCTCGTTTATGGTGTGTGTGTGTGTTTGGAGTGTGTAGAGATTATGATGGAAATGAAATGAGGGTTTAGGGTTTTAGGTTGGTTTAGGGGATATTTATATCCCTTAAAGCCCATGGACCTAAGGCCCATTCTCATTTAACCCATCTCAATTAATCTAAATCCATGATCCGTTCTTTACTCGATATTAATTAATTAATAACGCGAAATCACTAAACGTAACTTTCTTTATTCAACATTATAAATTTTAGGATGTTACACGTGGTCCAAAGAACAGATTCCATGAACGATGATGATCTGGTTGAATATGAGTTTGTTATAGTTCTTGAGGGCAAGAACTCTTTATGGGGGAAGTATTGTTATGGACATAATAGTGTAAGGACTATAGTGTAATTAGTAGTAGCTTAAGGGCCTAGATGTAAATATGTTGATGGATTCTGTAAACGTGTACTTGTACACCAAGAACCCTAATGAAAGCTTAGCTATGTTTTAATTAGGTTTATACCTTCTTCTTGTACCTCTCTCTCTAAACTCTCTCTCTCTACAATCTGTTACGTATCATTTTTTTTACTAAATACATATGCAGCAACCAGCCAACCACACGTAACGTAGCCACTTGTCCACTTGACACAAGTTGTGGCCCTGTGGGTAACAAAAAGTCTTAAATTGAGACTAGGCCCAATGAATATTAAGTGCTATATGAGTACATAGTGAGCTTAGGCCCATTATTTGATAAGGTCTAACGCCCATACTTGTTGTCAATGTTTAATTATTTAATATCTGCCATAACTAAGATATCAAAATAATCAAGACAACAAAATACTGAACATAATTTTTGTAAGGCAAGGAAGCAAAACGTCTTGTATCAGACACACTAACCGGCCCACATCAGACCACCCAGGCCCAATATGTAAAGATTATGTTGTCATTGTTGCTAGGCCCAGTGAATAACTAACGATTATTGCATCATATGGCATTATGGCTACATAATTCAACTCTCTTTTACAATATCAAACTTGTTATATTGTTATAAATCAGACCTTATGAAAACATTCACACGTTTAATCGATTATTTTGACTAGGTGTTAACTACCATTTATAATATGGTTTTTAGTTACTTGTATTGTGCCTATATAATGTAAACAATTATCATGAGAATGACACCTTAGTTTCTCTATACAATCCCTTGTTTCTAACACGTTACCAATATCTTTTCTCTTATCATTAATTATCTCTCTCTAGATTCATTATCTTTTTTTACTGTCCTAGAGAATACATGCATCTCAAAAATCTACTAACCTACGTTTCTATCCCTTGAATCCATCATCTCCAAACCACTCAATTCTCACTATTACTCACCGTTAGCAATAGAAACATAGGAAATAGAGAACTCCGGCTAAATTTATTTAACCTTATTTAAATTTTATTAAATTAATTGAGGCGATACTGCTTAAATTGAAAATTGTGTGGACCCTTTATAACTTAATCCGTATCTAATGACATAAGGGGTTAAAAGACGGAACTGCGCTCATCATGCTACATTACTAATGGAATATATGGATACCATTAGAGGAATGGACGCAAAATAATCCCGCCCAACAACCACATGAACGCAAACTGCTCATTCTCAAATGAGGGACACAAGTGGCCTTCCACCCATAAACCAAAGTTATGCAAATCGCAATCAAGTGATTAACTCTTCTAAAAATGTGGAGAGTATTAGTATAATATGGATTAACCATATTGATTGTCCAAACTTTAATTTTAATATTACATTTGTAAAAATATAGGGGAGAGGGGTACGCTTGGCAAATGAAGAGCCTACCCATGAGATGGACCTCATGAGTAGACTCCAGCCCAGTAAAAACAATAAGCCCACCAACAAGAGACCCAATAGCCCAAACGTTCTAGAAGCTTACTTGGAGAGAAAATGTCTCCTGTGGGTTTGGAGGGAAACTAACATCGTGTAATACCTCCCCTCTATATAAGGGGAGGAAAGAATCATGTAAAGGGATACACATTCACTAATAATACAACATACTCTTTACTCACTATCAACATTTGATCACCATTCTCTGCATCTTGTTAGGCACCTTGCCCCCTTCGTGAGAATAGGTTCCAACATTGACGCCATCCGTGGGACCTCTTGATCATGGGTCTCATTTAAACCTCTAAAAAAATGGTCGATCAAATCCGCCGCCACCACCGTTGTTTCACCGGTAAAATGTTTTGGTTTGTCCGTCCACTGTTTCGGTAAACAAGCACCAACCTAGTTCGGGGTCTCCGGCGTTATATCCGTCGCCAGAATCTTTTTCCTGACTCTTCGAAATATTTCGTGAAGTCAAGGATCTGAAAATATCCTCCGGCGAGTCTTAATAAGTCGGACATGACGATTGCTTTCAACCAACAAGACACATGCTCGTTTTCTTTTACTAATTCCAGCCACTCCGGCGACAGGCCACCGCAACCGCCACCCCCGGTTCCATCATAACTAGCACCGTCGCTAAGTCCATAGTGCCCACAAGTGAACATCCGTACCAGGAAGATATAAAGAACATCGATGGACCAGTTTTGTTCGAAAATGAAGACGATATAGAGGTTGAAGACATTACGGCCGAAAGACCCAAGATAACCTCGGAGTTCATACGAACTCACCGAGACGCTTAGCAAGCGTGGAAGAGCAAGAGTATGAAGAAAACTTCAAGTGTCTACATGATATTTAGATATACACATGTTTAGTAGAAATGGGGGAGTGAATAAGCTCGATGTGAGCCCATTCTGTCCATGTTCGCGCCATTTCAACTCAGTTTGGAGCCCCCATCCGCTCACGTTCAAGCCTATTTAGTTTAGGACATCAAGTCTTCTAGTTGGACTCTGTCCAAAGGGACAGAAAAGCCTTGCGATATTGTGGAACGATTTTTATTACGGTGACGCCAGAGACACCTAGCCGGTATCTCCACTCCTAACGAAAGTAATCGGTTTGGCCTCTTCATCTTGTTTAAGTTACTTTAGCACACCATATAGGTTAGAAGAATTTTTTTTACTATCATTAAATATTGACGTTCCACCAAATCCAAGGTATGAATTTCTATATGAAAAAAAAAATGTGTCTAAATATAAAAAGTAAAAGAATAAAGAAGGAAAGAAAAGTGATGTCAAATCATACATTTACCTACTTTGTAAAGTATTTGTTATTATAAAAGGTTGGCAAGTCATTTTTGTAAAGTATTAATTTAATATTAATATGTTGCAAAAGAGGAGACATGATCACATGAGAAGGCATGTATGTTTGACTCTTCAAACACAAACTTCATGTTTAACAAGGAAGGATGATGGGAAATTTACCTTTTAAAAAGTTGATGTGACTTAACTCACAAGCATACATCTTTTTAGACAACCCTTACCTGCTCCATACATTATTGAACTTTATTTGTATGCTAAACATTGTTAAAGTTTGAAGGCGAGCCCCTTCTTAGGGGGTGTCCTGGGCCATTACTTTAATATGAATGTCCTTCTGAAAAAAGTCTCTTACTTAACAATTCCTTCAGATTGTCAAGTTAACAATCTTTTTTATTTTTTATCAAAAAAATAAAAATAAAAAAAAAGGAAAGGGATAAGGTCTGAAATAAGGTCGTAAAAGTTTTGCATATTATAAGACTTATAGTGCATACTTAGATGTCCCATATGAGAGACAATTTTTTGAGTTTTCTATGCAGGAAATCTTGAAACGTTAATGAACAAATTATTACATATTTGAAAGTATTTATCAAGAAGAAAGAATCTCTCCTGGGGTACTGCGAGTTTTCTCCTAAAGAGGGGAACAACACCCTCCCCAAGGGATCGGGAATTTGAAAAGTCCCTTCCAGAAAAGGGAAGCCATATCACTATCCACCGTCAAAGGTGCACCACCAACTTTAGTTAAGCAAGACCGACTCCAACAAACCACATTCAACCTTGATGGGAATACTTGGGATATATGATCTTTGAAGCGTCAAGATGACAACTTTCGTTCTAAAGAACTCGGTCAAACAAGACAAGCACCAAATTATTGGGCATAATATAAAGCTCATAAGTAATAAAGGAAGTTTCAGATATGGAAAGTAACTTCAAGAAGTGTTAATCTGTTAGTACCATCTCAATGAAATAAAGACCACGTCGAAACAAAGCTTCACGAACATGATAACGTCTCGCATCTCTGGTGCTCTCCCAAGGAGAAGAGCCCCCTTTCATAAGACGGGGTGAATGAGAAAGTTCTTTCCACAAAGAAGGGACCCCTTCATACAACAACATTCCACCTTCCAAGAGTTTCCTTTAAAGAAGAAGAACTCCCTTTCAAGGGAGGACGTGTCTAAAAAGGTCCCTTCTATAAAAAAAAGAACCTTATTCCTACTGCAATGCTCCATATTACAAGAATTCTCTCCAAAAGAATCCCCTCCCATGAAAGGGCATGTTTAAAAGTTCCTTCCATAAAGGAGGAATCCCCTTCTCATAATATTGTTTCATATTGCAAGATTTTTCACTAAAAAAGAGTAACCTCATTCCAACCATTGGCTATTCGAAAAGTTCTATTAATGAAGAAAGGAAAAGCCTTCGGTAGCAACACTTACCACTTCAAAAATTTCTTATGATGAAGAAACCTTTATATCCATAATATCTTAATGGAAGAGAGAGAGCCCCTTTCAAAACGTTCTTTCATAACAAAGCCCTTTCCAAGACAAACAAGTCATAACATAGCCCCTTCCAAGAAGGAAGCCTCTTTTCAAGACAATTCATTCATAATGATGCTTCTTCCAAAATAATCCCTTCATTATAAACACTTCTCCCAGGCAACCCATACTGAAGCCCCTTGTCATATTACAAGAACCTTTTCAAAGAAGAAGATGCCCTTTCCAAGTGATGAGGTGTTCAAAAATTCCCTCTAGAAAGAAAAATATTATTTGTACAAGAATTCTCTGCAAAGGAAAACATCCCTTTCCAATGAAGGAAGTATTTGAAAAGTTCCTCCCATTAGGAATGAGAGCCTTCTATAGCAACATCTCTTGTTACAAGATCTTCCATTCATGAAGAATAGTCCCATTCTATTGGACGATGTATTCGAGAAGCCCCCTTTCGTGAGAAAGGAGGGCCTTCTACATCAACTTTTTGCATTACAAGAATTTCTTCTTCTGAAGAAGAACCCCCATCCAAGGGATGGAATGTTTAAAGGTATCGCTTTTCATCAAATCTCCTTGCTACATCAACAACATCCCATGCTACAAGAGTTTTCTAGAAAAAAGAGAAACCCCCGTCTATGGGATGACACACGTGAAAGGTCAATCCCACTCAGAAGAAACCCCCTCCTTACACCAACATGGAGCCGGGGGACTAATTTGACATTGCACCATTGTTTCGTGGGTTTTCGTCATTAAAGTCTCTTCATTAAGGCAAAGGGGACCCCATTCATAAGCTTTTATGCATGAAGACGTATCTCATAAAGAGATTACCATCTTAAAGAGACTTCCAAGAAAAATAGTCCATTTCCAATAAAGGAGGTACTGGAAAGTCCCTTCCAAGAAGAATGAAAGTTTTCTACAGCAACACCTCATGTTTCAAGAGTTTGTCCTTTTAAAGAAGAAGAGTCCCATTCTAAAGAGTGACAAAGTCTCTATGGAAGGAAAAAAGTCTCCTGTAACAGCACTTAACATCCTAAGAATATTTTCAAGGGGGAGAAACCTCCATATCCATATTAACTTTTATCAGAAGGGAGTGGGCCCCTCCCATTAGCCCCATCAATTAGCCCCTTTTATAATCCTTCATGTGTAAGACTTCTAACAAGTATTAAAAATATTCTTTTATATTTATGACTAACAAATATAATTGGTCGATCATACTTATAGTTCCCCTATGTGGGATAAAGCCCTCTTTAAGAGGCACAATACTTATCATTCCCCCATGTGGGATAAAGCCCTCTTTAAGAGGCACAATACTTATAGTTCCCCATGTGGGATAAAGCTCTCTTTAAGAGGCACAATACTTATATTTCCCCAAAAATGGGATAAAGCCCTCTTTAAGAGGCATAATACATATAATTCTCCCTAATGGGAAAATGACATAAATTCTCCTTCACGAGGATGAAAGGAAGGCCCGGCTGAGAGGCTTGGATCCATATACAAAAATAACCCCATCTATGAGACTCAATACTTGTAATTTTGCTTGGGAAAATAGCCCTATGCACGAGGCTCGGTAATTGTAACTTCCCCAGAGGAAAATAGCTCATTCTAAAAGGTTTGGAACTTCCACCCCCTCCCCAAGAAAGAGGTATAGCCCAAATTGTGCTCAAATGCACCGTAGAGTCGAAATGCAATATCCACTCACATCTTTAGCGCGATTTATTCACCTTAACCGACAAGAACTTGCATAAGAAACATATAGAAAGAATTAAAATCACCATGATTAATGCTAGTGGTTTGATACATTCTCATCATTTATTATCACATTGGAAATTGTCTACGCTTTAGTTATGGGGATGATTTTGGGCTTAAAAGTCCCTTATCCCAATCATAAATAATTAGCACAAGGGACTCGGGGACTTGAAGAGGTGATTCCAGGATTGGGCCCATTGTATGGGAATGATTTTAGAAATGTGTAATCTTTGTCTCATCCATGACTTCTACATCTCGGCTATACTGGGTCCAAATTTGATAAGTCAAAATAGAAGAAGGACCGCGTGTTTCTATCAAGGTAGATTTAAATTATCAAGAGAATTGGATCAAGAACATGTGAACTACATATCATCTACCTCAACCAAAATATCAAAGGAGGATCTCGCTCGAAACTGGTCCAATGAGTGGGTTTAAAAGCGATGAACCTATCCCATATGTGATAGATAAGCTAGGACTACATTAGTCTCTTGTCCAATCAGAATAAGGACTAGGGGGACTTCCAAAGCATGCTGTGAAAATAGGTCTCCATCCCATGATGAGGTCCAAGTCAGAAAAGCCCAAAAGAAATCAAAATACTTAGGGAGTTCTAGTTACTCTAACCAAACATCCTTCCAACCAGATAAGAAGGAGATAGGAAATGCAACTTTGAAAGTAAGAAAAGGGAACAAGTAGTTATGAGAAAGGCTGGCGAGTCGAAAGGTGTCATCACATCTTTAGGGGAGCGTAAGAAGCTTTTTCAGAACCATTGCTAGTCTAGGTATGGGCCTGACAATGGGTTGAAAAGATAAAAGGGGGATTGGATAATTTAAGTCAATGAAAAGTCCGAGTTGGTTCATTACCCTTAACACAGACGGGGGAGACCCGATGAAGCTACCCTAGAAAGGAAGCCCAAAAGAGAGAGTAACCAAAAGACCTCCCCAAGTAACTAAATGAAATCAAAGGTTCCAGAAGGAGTAAGGGTCTGTCCAACTAATCTAAAGAAGTGGTGATATCAACCCGAAAGAAAGGATTAAAATAACACATGTTGCTAGAATGGATGGGGCCTAAGTTAAAGAGAACAATGGCTCAGGGGAAAGCTCGTAAGTCAAGAACCAGCATATAATAGTTCTATGGATATTCTTTTGGTATCAAAGATACCCCCGGCCATATAAAGGTCAATTGGAGAATAAGGAGGATCACACAAGAGGTCAAGACGAAGGAAGAATAGAGACTTGTTGTGAGTCCATTGTACTCGTCATAAATAACGAGCACAATAGACTGGGGGACTTGAAGAGCCTACCCATGAGATGGACCTCATGAGCAGGCTCCAGCCCAGTAACAACAATAAGCCCATCAGCAAGAGACCCAATAGCCCAAACGTTCTGGAAACTTACTTGGAGAGAAAATGCCTCCTATGGATTTGGAGGGAAAATGCCTCCTGTGGGTTTGGAGGGAAACTAACATCATGTAATATCTCCCCTCTATATAAGGGGAGGAAAGAATCATGTAAAGGGATACACATTCACTAACAATACAACATACTCTTTACTCACTATTAACATTTGATCACAATTCTCTACATCTTGTTAGGCACCTTGCCCCCTTCGTGGGAATAGGTTCCAACAACAAACACAAATCAGGTACCTATACTCGTTAATCAACATGTCACCGTTAACATATTGCTTAATTCGAATACCCTTTTTCATGGACTAGTTTAAGGAAGAAAGAGATGGCATGTGTGTGTATGTGTGTGGAGGGGAGAGAGATAGAGTTTGGGTGGTTAAATGGAATGTTGCATTTAGTTTAAATAGTTTTAGGGTGGTTTATGGTGAAATGGTACGGGATTATGAAATTGACGGGGAAGGTGATACCTTGAGTGGCCACCTTTCTTGCCCTAAATAATTATAAGATGTTTAAATTATCTGTTTAAAAAACATAGATAAGTGTCATGATTCTATATTTAAATTTGAAAAGTAAATTTAGCTTATTTGTAGTGTTTTAAAAGTTGGTTGATACTGGCCGGTTGAACCGGTTATACCCGATTCCGAACAAGAAACCGGTATTTAGAGCCCAGTATTTTGAGTGGTTTGATTGAACATCGAACCATCGTTTTTTTCAAAAATACCGGTTTAAATAAGCAAACCGGTTATGACTAATAGATTTTTTTATATCTTTTGGGACCCAAATTTTTTAAAAATGACTTTTAACCTAGAAGATAGAATTGAAACGAGTAAACTAGTGAACGATGTCATAAACATATTGCACACTTTAATTTTTAAAGAAACTTTGTTTGAAAATCAAATGCTTTTGTATTATTTTTATATTATGGATTAGCTTTTGAATTATTTTTTATTATGAAATCATATACTTTAAGGTTATATTTTGAATTGAAATTACATTTATATGAAGTTATAGGGTAAACATTCAATCCGAATGAACTCCAAGTGCAACCCGATTCAAACGGTTGTATCATTTTTTAGCCTAATCCGATACGACTAAAAAATAGGTTTTTAAAACATTGCTTATTTGTCTCTTTGTTTTGTTGAAAATCTCTTCAGTTCGTTATTATTTTTTTTTAGTCTCCAACCCTCTAGGTTTTCATATCTTTTCATTTAAACCTTATCATTAACTTCATTGCATTATCATGTTAAACTAAAAGATATTATCGTCAATTGGAGAGGGTGTTAGTTGAATATGTATTTAGGGATCTAAACCTAATTTTGAGGAAGATGACAGTTGAAGCTAGTGTATTAAAAGTACTAATAATGTTGTAATCCTTTGTCATGTATTTGAGATGGTAGTCCGCCATGACGCCCTTGATATTATCACCATATGAACAAAATTATTATCAGGGAATAAATAAAAATATACACGTAAATCACTAAAATTGAATGAATTTGGTTAAATCAAATAAAAGTAAAAGGAAAGTGTCATTTTCGTCTTTGTGGTTTGGCAAATAATGCGAATTTAGTTTAAAAAGTTTATTTTTTTTTGCATATGGACCATCCACGTTTCCAATTCTTGCCAATTACATCCAAATCACTAACCCCGTTAAATTGAATTGTTAAGTCAGGGTTAGACATGTCTTTTTACTCTTTCTTTATTATATGATTAAAATGCCAAAATCGTCCATGACGTTTGGTCACATTTTTGAATTTCGTCCAAAAATATTTTTTTTCCGCAATTAGACTGTTGATGTTTCCCAATCATTGCCAATTTCGTCCAAATTGTTAACTCGGTCTAAATTCAACGTTAACTCATGGGTGTTACTATCCTTTTACATGTTTGCTTACATTATCATTATTATTATTATTATTATTATTATTATTATTATCACACTAAGCTAAACCCTTTATATAATTAAAAATAAAGAAGAATAAACAAATGGATACTATATATGTCATCGAACAAACTCATAATAATAATAATAATAATAATGTAAACAAACATGTAAAATGACAGTAACACCCCTGATTTAACGTTGATTTAGACTAAGTTAACAATTTGGACAAAATTAGCAACGGTTGAGAAACATCGAAGGTCTAACTAAAAAAAATATTTTTAGACGAAATTCGTAAATCTTACCAAACTTCAGGGACGATTTTAACATTTACTCTAAAAACAAGCATATTTTCCAAACAGGCGCCCACTTGTAAAAGCAATACATCGTCCTTACGCTACATACTACGTTCATCTTAAAACCTCTTCAACACTCAATACAGTAACTAGCATCCAACAATCATTCCACTATCTCACGTTCTCTCCACCACCAAATAAAACCACCAACTTTCCGATCAAAAACAAAAACATGCCTTCCGACCAACACCAACCGTTACTCACCGAAACGGCCTACGACCCAACCGAAAAGGTCCACATCACCGTACTCGACAACGAGTACGGCGACTCACCTCCACCCTTCTCATGGCGCAAACTCTGGCTCTTCACCGGACCCGGGTTCTTGATGAGCATAGCCTTCTTGGACCCGGGTAACTTGGAGGGTGATCTCCAGGCTGGTGCCATTGCTGGCTACTCCTTGCTATGGCTGCTGTTGTGGGCTACGGCTATTGGCTTGCTGGTTCAGCTCTTGTCGGCTCGGCTTGGCGTGGTCACCGGGAGGCATCTGGCTGAGCTGTGTAGAGAAGAGTATCCCAATTGGGCTGGGAAGCTATTGTGGATCATGACTGAGTTGGCGCTAATTGGAGCTGATATTCAAGAGGTTATTGGGAGTGCGATTGCTCTTAAGATTTTGACTCTTGGGTTTTTGCCGCTTTGGGCTGGTGTTGTTATTACTGCCTTGGATTGGTAAACTACACTCTGTTCTAATTAGTTGAAATTTTTATTAATTTTCTGATAATGATAATATTTTTTTGTTTAAAGATTTGACTTGGGTTTTGGGTGTTTTTCAAAATTTAAATTGGTGAATATTTTATTTAATTTGATTCATGTGTTGGATTTTTGTTTAGTTCTGTCTGTTTGTGAACAGGTTTGTGTTTTGGTATGATTCACATTTTGTTTGTTTTCATTCTTGGTATTCACAAATTAGTGAAAGATGTCAAATTTTCATAAGTTGGGTTTTTATTCATTTATTATTTTTGTAAAGTTGAGTTGGGTTCTTGGTGTTGTTGAAAATTGGACACTTAAAACTGTTGTTCAAAAATTATGCTTACCATTTGATGTTTTTTGTAGATTCTCTATATTATCTAATATTAAACATTATCAGTTTAATCTATATATTTTCTTGATTTCTCCAGTGTTCTTCAAAATTGATTACTTAATTTTGCAGCGTGATTCTATAATTTAGTGATAACATGCCAAGTTCATTCTGTTTGTATGCATATATTTATTATGTTCTGGTTGTCATGTTGTCAGTTTTTCACTTTGACTATTAAGTTATTGGTATTTATCAGTATTTTAATTTCCTTCTGAGCATCTTGGATTGATTATTTGTTAAAATAAATCAAGGTGAATAAAGGGCCTTTTGACTTTTGAGTTTAAGGCTTCTGGGCATTTTTCAAAATTGAATCTTTTAACATTATAATCAATAAAGATGCTTTTCTTGATCTTGATTCCCTGTAATCTTCAATGCAGCTTCATCTTTTTATTTCTTGAAAACTATGGTGTGAGAAAGCTAGAAGCACTTTTTGCGGTTCTCATTGCAGTCATGGCAATCTCGTTCGCATGGATGTTTGGCGAAACCAAGCCAAGTGCCAAGGAGCTTCTTGTTGGTAAAAATTACAACTTTTTTTATTAGTTAAATACTTTTAACTCTTCAATATCCAAAACTCAAAAAACAATTTCTTTATTCTTGTAAGGTCTTGTGGTTCCAAAGCTCAACTCAAAAACAATCCAACAAGCGGTTGGAGTTGTTGGATGCATAATAATGCCACACAATGTATTCTTACATTCCGCACTCGTACAATCACGAGAAATCGACCCACGAAAAACGGGTCGGGTCAAAGAAGCTCTCAGATACTATTCAATTGAATCCGCCATAGCACTCGTTGTATCATTTATTATTAACCTCTTTGTAACAACCGTATTTGCAAAAGCGTTCTTTGGTACTGCAATAGCTGACACTATCGGTCTAGGGAACGCGGGCCAGTATCTTGAAGATAAATTTGGTGGTGGGGTTGTACCTATTTTGTACATTTGGGCTGTCGGGTTGTTAGCAGCCGGGCAGAGTAGTACAATCACGGGCACCTATGCCGGGCAGTTTATTATGGGTGGTTTTCTTGATTTGAGATTGAAGAAATGGTTAAGGGCGTTGATAACACGAAGTTGTGCTATAATTCCAACATTGATAGTTGCTTTAATATTTGATAGTTCCGAGGAATCTTTGGATACTTTAAACGAATGGTTGAATGTGCTTCAGTCGGTTCAGATCCCGTTTGCTCTTATTCCACTTTTGTGTTTGGTGGCTAAAGATGATCTCATGGGTATTTTTAAAATTGGCCCTGTTTTAAAGGTATAATCTTATACATCATTTGCAAAACATTAACATGTTACATCTTTACATTAATATTTAATTATGAAAACGATAATGATGTTGTATGTGTTTGGTCATGCTTGCAGATAGTCTCATGGTTCGTGGCTGCACTAGTGATTGCGATAAACGGTTATTTATTGCAACAGTTTTTTGCTGAAGAAGTAAGCGGGGTAGCCTTTACTAGTATCGTCATAATATTCACTGTTGCATATATTGCATTCGTTGTATACCTTATCTGGCAAAGCATTACAGTATCTTCATTCGGTTTCTTGAAGCCAAGAAGCGACACAATATAGAGGCTTACATGAGGTAAAATATGTTATATATGTATTTTTTGGTTTCTAGCCATTTTATTAACATAATAGTAAGTTCAGCAACAGAAACCTACCAGAAATGACAATGTTAGGCTGTAGGAACTTAGAAGATTGTTATTTTTGTGGCGGGTTGTAACTCAGAGTTTAAAATAATCTGGATGGCAGTTGGATGTAACTGATAATTCTGTATCATTATCAAATGTCATGGTATATGTATTTTGTGTAGATCCATCATGTTTCTACAGTTTATCTGCTTTGAGCAACATATGATTTTTGCTGGTAATTCATATAAGCAGATTTGTTAATTACTTGAAGAAAACTGATTTATAAATTAATCTGTATTGAAAATGTCACTTGGTGACACACAAATGCGATCTATCAAATTTTTATAAAAGACTGAATGATTTGATTATTATTACTAAGTACTAACCTCTATAAGTCAAATGAATACTGATTTTTTTTTTCATTAAAAGAATAAACTGAACTTTAAATGTTTAAAAACTTCAAAATTGTTTTTGTTGATGATAATATATAATAATAATAATAATAATTCTTATTATAATAATATAAGTTTGAAAAAGTATAAAAAACATTGATCACTTCTTAGAGTGTGTTGTAATGCCACCAACGAAGCGTGAAAAGTTCCATGTAGGACATGTTTAGCGACAACGCCATCACCCCTCCTTGATGAAGGGTGCTGCCCCTTTTTTCTTGACCGGCTTGGTGGGCGATGCTCCTCTTTTGGTGACACCATTTGTTCTTCAAACCAGTTAGGCAACGTCACCTCACTTCTCCTCACTCACAATCCCATTTTATATTTCATCTACCATAGCACGTCTAATTTAATGTAAAATGTAAAAGCCTATATTGCCACCTACACGTATATATGTCACGATTCGCATTTCACTCTTTATGTATCTCCCCCTCCAACTTTGTTAACTCTTTTTGATACGATGTGGTGTTAATCATGAGATAACTTTGCATATTATTTGACATAATACTATATATATTTGATAAAAATCTTTATATCAATCTTATTAACATCTAGACCTACAATAGTTATACCTCTCTTTAAAACTTGCATTAGCATGTGAGTTTAGAGTGAACATAAATGATAAAGCTATAATAATGGTAATATAGTTATAACATTTAATAAAACAAGTAAATTTGAAGCTTTCAAAACATACTTTTAACTTTTTTATTTTAATTTGATAAACATAATATCACAAAAGTTTTTAAGACGCTCTCTTCAAAGTGCATACATAATCCAAAATAATAATAATAATAATAATAATAATAGTAACTTTATACTATATATAAAAAATTGAAAACCAATTGCTACATCGCGCTATTATGATTTTCTAAGTTTTTCCTTTTTCTTTCATCGAATAAAATTTTGGCTTCTTATGAGTTATATCCGACTTTAGTCCTTTATTATTTTAAGAATCAGTTTTTAGCTCATGATGAGTTTTATAATGTTTTGCTCTATAATAACAAAATCTTTAAGTTTCAAAAAAAAGTAGCAAAATATTTTATATACAAATGTTAATGCTTAAATGAAAGCTTACTGCTTAACGATAATGTTATTACTTCATTACCTGCTATCTGAATGAGAGAATAAGTAAGAGCGAAGACATATGAGAGTGTTACTTCATCGGAGATCGATAATATAAACTTTGGAAAAGCATAAATATTATTTTATGTTTTATTATCGTGCCGCAGCGAAGTGAGGCTGGTTAACGCCACTAGTATACATTAGTTTATCTAGGTTTCTTTGAAAATAATTTATAAAAATAAAGTAACTGTCGCCTATGTCTAAAGTATACGTTAAGAATAAAATAAAATAAAATAAAATGAAAGCGAGTAGTAGCAGAAAAGAAGGCTTTATTTTATTGAACTCCGTTGTTTACAGCACACCTCCCACACACCTAACCTAACCTAACCTATTATGTCTAAAGTATACGATTCACCTAACCTATTGTTCAATATGGCCATCATTGAACAATTCAATTAACTCTTTACTCTTCGAATTGCTGTCTGTTGCAATTGCATTTCATTCATATTATTATTATTATTACTACTACTATTATACAAGTAATGATGAATACTTACCAGGTATTACACAACGAGGCTGTGGATTGGGTCTCCACCGCACAAGTTTGCCTTAATAGTGGACACCGGGAGTACGGTTACTTATGTCCCATGCTCTACCTGTGAACAATGTGGCAAGCATCAGGTTGCTACTCCTCCTTTCTGTTAGACTGTTACTTGTGGTATAGTAATTAAGCTCACAAGAGTTTAAATGCATTCGGTTATTAGTTGTTTTTATAACTTGAACTATTCGTGAAACATTTAGGGGCTATTTGATTGATGTAATATGTAGGCATGTAAACGAACCAAACAAACACGGGCATATCAACCGAACACAAACATATGTTCGTTCGTTTAATAAAGAAACATAATTGAACAAGCATAAACAGACACAAGCCATCTAAGTTAAGTGTGGGATTTGAAAATCATACATGACCCGTCAAGCCATCTAAGTTACACGCATATGTTTTTGTTCATATGGGTTTTTATGTACTAACATATTTAATTATTTTTAAAAACTTAAAGGGTTAAATGAACAAACATAAAATAACGAGCGAACATAAATGAGCGAGAAAAACATGTGTTCATGTTCGTTCGTTTAACATAAACCAACTTCCCGCCAAACTGTTCATGGGTGTTCCGTTCGTTAGCATGCATATGTTATTTAGGCATTTTATCTATCTCGTCTTCTTAAGGTTCTGAATATAAATTATGACCAGGACCCAAAGTTTGATCCAGATTCATCCACCACATATGAACCTGTGAAATGCAATACTGATTGCACATGTGACGAAGACAAGAAGCAATGCATATACGAAAGACAATATGCAGAATTGAGTTCTAGCAGTGGCGTTCTTGGTGAGGATATAGTATCATTTGGCAAGCAAAGTGAACTTTCACCTCAGCGGGCCACGTTCGGCTGTGAAACTGTGGAAACTGGTGATCTGTACAGTCAACATGCTGATGGAATAATGGGCTTGGGCCGTGGTGATTTAAGCATAGTTGACCAACTTGTTGACCGAGGTGTGATAAGTGATTCGTTTTCTTTGTGCTATGGTGGAATGGATATTGGGGGCGGTGCCATGGTTCTTGGTGGAATTTCTCCACCCTCCAGGATGGTGTTTGCATACTCGGACCCTGTACGCAGGTATGTTTTGCATCTATCTTTTTTATAGATAAAAAAGTCATACATTTAATACGTCTCACACATTTACTCTAGTCTCGGGTGGCAACAGCCCATATTACAATATTGAGCTGAAGGAGTTACATGTTGCTGGAAAGCGGTTGCCTTTAAATCCAAGTGTGTTTGATGGAAAACATGGAACAGTTCTAGACAGTGGAACAACATATGCATACCTACCTGAGGCTGCTTTTCTTGCATTTAAGGATGCTGTAAGATTCACTTATCTAAAACCTTAATTTCCTCATAATTTTATTTTTTTAATCTTGAATGCAGATCACGAAAGAACTCCGTTCTTTCAAACAGATCAAGGGTCCTGATCCAAGTTATAAGGACATTTGCTTTCCTGGTGTTGGGCGGTATTGCTTTGTGAATTAGTAATCATATAATCAATTGTTGTGCTCAAGGAGGAACTAATTCTAATATTACATCTTTGTTACATCAGTGATGGTTCAAAGCTCTCGGAAAAGTTCCCGTCTGTTGATTTCGTTTTTGGGGAAGGACATAAGTTGTCATTATCCCCTGAGAACTACTTGTTTAGGGTAAGTGTTTATATAATTCTTTTTTCATTTTTTATTTCAAGTCATATTTTATGCTCATTTGTTTCCTACATTAAAAGCACTCAAAGGTGCGTGGCGCATATTGCCTCGGGATTTTTCAGAATGGAAAGGATCCAACAACTCTTTTAGGAGGTATTTTAACTTTTTACTGCTCAAATTCTTTACCTCTTTTATTATCAGCAAAGTTGGTTTGAGTGCAATTTTATGGTTGTTACAGGCATTACCGTGCGCAATATGTTTGTTATGTATGATCGTGAACATGCCAAGATTGGATTTTGGAAAACTAATTGTTCTGATCTATGGGCAAGACTTCATGATTCTGGTGGGCCCGCTTCCTCACCAGATGAATCACGTTCAAGTCCTAATGTGTCTCCTTCTTCAGCTCCAATGGTCAACCCGTATCATATTGCTCCAGGTCCATAATATGGATTTAAAATTTTCTGTGTTCTGTATTGCACAATATGATTGTTCAAATTTTAATGATAACATTTCTTGTTATTTTCGCCATGTAGGATCAAAAGTTGGAAGCATAATATTTTACATGTTAATGAATATCAAATACCATAAGTTGGAACCCCACATTCAAGAGCTTACTCAGTTAATTGCCATCGAGTTAAATGTTAACAGTTCACAGGTTAAATTTTATGTTTTCACTTTAATTTATGCACAATCAGTTCACATATAAAGTCATAATTGACTTCAAATAATGGTTTCAGGTTAACTTATTGGATTTCACAGCTGAGTCAAATGGTTCCCTTACAATATGGTCCATCACTCCACCAAAACCTGCTGAATATATGTCCAAAGAAAATGCGTCTGTGAGTTCTTACTTATTTTTATATTACTGCCAATTTTATTATTTTAAGCTTACTTGTTATATCTGGTGGCAGAATATTATTGCTAAGATAGCTGAAGATGAGATACACCTTCCTAAAAAGTTTGGAAAGCATCGTATAGCCAATTGGTATATCGAATCTGATCCAAATAGGTATATTGATTAGCTATATTATTGTCTAGTTTCTGTTACCAGTTGCATATTATTTTTATTTTTTCAAAACTTACACTAAAATACTTGCATGAAAATAATATGTAGATCATGGTGGCAGAGTTACATGGCTGTGGTCATAATATTGGTTCTAGTATTAGTTTTTGGATTTTTGGCTCTGGTGATGTGGCGGCTTGGGAGATATAGACGCCTAACTGGCAATCTCTACAAGCCTGTTGATTCTGGCATGCGTGAACAAGAACTTCAGCCTCTGTGATCTCAAATAAATTACGTGCAATGAAATATTGACATGTGGCGGTAGATGGATGGATGGATGGATTCCCGGATGATTGCTAACAAGGTGATTAAGGTTTCGCTTATTAATACCGATAACATAATAATCAATCATGTTTTGTTATAACTTTCATAAAACTAGTGTACATAAACATGATTGAATTATTATTATGTGTATAACTTTATAGTTTTTAAGATAAAAGTAAAATAAATCACAGACTTTTCAATCTTGTTCTACCTGTTTTTATAGTTAAAATAATTTTCTTTTGTGAGTTGTTGCCTCGTATTTAATGTCCTGGTGCCGTTACTACTTTGTCAGCTTGCCGATCATTGTATTTGGACAGGGTGTGTTAGCCTTATGATTACATGTACGGTTGGGCATTAATGTGACATAATAGGTTGAATTTTAAATGATTTAACGATTTTATATATGAACCATTTACACGGCTAGAAAGTTGCATGATTCGGCTCATGTTTTCCGGCTTAAGAGTTAGATATACAATTACAGGCTTACATGAATTCAAGACTAGATGGACTCATAAGTACTGCTTCACATACTAAACAACGAAATGACTGCAGCATTAAATGAACGACTAATGAGAAAAATGCAACGACCACAAGACTCGGACTCCCAACATAAACCATGACTTGAAAGCAAACAATGCTCAGATAACACCCTTGACCGACACATTTTAATAACATAATAACAACATTTAAACTTACATGTTAATTTGATCTTTTGAAATCAAATCGTACGCCCTGCTTGCGGGTGTGCCCATATAATGTATACATGTGTGAACCCTCGGGTGGGCAAAAGTGAAATTGCACTAATTTTGACGTTATTTTACTAATCTCGTGAAAATGACGTTAAAAGTGACGGAAGGTTAATCAGGCATCATGTGGTGGCGCTGATAGCCGAAAGACAAGGGTACACGCACCAATCAGCCGATGTCCCGGTGGTTGAATGTTATGCGCCTTATGTCCAAGGCTTGATGCAAAACTACCATCAAGCCGGGGGTCTCACCGGAAGCAGCCTTTCTATTCCTTTGGGGTAGAGGTAAAAGGCTGTCTACATCTTACCCTCCTCAGACCCTACCATAGTTTTGCTATCGATGAGATTTACTGAGTACGATGATGATGATGAAATCAAATCACGAGATATTAGATCATTTGTGAAGCATGTGAGATATTTGATATCTCAGTCTTCTACCTGTTAATCTGAGAATTCAAGTTAATATTCAAATTGAAATTAGCGTGTTTGGCCTCAACTGTCAAGGGAAAAAACATAAACAAAATATCATATGTGGGTCAATATATCATATCGAGTGATAACCAAACAAGGTTATCGCGTGTCTAGAAGATACCAGTAGCAACAACATTAACAAGTTTTCACATTAGCATATAGATACATGAGGGTTAATTAATACTTTTAACAAAAAAACCATTGCAAAGATTAACCATTTTCCTTAATCCTACACAAGATCTTTCTTACAAAGTTTCTCAAAAGCAACCTCCCACTCGCTGATTTCGTTCGAAACAAGATCCAAGTTTGTTTTCAATCTCACAACCTCTTCTTCCTTTGCTTTCTGCACAGCAACAACTTGCGCAGTCTTTTCTTTCAACACCTGCATCTCCACTTGTAACCGATCCAACTCTTTCTCGGCTCGACACTTTTCATCGTTGCTCTTTTCCAGCTCACTTTCAACTTCTTTCCGCCTAATCTCACACGGGCCAGCTTTAGATTTCAACAAAGCCAACTCTGTTAAACGAGCCCGGATGGAACCTACATCAAACCCATGAGTCTCCAGCTCACATAAAGTCTCCAAACTGGAGTTGATTATGTCAACCGAATCACTCAGTTGCAAGCCCGGAAGCCTTTGAATAGTACTACCAAATGTCACCATCTGAGCAATGGCTAAACCCTCACGAATATCCTCTCTCATCTTCTTCAACGGTGAAAAGTGTGGCCTTTGCGGCGGCGTTTGGTATAGTTCAAGTGATTCAATGTGGTTCCAGATCTGTGCTCGCTTGATAAATGGCCAGTCTTTTTGGTAGTCAGCGGTGGTAGTGGTGGTTCTGGTTCGAGAACCACCACCACTGGCGACTACCATGGCTTGAGTCGGTGAGTTGCCAGGAGGAGGTAAACAAGAACTTTCTATAAGCATTAACCAGCATTAATCAAATTACAAAACAATATGATTACCAAAATGTGAAATCATGTTAGTTATGTCTTTAAAAAAAGCTTACTTTTTAAAACTGATAGCGAATGCTTGCCTTGAATCCACACAGATAGAGGCGCCTCATCAAGATTAATAGTGTCTTCAGTATTGTTTAGTAAACCGATTGCTTTATTAGCCGACAACTTTGATAGTCTTCCACTTTTTCTTCGGCTCTTTCCATCCCCTGCCTTACGGGTTCGCTGTTAACAACAACAACAACAACAACAAATGTGAATTAGTTAAGTTACAAACTTACAATTTAGTGTGCTAAAACACTGCCTACTGGTAATGAATCTTCACCAATATCATCCGATCCACTTGTTTCCAAAACCGACACAATAGCTTTTGCATTTCCCTTGCCACCTATACCATAAATAATTCACAAAATATAACTTCATGTTAAAGAAACAATCAATTGTATACAAATGTAACACGCCTGCTAAAGATTTGAATCTTTTCCCGCGTGAACCGTTTTCGACTAAATTCCCATTTCTTTTACTCCTGCTGTAAGTAACTACTACATCAGGATTAGTTTCCTGCACATTTCAAGACTTTAATCAGTAAATCGCTAAAAATAACAAGTCGGTCGGACCGAAGAGTACACTTTAATGGACTCACCGGCTGTTTACTTAAACTGTTCTTTTTAGCTGGTGTAGTGAAGCCTGAATCAGCATCTGCATCACCCAATTCTTCATCTGGTATCTACACTTCAAGTAATTAACTACATCAACATTTGACTTTCATAGTCAAACAAGCCCTAATGTTATGAGGATTCAAAATACATGAAATCATATTAACATCTGCAGTAAAAGCATAATTAGGGTGCAAACGAGTCGAGCCGTTCGCAAGCTACTCGAAATCAGATCAATAAAATGCTCGAAACGACCCGAGCCGCTCATGAGCTACTCAAAATCGCATCGATAAAATGCTCGAAACAACCCGAGCTTTTTCAAACGAGCCGAGCCACTCATGAGCTACTCGAAATTGGATCAATAAAATGCTTGAAACGACCCGAGCTTTTTCGAGCCCGAACCTCAAATAAAGCTCGATTAGTTTTCGAGCCAAGCAATAGCTAAGCGACCCGGGCTCCGCTCGGCTCGTCTACACCCCTCGAGTGTAGAGGATTTTAAATAACATTTACAGTAAAAGAAGTGCAAACGAGTCGAACCGCTCATGAGCTACTCAAACCAGATGGATAAAATGCTCAAAACGACCCAAGCTTTTTTCAAACTCTTACCAAGCCTCAAATAAAGCCCGTTTAGACACGTGAAACAAACATACCTTCTTTGGTGGGGTCATCCAGCAAGAGTCAACCCAGTCAACGTGAAACCTTAAATTATTCTTCTCAAACTCAAACTCCTCAGGTGGGTTTTCAAACAACACAACATATTTCTTCATCTCACCATCCAACACCACATCTTTCACCACACCCACCCACCAGCCGTCTCTATGGTACGCATCCACCACATCGTACACCTCAAACTCACCCGCATTATTCGGAGGCAACGGCCGTACCAACGACGGCTGCACCACCTCCGTCAACGGCTCCTTAGCATTATCGTCTTGAAGCAACGTGTCGTACTTGACTACGAACCCGGTTTGTTTCCGGGTTTTTGATTTCTTGCCGGAAGATTTGTTAAGGGTGAGTTCGTCTACGATGGTGGCGGTGTACCATGCGCCGTAGAACCCGGGCTCGTCACTGCCTACTTCGACGGTGGAGCCTACAGTGAAATTTGACATTTTGAATTTTGAAAATGGGGCTTTGTTTTGAGATGGAACGAGGCTATGGGGGTTTTGGTTTGATTGGGTTTGATGGGGACGATAGCTAGCAGGGAGTAGTGAGCAGTGTTGATGTATGAGCCCGTGATATTCGCTATCGAATCTTCATGGCTTAAATGATTTCACCTAAGAATATTAATATAATCGAATATATGCTTGGTCTTTGTTATAAAACACAACGTTAAATGTGTGTATTGATGACTTCTCAAAAAAAACTAATAAAATAAAAATGTGTGTATTGATGGGTATGAATAATCTGGCATTGTTACAACTTATAAGCATGTATCCAGTTTATAGAGATTAAACGAGTGTCCGTGTGATTCAGCGAGTATTTAAACACGGATCCTGGTGATCACGTCGCAATTATGATTGCTCATTGTTCGGTTAGACCCTTAAAATCGGTCATTGGTTTCATCAAACTCACAGACCTCATTATGAATGACGTCGGATGTAACTCCTATTAAATCATATTCATGGATCTTAGTCATAAGATGCTTAATATTGGTATACTCATTTAGTATCCTCTGACATAAGATACACACTAGAACTTTCGTTTACCAAAGAATATTCTTTTATTAGTGTCAACTGTTGTTGCGTAACTGCCAATCATAAATGCATTGGTTGGGAGTAGTTCTGAAGTTCAGTGGGTATTTATGTATTCAAGATGGGATTCTGTACTCTTACATTATATGTAACAGTTAGACATCATGGCGTCATCGTTGATTCAAACTGGTGAAGTGTGAGGCCTCACCCAAACTTACTGTGTGTTTAATTGGACCACTTTGATTCTAGATCGAGAACAATAATAATTGAACGCCATATGAGATTGAATCTGATCCATGTCTCATTGTTCAATTGATATCTTACACAGAAAGGATATATGACAAAGATTACCATAAGCTCATTGTCTTGCAATAGTGTATTCCAAGATGTTTTGATTTAATTACTTTAAAGTGTCATAACTTGTTGGGGGCACCATGTGTAGCTAGAGCACCGCCGGCTGTTTGCGTTAAGGATATTAATCGAAAGTCGTCCAAGTGGGAGACTGTTGGAAATAGTAGACCGGTTCAATTAATTTGATGCGGTCGACCGAGTTACGACCCGTAAGAGTTACGGCAACGAACTGAAATCCGCTTAAATTCTTTAACTGGTAAATGACGAATATAGTATGACGGAATTATGATTTATCATAGTTATAAATAATGTAGTTTATTTACTAATTAAATAAGCTGGCTCGGGCTTTAAACGAGAGTTGGACTTGTGGCCTGATTTAAATTTATTATTAATAAACTATGTTATTGACCCATGTATTACACGGGCAAAAATATAATATTGAAAGTCATGAACTTACAAAAAAATGACATTACATAGTAGAATGTTTACAAACAAAATTTTAAACTTTAAAACATAAACTTCAAAATACAAATTTTTACTTAAAAACAATATTTTTTGCTTTGCTTGCAACTTTCTCTTGCTTATCAAAGATAAGTATTTATTTTTGTTCGTCTCTACTCTTCATTATTGATAAATCTACAAAAAGTTGACCATGTGTATAACGTGTCTTTTAAGTATACCAACTCTTGCTAGAGACTGGCCTAGACTTTTGTTAATGATCATTGCAAAACCAAACTACAGCAGGAAACTATCCTCTCTAAACTTAAACAGAAGCTTTTTTATCTGAATGTGTCAATTGTGTGTGTGTGTGTGTATAACAATTTGTAAATTTTGTATTTGTGTCAAATTATTTTAAATAAATGTTATGTTTGTCCTTAACTCACATATAAAAATGCATTTTAAAAATCACAAAATTAATGATTCATTTAAGTGAACATAACACCATCTGACAAAAAAAAAACTATATAAAAGGGCTCCTTATTTTGTTTCATTCACTTAAACATTTTCAAATTTTCATAAAATAGATCGTTTTACTTTAAATAATTAATTTGTTATGAAAATAATCCTATATATTTATTTAATTTTGCGTGATATAACAATATTCATAAATTAGATCGTTTTACCTCGAATAATTAATTTGTTGTAAAAAGTAATCCTATATATTTTATTTAATTTAGCATGTCACAACAATATGTGTTAAAAATTCATTTTATGGAATTAGAAATTATTTAAACTAATTTCTATTTAAACCATCATAAATATATTATGCCAAATAAATGTGGCTATTTTATAAATTTAATATTAATGTTAGTGTAATTTGGAAAAGATAATGGTTACAGTGGTCCAAACTTTTTACTAAAAAAAATAGACATATTAGATTTTGACCAATTTAAGAAAATATAAACAAAATATGATACACAATAAAATTATCATATATTATTAATAAAACTACGTTTATATTACAATGTTACTTAAAATTACATATTACATGGAAAACTTAATCAACACATTCATGGGGAGTGTTTAAGTGTAGTGTGTGAAGTGTTAAGAAAATAGCTTAATTTATAGGCAAACCCTAGGGAACACAATCCCTAGAAAAGAGGAAAAGATCTCAACAAATCAAGCAAAAGATATTATAAAGCACAAGAAAACAAAAGCAAAAGATATCCAAAGATATGCCGGCAGCTGCAGGGGAACAGGAAAAAAAAGGGCTGACAGGCATTCATGGGCTTATTAAGTTCAAGATGGGATTACATATTGATGAAAATTACATATTGATGAAGCAATCAAGAAAAGGAGCAAAGGTCGTCTATCAAGGCATTCATGGGCTTATTAAGTTCGGCCACTTTGTTGAAACAGAGAATGTCCCGGTGACAGCTCAGGTTGCTGAAGAGCATGTGGCGCCAGTTCAGAGGCATACTGCCGTTCTTGAAATTATTTCTGATGATGAAGATGAGGAGACTCCCGTACAATAATTGGAGTCTGAACACCGTATACGGAGACTGCTCCGTCTGCTGAACAGTTACTAGAGTTTGAGAAGTTTAAAGAATTACTTCAGTCAACTGCTTTGAAGCCTCCTCAGACAGTTGCTGAAAACCAATATGAAAATAGGCCAGAAGATTCAGATGCTGATCTAGTTCCATGTTAAAGAAGGAAAAGAGATCCAAGATCAGGCATTCTGATTCATGAATCTGAAACACCAACAACAAGCCAACAACAACCACAAGAGTCAACAGTTCCTGAGATTCACGTTGACTTCACTCAATCAACTACTGAGTTTCAGACCCAGGAACAGATATTTGATGATATTGCTCAAGAGTTTGTTTTTAAGGCCGATATTCCACATGTTGATATTCTGTCACACCCCGACCAATGAAGGCAGAAACGTCGAGGCGCGACATGATTGCTCATTGCACAATGACACTATAAAGTTATAATATTTAAACAACTCATTTAAATCCATATCATCATAAATAACACAACAATTGTTCATACAAAATGCCAAATAGATAGATAAGCAAATAACTTGTTCTTTTATTTTCTAATATCCTAAAGCCAAGATAATAAGTTTATTCAAGTAATCCAATCAAGCTAACGTCAAACCTGTAACATTGCATAAAATAGAGTTTGTCAACACGAAGGTTGGTGAGCAATTTTCATAGTTTTGGACAATAAGTAAATAAAATACATGACAAATAAAATACATGACAATAAGCAATTTTTCATAGTTTTGGACAACAACTAATCCAATTAAACGGGTCTTGTGTTAGTAGGTAGTCTTGGAAGGGTTTAAAATAAAATACATGACAAATAAAGTAAATAAATAAAGTTTAGGATTTAAAATGTAAATATTTGAGAAATTAAAGAAACGAGTTTTGTAAAATAAATTTACTCGAACCGGGTCTCGGTATTCTATTCATTAGTTTTTTTCTTTTTTTACTCAACCTATGTTAAGTAATAATGTGGGTTAAAATGCGATATTGCAAAACCCTTGGTTATACGAATACCCAAAACGAGGTTTAAACGAGTGTTCGGGTTTGTCGGTTCGAGACTTGATAATTGACCAAGCTCACAGTTAACTTCCCAAAATAATAAATGTTATGAGATAACTCAATAAAATCAAAATAGACTTAACCAAGTATGTATGTGAAGAACCTTAACGTTCGTTAAGCGAGTCTATGACCTTATCGGTTCGAACTTGTTATAAGATCAAGTTGGTTACCGACATGCCAAGTATGTTTAGAAACTAACTAAAATTGATTTAAAATATAATCTTGAAGAAAAATATGAGTTTTGGTGGCTAAAAACACACTTGTGTGTCTTAAGCGAGTGAACTCGGTTTAGTTCGGTTTTTGGTTCGGTCCTTGACTTGGAATAAGACCGAGGATGGTTACCACATACCCAATTACCATGGAACTTGTAAAATAACTTATAAATAATAATACTCAAGTTTTACATTCAAAAAGTTAACAATAAAGCTTTTAAACAAAAGTTCGTTTTTTGGTTCGGTCCTTGACTCGGAATAAGACCGAGGATGGTTACCACATACCCAATTACCATGGAACTTGTAAAATAACTTATAAATAATAATACTCAAGTTTTACATTCAAAAAGTTAACAATAATGCTTTTAAACAAAAGTTCGGTTTTTGGTTCGGTTCTCAACTCGGGATGAAACCGAGGCTAGTCACCACATACCCAATACCATGGAACTTGACAAATATGAAAAATAAACTAAAATATGTAGAAGTTAAGCAAGTATAACAAGTTATATGGTTAGATTTGTTAAATATATAAATAAGGACTACAAAGTACTCCATGTAACCTTGCCTTATTAGCCCAACATTTCAACCGGCCGAGACCGGAGAAATGAAAGACCGAAGGTAAACAAGGAGTGTATATTATATATATGTTGTAACATCAAGCTTTAAGTATTGAGAAGTTAGTTAAAATGAAAGATTAGCTTATGAAGAACAACCTTAGAATTCAAGAATTTGAGAGAGAAATGAAGAAATGAGCAAGCACAAATGAAGAAGATGGGTGTGTATATATAGGGTAAGTTGAATGGGTCTTTCATAAAGGGTGTTTCATGAAAATGGGTTGGTTATAGACCCAAGAAAGCACAAACTACAAATGGGTCATTCAAGTCTCCATTTTGGTAGTTTTAGTCCCTGGAGTTCGTTTTGAGCGTTTTCGGGGAATTTTAAGAACCGAAAATGGTGTTTTTTTTTATCCAACAACTATAAAACAAATATTTAACATACAATTCATCATTTTGATAATATCGAAAGGTTCGGGATACAAAACAGGTCAGGTTTACATTAAGAATACAAGTATAAACTAACCCGAAATTGACAAATGTCACATATTCCATCTGGATCATCTGACCCCGCCAATCAGGGTTAGTCAATATCCAGTGTTTCCGAGAAGGTTGCCCATATTCTTGCTATACAGGAACAATTTTTTCAGAATAAGGGAAAGGGGATTGCATTGGAAGCTGAACCAATAGACGTTCAAGCTTTGCAGCGTCGAGTGTTTGAGCTCGAACAAGATTCGGTTGTCAAAGATGTCCGTATTCAAGAACTTGAAGCCAGTAACTCTGATAAAGATTCCAAGATTAAAGAGCTTGAGTCTGTTATGGGAGAACTAACTGCTATATATCTTGATCTTCAACAAAAACTTGTTCAGAAATTTGGAGATGATTTCAAGAGTGGTGTTGATGTCACTTCAACAACTCCCAATACAGATCAAGGTGACATTTCTGGTGGTCATTCTGTTGAAAACATAGATGAATCCGAGACAATGAAACAATACATGTCTGCACCTCCAATGACAAATGAGAGATCGGATCGACTCCAAAAGAAGATTATGATTATGAAGAACTCAAATCAAAATGTTGAATCCTCCGATCATCCCGATAGACTTGTTATTACTTTTAACAAGGGTTTTTCAGATAAATATGGTGATCGTTCTGGAGTTATGTCTTGGGGATTTGATGTTGAAAAGAACATGTGGTGGGTTAAACAAAGATCTGGGAACACCGAATACTACAAGCGGATGAAAGATTTTGGGTCTTGGACAAAAGTGGATCATAGTGACCTCATCAATGCATCATTCCACAATCCAACCAATGATAAGAGAGGAACTAATTTCTGGAATTTTCTCAGAAACCAAGTGGATAGAGGCTTTCCGAAGATGACCACTGCCGAATCATTTTTGAAAAAGGCCAAAGGTGTAAAAGATCTCAAGACGGGATAAACTATAATAAACGTGATGTGGCCTACAACAAAGAAGGCTACTCATATTCCTGTACCTGATGCAATACCTTATGGAACCTTGGAGAACATGAGATTCTGGACGTTCGATAGTATGTCTGCTACTGTTATCATACGGTTGCAGAAAGGTAAGGGGCAATACAGATTTGTCGATCCAAGGGATTTGTTTAAGCTTGGAGAACGAGATATCAAGACCCTTAGCAAATTTCAAATCATTGTTGATCCACTCTTTGAGGCCGCTGCAAAAGAATACAAAAGAATGGTGGCTTCCATTATCAGAACTGGTTATTGGGCAGGCAGCCTAAAGGATGCTGATGTTGAAATTATGGAGTATGATTAAACAACTAAGCTACAAACCAAGGGGGAGATTGTTGGGTCTATACTTGATGGTTTGCACTTAGTTAATCCCGGTTTCATGTTTTGTATGTAAGCCGAGAACCTTATGGTTCTCGGTGGGCTTTGGACTTTTGTTGTGCTGGTATGTTGGCTACCCTATTTATAGATATCTTGTATAGGGTTTAGGTGTGGTTGACGCGTGTGATTTTGGCCGTCTAGTATCATATATACATTAGACGAGTATTGTAAACATTGTGTTTAAGCACCCGACGTTAATCATAACGTGTGTTTTGAAGCAATCTTTTGAGTTCTTTATACTTATTCTTGTATCATCTTGTGTTGGATTTCCGCACCAACATTAAGATCAGTTGATATCATATTGAAAGATCCTCCACGGGACTTACAGAACGTGTTGTGCCGGCGCCTGCCACCCTCATCTGAATCTCTGGCGTACACCAGGTACATAATAATAATATTTTATTACTAATAATAATATAAAATTTAATATTTTAATAATAATCATAATATTAAAATAATAATTGTTGGGACCAGGATTCTTGATCCTTGTGGATAAGCTATTCTTGGCTACTGTTTCCAGGAATAAGGATCCTTTATGGATAAAGGATCCTCAACAGCTGAAGACTTGGTCAAAGCATTAAAGATTGTAACGTTGGAAGGAGTTACAACTCGTTTATACAAGTCATAACCGCTCCAATATTCTCGCAATGACAATAAATGTTCTTTATGGCTAGTTATTATTTAATTATTCTTCTTGTAACTATATATATGAGCTGATTATATCACATAACACACACAACACATAGCATACAAAGAATCATACTAGCAAACACTTTGTACTCACGATCAGCTCATATTCTCACCTATTGTAATATTTTCAAGTTCAATATAATCGGTAGTGATAGCTTTCACTACCCGAGGTTTTTATGCCAGCGGGATACTAGTTACCAAGAGCTTTTCCTCGTATAAATCTCGGTGTTCATCTTTTGATATAGTTACTTTGATCATATTTGTCATACAAGCATCAATCCTCACATACGAATTTGGTTACTTGATCCTTAGACCGATTTTTGACCAAAACAATAATAACATAATTATATATTTAGAATAATATAATAATAATAATAATAATAATAATAATAATAATAATATTTTAATAAATATAATAATACTTTATTAACAATAATATTTTAATAAAAACAATAATATCTTTATAATAATATTAATATTTTAATAGTAATACTGTAATAAAAAAATTAACAATAACGGTAATAGTACGGAAAACCTGGTTCAAATTTGGGAGGCCCGGTGAACTAGGGTTATCGTAAAACTGTTCAGGCTCATATAGGTGGTGTCTATATAGTAGGCATGGTGTAGTGTAACGGTCGGTGCCTAGACAAATTTCAAATCGTTATCATAACGGAACCCAAATTACAATTAAATATAGTTTAGTTTTTCGAAAGTCTCTATAAAGTATAACCCGCCTCTCTTGATCTCACATAACAAAACTAAACCAGTCACCAAATCTTTGTCCTAACATATACAACTACCGACTTCATACTAAATAAAGATAAAACGAAACCTGGTTCAAGTCGGGTAACCACGACGTGCCAGGCTGATCGTTAGCGGCGTAACCCGGCTCCTCCTCGTCCGACTCCAGCGTAATCCGGCTCTTCCTCGTTCGACTCCGGAAATAAATGGTTGAACCACGACATTTACATATACCAATTGTGTTGTTGTGTTGTTGGTTGAATGAAGATGGTGAGGGTGAGGGTGATGTAAAAAAAGAGTCAGTAGTTGGTGCATAGTGTCAGTAGTTCATAGTCTAGTGTCTGTAATCGAGTCTGTAATGTTTAATTATGTTTTGTATGTTTAAGCGAAGTTACTGACAAGTTCGCTTAACAGGCGAACTTGTTAGTCAAGCGAAGTTATGGACAACTTCGCCTGAACATGCCAGGCGAAGTTGTCGTGTATTTATATACCTAGCTTACGGCTTGGTTTGTGTGAGTTGTTTAAGTTCGTGTCAGTGGTTCGAGTTCGTTGTAACGTGAGGACGAGAGTCTGTAACAGTGATATTACGTCACGTGTTTGAGTTATAATATATAACGTGTGTTCGGTTATTCGTGTGTTTGTGTGACTCGTGTTCTATACTCGTAACGATCTACGCAGGGATTCCGCACCTGAGTAGACCGATATATCTCGTGCGATCCGTCCGGGGAACCTACAATTGTCACAGGTCAACCCATGGAGTGTGATGAAGTAGTCTTGTGTTGACCGAGTTTGTTGGAAGTGGAAGTCATGGGTTTGTTCCAGAGAAATAGGAGGATGTAGACCTTGATGCTGCATTTGGCGGCCAAGGATTCTTCGATATGGACCGGTTTGATCCGCAAGAAGAGGTGCAGGTCTCTGCTGCACAGGTTCGGGAAGTGAATGTTACTAGAGCAGCTACGACGGTGGCTGACTCAGATCTTGATGATGTTATGGATGAGGCGAGAAGGATGTTGGTGAGACGAGAAAGGACGTTAGGGAAGAGGAAGAGGACAGTTGATGATACTGAGTCAGAAGAAGAAGAAGAGGATATTCACAAGTTGATTAGACGTTCAAGACGGGAAAGGACAGGTGCAGGTATGGGAGCTGGAGAGACTTCAAGAGTTGTACGTTTTGCTCCATCCGCACTGTCAGGTATGTCGATTGTTCCTACGTCACTACAGGTCACAGGTTTAAGCGCCGCGGAAGTTCCCGTGGTGGCTACATCAGCTGTCGGCATCCCATCAATCACTACTATCCAGCTGACGACTCCGGAGATTGTGTCTTTACCACCTCCAACGCTTACTCCTTCAGAGGTGGTGGCACAATTTGTAGAGTCGACAGTCGTTGCAACTGCAGGGTTGTCGGTCACGATACCACCTGCGGTTACGTCCACAACTGCTTCTGATGTCCCGGTTACATTCGAGATCCCTGCTGAGTATACTCAAGACACATCTAACATGAGGTTTGATTTCGATGCAACCCTCTCAGACTCGGAGAGAATAGCTGCACTTGAACGGGTCGTGGTAGAGCAATCGAGAATAAACTTTATCCAGACCCAGGCTATTCAGCGCCTTGTAGCAGAGAATCAACTACAGTCGTCCCTCCTGGTTGAACATGGGAGAATTATAGATGCTATGAAGGAGTTCTTGGCATCTTAGGGGGAGACAGGCTGTAGAGGCGACGAGTTAAGGACAAAGAAGAGAAATGATAGAGAAGATGATCACAATGCATCGAAAGGTGCAGGTGGTGAGTTGCCAAGAACTACACAAGCTCTTGGGACTTCCACAGCTCAGGGGGAGTCTGCAGGTGCAGTTGGTGGTGATGAGGTGGTGATGGTTGATGATGAAGATGATGTGATTGATGCTTTGAAAGAATTAGATGATGATATGCTAGATGATGATGTGATGTTTGATGATGATGTGCTGCCTACTGAGGAGATTGAGAAGATTGGTGCACAGATTGTGATTGAAGAAGATGTTGAGGAAGGTGAAATAGTAGAAGAGAATGTGGAGCATGACATTCCAGGTGTGGAGAAAGCTGATATGGGTAATGAGACAGTAATAGATGATACTGAATGGGAAGAGCAGCCTAGGTGGAAGGAAGGCTATGCTCAGTGGTTCGTCAAAACGAAGAAACCAGCGGTCCCTACAATGTTTAAGAAGAGTTACAATATTAAAGGCTATGCCGAAGCGAAGAAAGGGATTATTTGCTGGATCTATGATGAGCAGTTGAAGCTCTTTGTGATTAAACGGTATGACGGCGTTCAGTATTTTAAAAGAATGTTAAGGTCGTTGAATACACTGCCGGAATGTGAAGTGAAAGACTTAGCCAGATTGGGGTTAATCAATCGAAATGATGATAATATGGCTAGAGTCATTGAGAAAATTGTGTGGAGGGAGAGTATAAAAGAAAAGAAGTTTGAGCTGTTGAAACCACAGAAGGGAAAATTTGTTGAAGACAAGGATAGAGGTATGAGAGCTGATGGAAAACCTTGGATGGTCATGAAGTATAAACCGATCCGGTGCCTTAAAGAAGTACCGATGAAGCTAATGCCCAAGGATGTGCTTAAAGACCTAAAGTGGTGGTATGTGGATTGTGAGACAGCAGAGGCGGTGATGGAAGACGAGGATGAACAAGAGCTCCTAAGAGTTTACGATCCGATGCATTTGGTAAACTTATCGCAAGCTGATCTGAAGGTGCTTAATGAGAAGAAAATCTTTTATATTCCTGCTTGGAAGGACGAAGCGAGGAAGTATCAAAGAGTTGTGTCAGTTTGTGTTAGAGAAGGAGTGCATGCGTGAAGAGACAAGATTGAAGATTACGAGACAAGTGCTTAAAGATCAAGATATGAAGCTACTGCCAAGGGGGAGTCTGTTGGTGCATAGTGTCAGTAGTTCATAGTCTAGTGTCTGTAATCGAGTCTGTAATGTTTAATTATGTTTTGTATGTTTAAGCGAAGTTACTGACAAGTTCGCTTAACAGGCGAACTTGTTAGTCAAGCGAAGTTATGGACAACTTCGCCTGAACATGCCAGGCGAAGTTGTCGTGTATTTATATACCTAGCTTACGGCTTGGTTTGTGTGAGTTGTTTAAGTTCGTGTCAGTGGTTCGAGTTCGTTGTAACGTGAGGACGAGAGTCTGTAACAGTGATATTACGTCACGTGTTTGAGTTATAATATATAACGTGTGTTCGGTTATTCGTGTGTTTGTGTGACTCGTGTTCTATACTCGTAACGATCTACGCAGGGATTCCGCACCTGAGTAGACCGATATATCTCGTGCGATCCGTCCGGGGAACCTACAAATATGCCGCGTATAGCCCTATACGCGGTGTATTAGGTGCGTGTGGTGGGTGTCCAAGGTAGGACCCTTATATGAATTGGGTCTCAACTAAGCTAAATCTGAGCCACATATGGATCGGATACTATTTAAGTCAGTTAACTATAATGGTTGGTAGTAATATCGTCAGTCATAATGCTTTTATTTTACCGGTCCTCCTGCAAGATTCACCAGAGCTTTTAATGCTATTTGGTTTTTCTCATATGGTGAAAACCAGTTGCTGGTTACTTTGCTTTGTGGATTATTCAATAACCACTTTGTGAGAACACTTGCTGGATGTCCAGGCCCATGGGGTTATATTGGAGTACTTCGTGGGTTGGGCCCTTTCAATACGGGCCGGGCCGTCTTATCACCATGTGTATACACTTTTTAATTTCCCACCACACATAGCGCACACATCATTTCCTTGATAGCACATTAACATTTCATTAACAAACTAAAAAGGAAAAACTAATTTCGATAATAGTCTAATAGAAAATATAATATATACGTAATAACACAATAGCATCACATTAACAACACAATGGTGAAATTAAAATGACGGTACACTGGTACAGTATATGTCACAATTATATGGTGCATTTGGGCATGGATTCTCCAATTCAACCCTTATTACTCCACTAACTTCCAGTCTCACTAGATTGACTCTCGGTTGTGGACTGCGGCTTTGAACCATCCGCGAAACAAGGTAGGTGCAACATCCTAAAATTTTCCAAAATATATGATGGAAAATATGAAATAAGAAAATGGGAAATCCCATCTTGAATAAATAAGAAGGTGGATTCATCTCACATTGGTAGACAAATAAAATAAAATCATTCCACCTTGATATAAATAAGAAAGTGAGTTTTTGTCCCACATCGCTAGGTTACAAGAATTGTGAGCTCCTTATAAGGAAGAAAGCTCATATGATAATATTCTATAGTCCTAGCAAGGGTGCTTCGCCCCCAACACGCACGGGCGGGGCACGGGCGAAGTGCGATGGGCGCTTTGTGGAAAACAAAAAATTAAGTCTCATCGTGCTAAGCGACGGGTAGAGATAAGCCTCTTCGCAATACGTGAAGGGTTATAATTATCCAGAAAACTTTGGTGTTCATCGCGCTACACGACGGGTACCTAAGTGACCCATCGCGATACGCGACGTGGAGGCTAAGTAGCCATGAAACGTTGCCTACCACGTGTCATAGTTAGAGCTGACTAAGCGAAGCTTTAGGCTCGTTGCGCTATGCGATGGCCTTTGTTTGTGGTCATCATGATACGCGACCAACTTTAAAATCAACTATAAAAGGGGGGGGGGGGGGTGAAAAAAGGCTGAATTCCTCAGTCAGTTTTCTTCGCTCTCTCTCACTTTCTCTTACAGTATAAGTGTTGGTATAATACCTTGAGTAGCCGCAACGATACCTAGTCCGATTGATACTTTAGTATACGAATCCAAATCACGGCTTGAACAAGGTGAGACTTTGTGCCATCGTATAAAGTTTTCAATCTCGTGATTATCGTTAAAGCTTATCGGTTTAGACTAATATGTATATGTACTACACTAGGTGCTTAATACCAGGTAGCTCATGAACAGTAAACTTGCAAGGTGATACATTCTAGTTTTTGTACAACTCACATTTACGTAAGACAACTGGTTTTCCAATACTATCATGATGATTTTTAAACTTATTAAACTCATGGAAGATAGTCCAAATGTTTTCAAAAAAATATACTCAAAAGATTTTAATCACATTACAGTGATTAAGTCATGTAGACTTACGGGATGGTTACTACTTGTATTGTGGGGTGTGGTATACAAGACTTGCCTAATGGGCTATTACACGTTACTTATTGAACAAGTATTAGTCAATTAGCAATATGATCACAGTCACATATACGGTCGAGGTGACAAATACCTTTCGGTATTTGTAAGCATGCAGGTGTAAAAACATCTTAATTTTGTAACTGTAAAAATATGTCATTTACAAATGAATGTACTCACAATAGTGTCTCCTGCTGATCATATATTTTTAAACATGTTTCAGGTGGCGTGTTAAAGACAAAGGAATTATGCCCGAGGGCCTTCCAGCTTAAATAATCAATGCTTTCATACACGATTCGGCAGTCTTACCGGGTCAAAGGTAGGACCGACCCGGGAGGGCGAGCCGATGTTTGACCCGGATCGCGTCATAAATAATTTTTGTGTGTGTGTGTGTGTGTATAATTCATATACATATAAAAAATAATAATAACCAAAAATCATAATAATAACAAACTTTAATGTTTATTTGTATTTTATACATTGTTTTTTAAATATATATGATTCATGTTTAATCAATAAAGACTTCAATGAAATTTGGTTAGTTGGTTCATGAGGTAATTATTAAAGTTTCTATCTTTTAAATGACCCAAGTTAGAATCCTAGCATACACATTTTATTTTGGATTTAATGAAAAAATAGGTTTTATCGGTTGATCTGCCGGGTCACCAGGTCCGGGTCGACCGCCACCCGCAAAACTTGTCTGAGCTTTTAGAAAACGGCCCAAATACCCTTACCCGGCCCGGTATATGGACTAGATCCCGATCGGACCGGTCAAATTGACCAGGCCGGGAGGGGTTTCAAAACACTGTAAATAAGTGGCTTATCACCAGAATAAAAAAACATGTTTTATAAATAGGGTTTATCCCTATAAAACATTTGCACACGTAAATATAGATTTTATCCCAGTTTATGAAATAAAAATTATAGTGTTTTACACTCTGATTATTTTTTCTAACTATGGTTCTGATAAATTTTTCCGCTACTAAATAATAAATGACGATACCACCGCTCGCGTTCACGACTCCTCTCTCGGGGTATAGGGATGGGGTTTGTGACAATAGGCAAGAGCTTAATCGCTTTGATATCCAATCAAGGATTGAATCGATATAACTCAAACGAAAACACACAAGAATAATATATTGGATAACTCCCAATATTATTCTCAAGGAAATATAACTCAAAACCCTTAATTACAATCTCTATTCTCATATGAATAAATCCTAACTTAGTAAACACATATTTATACTCACCCAAACTTGATGAATAGGAACACTTATAAAAACCTAATTACCCCGCAAGCCCATTAAAAAATATAGATTATTTGGGCCCTGGTTTTCTCAACTCACCGACTTGTGACTAACTAAAGTAAAGCTGCACAAATCGGGTATTAAAAAAACCCGGGTTCGGGTATGAAGTTGGGTTTGGGTATGATTGGGTATTAGTAATACCCGAGGTCAGGTTCGGGTCCGGGTATTGGCTTGAAAAACCATATCCTATATACCGGGTCCAGGTCGGGTATTGAATATCACACCCCAACCTAAGACGGAAATGTCGGGGCGTGATCCGATTGCTCACAGCTCAAAGATACTATCATGCTATAAATGTGACAATATCTAATTAATTATTTTATTTCAATTATACACACAATATCCAAATACAATAAACAATTTAAATATATAAATATAAGCTCAAGTAAAGGATAACTTGATTGTATCCTAAGGTCTCGTCTACATGTCCAAATATCAATCTTCAATACAAGCAACCTGCATATGCGTATAAAATGGAGTTTTGTCAACATAAAGTTGAGTGAGAATATCACCAGTTTTGACAAAACAATATAAATAAGCATAACGTGATAAGTGCGGTAAATAAAATCAAACCATAAACAAGTATGTAGACCATTGTCAAGCGGATCGGGCATTGGTCACCAGCAGGAACACCCGCTATGCAATTGATTGAATAGTAATCCCAATATGCGATTGATTGAATGGTAACACAAGTAAGCAAGTAGCACATATGTTTGATTAAATCACTCCACAATAACACGTATGCATTTGTTTGAATATATATAGTATGAAATACTAATACGTACGCATATGTCCCCAAAACGTTTAGAAAAGTTGATAAAATAGGGGAATGATAAACTCACCTGATCGAATAAGCCAAACAGGAATGGTTACGACAAGAAAGTGAAAATCACGCTCTTCAAGAATTACCGACAAAAATCCTAATTAAAAAATATAATATTATGAATGAATTATAAATGATATAATACATATAATGAATTTAGGATTTCGATGGTGATTGAGTTGCAATTATGATTGGTACATTATGGATTGAATGATTGTTCGTTAAGAATTATTGTTATTATTCAATTATAAGAATCATTGTTTGTTATAAAAATCGGGTTTACGAATAATTAGTTTAAATAAATATGAGTTGAGATCTACTTTAAAAATAAACGCTTAAATATATAATTATCGTAAAATTTATATCTTGGAATTTTTAACAACGATCTAACGATATAAATATAAATAACACGTTTAATACTTTTATTATAGTTTTGTTTAAAAGAACTAATACATACATACATACATATATATATATATATATATAATAAATATGAGCGAATGTATAAAGACGTTTTTAACAACGGGAAACATCAATATTAGTGTCGGTTTTTAATAAAATAATGATGATTTGTTATTAATAAGGTATATATTTATACATACACACACACGAAAACTTATAACGAAGTCAATTGACACGAAACGTTTGACTTTATGATGTCGGTTTAGATAAAATATTGTTTATTTGATATTTAATATTAATTATAATGTATTATAAATCATTAAAATAAGTTAAAAATAACTAAAAATAAAAATAACAAAAACAATGGCTAGCTGGGACTCGAACCCGCGACCTATGGCGGTTCAATGGTTTAACACACACACACACCAGCCATGCGCGTTGGTGTGTCGGTTGGTTAAGAGTTGTAAACGGAAAGATATATACAAAAAGTAAATTAAATCAGTTTGATCACAACCCCTATATTCAAGCAATTGATTAATCCGTTAAGTGTTTGATAAATTAATGTTAGGGTTAATAATCAGCACATCAAGACGAACTTATATATATACATTATTACCTGATTCAATGTCTAAACACAGGTCAAATTGGATTCAACAGGGCCGGCCGATGATAACGATGAACAAGGTATCACCAGACTTCGAAAATCCAATTAACTATAGGGGTTTGGCTGGTGCTACTCTTAGTGGTGTGCAGACGCAATGAATTGCGTTAAGATCAATGTTAGAATATATAATTGATTTTAGGTTAAGTCGGTTCATCCAATATTTCAATTCGCGTTATAGTTGATCTTGTTTCTTAATTAGTTATGTCGCTTAGGCCGCAAATGGTAAGAATAATCACAAGCATGATTCAATTCCAATATTACGACGAAAATTGTGGCTCAAGCAAGATAAACGGGTCACGGTTTTGAGTAAATGAGTATGGTTTATGGGTCAGGGTTCAAGGACCAAAGGGGAATAAATTTAATTTACAGAATTTACAATTTGGTCTTTATAGATTGAAGGTTGGAACAATAGAGGATTTAAGTTGGGTTTTTGGGTTAAAAGTGCACACTTTCCAAAGTTGAATATACATTAAATAGATATAATAAACAAATAATAATTATATAATAATTACTCGATAAACGTGATACTTTTCAGTGTTAAAATTTCCCAAGTTTAAAACGGGTCGGGTTATGAGTACCAAATACGGGTTTGAAAAATCCGAGATGTTACATTGAAACGGGTCTTTAATACTCGGGTATTTGAATACCATATTTCGGGTATTAAAAACCATTTTTCTGCAGCATTCTTTTGTTAACGGGTATGCTTCGTTTTTTATTCTAACTCAATTTTTTTCATATAAACTTCAAAGTTTATTCAAACATATGCAAACTATTAAACAATGATATAAAAAACATATACTTTATGTGTTTTAAATTGTTGTGTGATATATCAAAAGGCGTTGCTCTAAATAAGTATTTATATCAAATATGTACTTCAAAAAAGATCTGTTGGAGAACGATATAGATCTGTGGGTAGCCACACAACCACTGCCAAGTGCCACATAGACACATGTGCACAAACACTAGAACCGGGTTTCGGGTATTATCGGGTTTATATCGGGTGCGGGTTCGGGTTTCAGCATTGAAAGTCATACCCTATTCGTACCCTTTCGGGTATTAAAAACCCTGGTAAAAAAAACGGTTCCGGGTTTTTTTTCGAGTCCGGTTCCGGGTTCAGGTTTTTTGTGCATCTCTAAACTAAAATCATAACCCTGTATTTATTCTAACTTAGAAGTTGTAAAATTCTTCTTTGCACATGTCAAGTAAATAATAACTTTATTGGTTTAGAATAAATACAAGGTTTATGTAATTGATTTTGTGTGTCTAGTTGAAATTTATCAACAAAGAGTTTAGAGAGGTTTTTGTTTGCAAATCGGGTTTGTTCGTGCTTATCAAATCTAGGTCAACACTTTGAACTTGAATCTTGATCTCATCTTGCAATTTCGATTTTGTGAAACAAAAAAATGTTACAATATAAACTTAGATTTTACAAATTTGAAGGTGGTTTATGATACGTTGTGGACTTATACAAATAATACAAAATGAATAAAACAACAATGGTACGGTAACAACACTAATAGTGTCTTCTCATTGGGGTGAGTGACACTATCAACCAAATAAAGGTATATGACCCCTCCAAGTGTTTTCTTCGGTTCAATAAATGTGTCTCTCGAGCTAGTAAATTTACTATATTGATGAAAAAAATTTAAGCATAAGATTTTATTAATGTATGAAGAGGTATGTACCCGCCTCAACACCGAGCGAGGCGGGTCAACCCACAAGATATAGACAAGAGGCTTGAAATCAAGACATTATGAAGGCACAAAGCCAAAACCTATGCGCACGGCGCATATCACATATGCTCACGCATATCACATATGCTCATGCATCACAGATGCTCAGGCACCACAGATGCTCACGCATCACATATGCTCACGCATCACATATGCTCACGCATATCACATATGCGCGTGGCGCATATCACATGCTCGTGCATATCACATTTGCGCATGAAACATCTGCGCGTGAGAATAAAGAGAAGACCTCGCGCATCCTCAGGATAGGCGCATATCACACATGCACATAATCAACCTCGTCCTTATCCAAATCAGGATTAGGGCAACCTTGATTGTGCACGTCAGACAACCTTCCAGAAGGTATCTTTTTAAGGAATAAGAATATGCTGATGTTGACAGCTGCCAATGAAAGGTGGACAACTCAGCAAAACTCATGTGCTACCACGTGATTATAACCAATGAAAAAGCACCAGGTGTCCCAAGGACACGTGGCGCAAAGCAATTGGAGGAGGCCAACAAGGCCCTAATTAGGTCTGAGCCCAATCATGGGAAACCCTAGCACTATAAATACCACATCAACTCCACAAGGAGATGACACTCAATCACACAATATTCAGCTATATTAAGCAATACACTCCAAATTCCTCACTCTCATATTATTATCTTCTCCTACAAACACTTATTCTCACACCGGAGGGTTACCCCAAAGAGGACCCCTCTGTCCCTTTCTGAGGGGTAAGTTTACGGTGCTGTTCATTTTGTAGGTGGAAGATCCCAGATCCCAGAGAACCATCGGTGAAATAGCATAATCACACCCGAGGAAAGTAGATCGTCTACCAGTGAGTCGATCCACGTTTCTTCAATGTACAATAGCTAATATACACGTAGTCGTAATCCAGTAAAACACGTTTGCATATTAAATTATAAGATACTAACGATATATGTCAATCAAATACACCTAAAACTTTTAAGGTTTGAAAGGGTCAATACACACTCTTATACGGTGCCAAATTGCATTATAAAAAAAACATTGGTATAAACATCACGAGGAGAGTTTTAGGTTATTATGATTTTATGACTATAATGCTCAAAAAATATTAACCTTGCTTTTAGTTAGTTAATGTCATGTAAATTACATGGCCTTGTGTCAACTTAACTCAAAACTAACTATCATGAGACAAAGTAAAGTAATTTATATACATGCCATTGTGGGACTAGTGTAAGTTGTCAGGGCCGGTCCGTGAACCATCAAAACCAAGCAAAAGCTTTATGTTAGTTATTATTCATAATTTTCTTAAAAGAATCACAATATCCCATTTCAATTTAGGCCTCCAACATCGTTGAACTGACCCTACAAGTGGTAGTGGTTAAAGTCTCTTAGACCAAAGGTCACGGGTTTTATCCATGGCAAGAATATATTAGGAGAAAATACGGGAGGAGTTAGAGCCGTTAAAAAATATTTATTTACCTAGCCTATAATCTAGCTTGAAAGATTTTCTTTACTCAAATTATAATTTCCTTTTTATAGAAATATATCATTTAAAGTCATTTTCCACCGGTTTATGTCAAAGTACACTATTAACAGCAGTAAATCTAAAAAGGAATTGATAATGCAAAACAAACATAGTTTACCTCATCAAGTTGAAGTTGATGATATTGAGGCTGGTGTGAAAAATGCATTAAATTAAAAAAGCAATAATAATAATAATAATAATAATAATAATAATAATAATAATAAAATGAGAATGGTTGAAGAACAGTAGTCGAATGATGACGAGAGACACCAGCATCATCTCGAAAATGAACACAAAGATCCAATCACAACACCTGTATTCAACTGTGAAGAAACACTAAGTGACCCCGGGCAGATTATGGGTAATCTGGGGGCTAGGTAATGTTTCCCACGAAGGTAGGTCCAGCAGAGTAATTTGTACTTCAGGGAACCTGCAAAACAGACACCGTAAGCTCGTCACTGAGAAGGGGGGGGTTCCTCCTTGTGACCACCCTCCGGCGTGAGAATCAGTCTATATTGCTCTTTGAATATAAAAGTATATGAATACTATTAGAGCAGTTATCAAGTAAGTTATACGAGATAGTAGATGATCTTACCATTCCAAGATATTGGAGTATTTATAGCCGAAGGTAGGTTTTCTAGAAGGTACAGCCGGCTGAATAGTATTCCTGTTCAACCAACAGTGGATTACGCACAGGCCATACTGGTTGGTGGGTAGGTTACAGCCAACAGTAATAAAGTCGGCTGCACTATTCCACCAACTGTAGACTATGCACGTCCCACTGACTGTGGATTGTACGCAGGCCATGCTGGTTGGTGAATAGGTTACGGCCAACAGTAATACTATTCCACCAACTGTAGGCTGCGCATGCTCCACAGTGAGGGTTGGTGAGTAGGCAGCGGCTAATAGTGACAAACAGTACTAGAGGGTGCTCCTCCTCGCACTGTTGTCGGTGAGCTGTCACCCTGTGATTGGCTCATGGGCTGTTCTGGTCGGATCGTCTGTCGTATCCATACCTTGGTAGGTATGGTACAAAAGATCTTTCAGAATCAGACTGGCTCATTTGGGCGGGATTGTTCCCGCCTTGCTCATGCCTTCACGTGACTGCTGAAGTAGCTAGTGTCTTGTACGTGTAGCCCTGCTGTCTGCGGGTAGCCTTCCCTGATGGCTTGTATCCGCAACTGCGGGAACAGGCGGGGTACTTCACCATTGGGAGGCTTTCCCTGCGTGTACAGGTTGCGTACTGCGCGTAAGATTCTATGAGCATGGTGGGTCCTGCGGGAGCAGATGGCCTTTGCGCAGACGTCCATGTTCAAGGTGAGTCTTGCGGGACCAACTGGTCTGTGCTGGGACCTACCTCTTCAAGTCCCCCCAGTCCAATGTTCTTCTCATGCGTGTTTAATAAAGTGAGGTGAACTTTTGGACTTAAGCAAAGGGTTTTGAAAAGGGTTTTGTAAGGTTTTCCATGGGAAGTCCTTGTCACTTGCAGAAATGCCCGAGTTTCCTGCTTGGTCTTTGGGTATGATGCGGGTAGGTCTGTAACCTCCTCGCAAGTCAGGAGCATTGAGTCCCAGTTGTGTGGATTCTCCATGAGGTTTTGGTAGTTTTGAACATAGTGATCAATTATGTTAAAACCACCAATTCCATCCTGGCGCTTCAAACAACGTAGTTCTAAACGTTCCCGCTATGCGGGGATGTTATTTCCGTTTCCGCAAGCATTGCCCAGAAGATCCTTCCTGGTTTCAATTCCCAGCGGAGCGCTAAGTATGTGAAGGGTTTTGCCTTAACACTGTACCAGCGCTCGTCTTACGGTTACTTTACTTCCAAGGTATTCCTAGCGTCAATTCCCTGTAGGTGCTAGGTACGTGAAGGGTTTTGCCTTTACACTGTATCCGCGCCTGTCTTATAGTTACTTGGTTGCCGAGGAATATTTGGCTTCAATTCCCTACGGGCGCTAGGTACGTGAAGGGTTTTGCCTTTACACTGTACCCGCATCCGTCTAACGGTTACTTGTTTACCAAGGTTTACTTGGCTTCAATTCCCTGCGGGTGCTAGGTATGTGAAGGGTTTTGCCTTTACACTGTACCCGCATCCGTCTAACGGTTACTTGTTTGCCAAGGGGTAAGGGGTATTTTCCCGCTTACTTTTTAATATTTTTTAAATTTTGAATTTTGAAATTCGAAGAGTTGGAAAGATAAGAACAGTCCAAACCTCTGAAACGTCGTGCGACGGTTTCTTCTGACTGTGTCAGGACGTGCAGGAAGTTATGGTGACGTGACAGAACATGGTCATTCCAGTCGCTTTTTCAGGCGCGTGGGCGTGATTTTTCGGGCGCGTGGCCGCGAAATTACTGGCACACGTCCTTTCAACAGCTGTTGCCAGCCTGCTTTTTGCCACGTGTCATAGTTTCATTGCACCTTTGATTTCTCTCTCCTCCGCATTAAATTCACCGCATTAATTGCGATTACTATATAAAGGGGGAGAGAGTTATTTGTAATTCACACTTTCACCTTTCTTCTTCTTCTCACGTAATTTCCGGCGAATTTTTCTGTTCAGTAAAGCATTACTCTGAAATCTTTTTCTTTTTTCCACCATGTCTTCTCATGATACTGATGATCAGAAGACTGCTGGCGAATGCCAGTGTTCTCTTCCTGTCGATCTGTACCAGTATATCATCAGGAAGTTCATGCTCGAGTCTCTCGAGCCTGAGTTTCCTGAACCCCACCATACTGTGTACGATGCCCCTAGTGGCAAGATCGGGGTTTATGCTGCATTCTTTGTCTACGGAAACCTTAGGTTTCCGTTGACAAAGTTTGTGTACCGTGTCCTGGAGAGGCACGGTGTGCACCTGACAGAGGTACACCCCATGGCCATTGCCAAGGTCCGGCACTTTGAGTGGGTGTGCCGGATACTGGGCCTTGAGCCCCTCGTTGACCGTCTGATGACCTTCTACACTTGGAGGTGCATCCAGGGGTGGTATACTCTTACAACCCGTATCAAGGGTTTAAAGATTTGTACCACCGAGCGGAGTCTTCGCTCATGGAGAAGAGAGTTCTTCTTCATATCCGCTCGCGCCGTCCCCATCGCCATGAAGTTCAAGAATGGCCAGGCGCTTCCAAACCTTCCCGCCCTCAACTACGAGGAGGCGGAATGGTTTTCGAAGATATCCCGGGTCCAGTCCCCGGTTTTCCGTTTTCCGGAGTCGGCGATGGTGATGCTGGGGATGAGCCGGGTGTGGAAGGCGGCGAATGCGGACAAGGTTCCGATCGTCCTTGAATATGGTTCGAACTCTGTCCCTTATGGTACGTCTTGTTTCATTTTGCTGACTTCGATTTTTACTAACTTGCTTGTTGATTTCAGAGGGGAACGATCTTCAGTCGCTCCTGAACCCGCGGGAGGAAGATGGTCCCGCGCGGATGGGTACTCGTGCTCTGGACGAGAACGAGTTGCCCATCTTAGAGCAGACCGCGGGTCGGTTCGTGGAGGTTTACCCGCCAGGCCAAGAGATCCTGAGCCACCGACGGCCAGGTAAGCCTATCTTCTACCCTGAACCTCTCAATGTTGTGCCTGCTGCTGGAGTTCATGACATTTCTTCTTCTGAGGAATCCGCAGAAGGTCCTCCACTGGTGCGGAAGAAAAAGGCTGCCGTCGGGAAGGGCAAGGAGAAGGTGGCCTCTACGGCCGACCCGGTAGTCTTATCTGACTCGGAGTCAGATAATGCAGAGGTGGCGGGGAAGCCCGGTGGTGAGGAGACCACCGCTCCGGAGGCTGCAGGTGTTACCTCCGGGGAGGCAGCGACGACGACGGTTACCGGTGTCAAGAGGCCGGCTCCATCGGGTTCGCCCCCGCTCGTCCGTGCGTTCAAGCTCAAGAAACCCCGTGAGTACCCCCATAATTCTTGTCTAGATTTGTTTCAAATAAATTTTTCTAACACTTTTGCTTGTGCAGGTGTGGATGTTGACGCATTCCAGGGTGGAGTTGGAGCAAGTATTCCCCCGCCAATGACGGTAGGCTCGGTCAGCCTTCCCGAGGCATCGACTCAGGCGTCTACGCCTGCTTCCGCTGGTTCCAGCCTTCCTGAGGCTGTTCCAGCTGAGAAGGTGTCTCCGCCGGCCGTGAGTGCAATTTTTACAGCATCTTTCACGGAGCCGGCGGATACTGTTACTGAGGAGGTGGCGCCAACCATGGCTACCACAGCGGCTGCGACTATACCTGCGCCACCGGCACCGACGGCCGGACCATCAGGTATGCGCCAGGCTTCCCGCCGATCTATGCCACCTTCCCGTCTGCCTGACCTGTTGGATGGATTTCCTTTAGGTTCAGGTTCAGGTGATGGGTTTGGCGGCTATCGGCCTGTTATTGACCCTACAGGTACGTAGGGTTCTTTTTCCTTTGTATATTTTTATCATCTTTTCCTAACTGCCTTTGTTTCTTTTGCAGTGTCGGATTCCAATGAAGTGTATGTTCCAAGATGGAACATACGCCGAGGAACAACCCTTCGCACCCCCGTGGAGTGCGTGGACTGGGCTCGCCACGCCGCTCCTCATGGTGCGTTGGGGGAAGCCATGGCTAGCTACCAAGAGGGTAGGCTAACCAATGAGCTTCGGGTTCTCCAGGCCCGAACGCAGCCCCGCGTCGAGCTGCTTTGTCGTGAAAACGACAAGTTAAAAGCAGCTCGCGCCAAAGATATATCTGAAGCGCGGGCTCTTCGGGAGGAGAACCGGCAGTTGGCCGCTGCCGCAGCCGAGAAGGAGAAGGCATTCAAGGCCCTCGAGGTTGAAGTCCAGGCGCGACTTGAGGCCCGCTCCAAGGCTGCTCAAGCTGTGAATGAACAGCTTCGGCTGGCCAAGGAGACTGCGCGAAACTCAACTGAGAGGGCTGCCAAGGCTGAAGCTGTTGCTGAGCCACTTCGCGAAGAGAATGAGCAGCTTAAATGCAAATTAAAGGCTCTTCAGCATGCTCATGACGCCTTGGCAATGGAAGATGCCAAGAAGCTGCAGGAGATCCTTGACCAGAGGGGGGTGCTTGACCGTACTGAAAGGAAACTCAAAAGCGTCGAAGAAGCTGCCGCCAAGGAAGTTCAACTTGCCAACCTTGATAAAAGCGGAGCCGAACGTGCTTGTAAAGAAAGTCAAGCTACCCTCCAATGGTTGCTTCGAGAAGCGTTGCCTCAGGTATCTTTATCTTTTTCTTTACGCTTTTCGTTCGTAATTAGAAAATGTTCTAACTTGTATTCTTTTGTAGGTTGTGCGTCAGGTCCTCTCAGAGACCTCTTATGACGATGCGATGAGCGCAGCCCTCAACGCTTCTCATGAGGATGGGCAGAAGACTGGCTTCCTGCTTGGTCTAGGGTTCGCTGAGAGAGGCTTTCCGCCCTCCAACTTCCCTTTATTCAATGTTAATACTGAAGCTGCTTATGACCATGCTGTGAACCAGTACGCTGCCTTCCCGCATCCAGTGGTGGAGAAGGTGAATGAAGTTGCTGCTGCTGATGATGGGCTAAACATCCTTAAGGCTTTCCTTGGGCAGCCGCGCTCTGACGGTGCTGGTCCAAGCGGAGGTGGCCCTGAAGCCTGATCCTGAAGATCCCTTCCCACTGCTAGGATAGACTTAGCTTTGTATAGATTTCTTTTAGGCGGGTAGTTACCCGGCCACTGTTGTAATATATCATTAAAATATACGATTGTTATTCCTTTCGCTGGATTCTTTGCTTTATAAACTTATGACTTGCATACTTAGTTTGAATTAGCAATTTTCCAAGTGTTTAGAATAGGAACCTTTGAACGTGGTTGATGATGGGTTAAAGTTTTGCCTCCTCCTTCGTGATTGTGCGGGTAAAACCGTCACTTGCACTTGGTAGGATGGCTAATCTTTACCCTCTATCTGACCTGCGTGTAGGTTTTCCTTTTCGGAATTTCTAAGGCATTAAGTTAAACCTTTGAACGTGGTTGATAATGGACTAAAGTTTTCGCTTCCTCTTTCGTGATTGTGCGGGTGTAACCGTCACTTGCACTTAGTAGGATGGCTTTAACTTTAGACCTATATCTGACCTGCGTGTAGGTTTTTCTTATCCTTTTTTAAGTGTTCATAAGTTAACCTTTTAACGTGGTAGATGGTAAGTTAAGTTTGGCTTCCTTGTATGTGATTGTGCGGGTAAGACCGTCGTTTGCACTTACAAGGATGGCTAAACTTTACCTACATCTGACCTGCGTGTAGGTTTTCCTTAGAACTTTTTTTTTTTTTTTTTTTTTTTTTTTTTTTTTTTTTTTTTTTTTCAAAATTTTGGCGTTGTGTTTATGCGGGTATTGCCGCCTTCCACACGCAACTACTTCTTCCCGTAAGGGAAGTTTCATAGGTTACAAGCTATCAATACATCATGAAAGGAGAATCATTTCCATTAGAAGTGGCTCTAGGCCTTTTCTTTACAAGTTGGAATTGATCTACATATAACATTTGCGTAATTGAGCTCCATTCCATGTTCTAGGGATGGGAGTGCCATCGAGCCTTTCGAGCCGGTACGCGCCCTTTCCCAGAACTTCTTTGATAATGTATGGCCCTTCCCAAATCGGGGCCAACTTTCCTGGGCGTTGTTGGTTCGAAGCCTCGTTGTTACGCAGTATGTAGTCTCCTTCGTTGAAGTTGCAGAGTTTTACCCGCGTGTTGTAGTATTTTTGCATTTGTCGTTTGTAGTTTTCTTCACGCACGGCGGCTAAGTCTCTGCGCTCTTCGGTTAGCATAAGGTCTAACCGTCTTTCCGCATCATTGTCTTCTGGTTGGATTAAGACCCTTGGTGAGGGTAAACCGATTTCGACTGGGATCATGGCTTCAGTGCCATAAGTGAGACTGAACGGGGTTTCTCCCGTACTGGTCTTCTTCAGCGTTCTGTTTGCCCAAAGGACGTGTGGAAGCTCGTCCACCCAACCGGATCTATGTTCCAAGAGTCTTTTCTTTATGCCTTCGACGATGCTCTTATTTGCTCTTTCCACCTCACCGTTACCTTGCGGGTGTGCCACTGAGGTAAAGGTGTGGGTGATTTGAAGTTCTTTCAGCCACTGCTGTAGCTTCTTGTCAGCAAAGTTGGTGCCATTGTCGCTTACCAAATTCTGTGGAAGTCCAAAACGACAAATAATAAATTCCCAAATAAATTTTTTGATATGCTTTGCGGTTGTTTGGGCTAAAGGTTTCGCTTCTATCCATTTGGTGAAGTAGTCAATGGCTACCACTAGGAACTGAACATTCCCAGCTGCTGTTGGGAATGGGCCTGTCACGTCGATGGCCCACTTCTGAAATGGCCACGAGGAAGTGACAGGAACAAGTTCATTTTTCGGGCGATGCGTGTTGGGTGCGTAAAGCTGGCAAGATCTGCATTTTCTGATGTATGCCAACGCGTCCATATGCATCCCCGGCCAAAAGTATCCCGCGTTGTTTAGCTTGGCTACCACAGCGCGGGGGCCTGCGTGTACTCCACAGATGCCTTCGTGAACCTCCCTTAAGAGGTAGTCAGCATCTTGGTTGTCCACGCATCTTAACAATGGGCCAAGAAAGTTACGTCTGTAAAGGGTGTCATTGACCAGTTGATAATTCAGTGCTTTACAGCGTAGTTTTCTTGCCTGTGACTTCGACTCTGGTAACGTTCCTGCTTCAAGGTATTTTATTATTGGGGTCATCCATGTTTCTGTACCGGTTTGGATGACACAAATTTCCTTGTGCGGGACTGATGGTGTTTCGAGGAGTTCCACGCGGATGTCCTTTCCCAAGTGGGTGAAGGCCAGTGATGCAAGCTTGCTTAACGCATCCGCAGATTTGTTTTCGCTGCGCTTGACGTGTATCACTTTACAATCATTAAAATCGCGCATGATGGCTTTGGCTTGGGCAAGGTACAGGGCCATTGTGTCGTTCACAGCCGTGTACGTCCCGTTTATTTGGTTTGCCACTAGCATGGAATCTACGTGGGCTTCCAAATTTTTTACACCCATCTTTCGCGCAATCCTCAATCCGGCCAGGAATGCTTCATATTCAGCTTCGTTATTCGTACTTGGAAAATCCAGCCGAATAGCATAAGTATATTCCTGGCCTGCCGGATTTGTTAATTTTAACCCTGCGCCAGATCCCTCGTTACTAGCTGCTCCATCAGTGTAGAGTCGCCAGACTTCGTCGATTTCGTGTGCTGGGGAGGGTTGAACCTCCTCCTGGCACTCTTTCTCCCGTGAAGCGGGGACTTCTGCAATAAAATCAGCCAGGACCTGACCTTTAATGGCTGGTCTCGGCTTGTATTGAATCGCATATTCTCCCAATTCAATTGCCCATTTGGCTAGACGTCCCGATAACTCGGGTTTGCCTAGAACATTTGAGAGTTTGAAGTTGGTGAGAATAGTGATTGGGTGACCCTGGAAATATCGTCTCAACCTGCGTGAAGCGTGTATAAGTGCCAAGACCAGTTTTTCCAGGGTAGAGTACCGGGTTTCCGCGTCTGCCAGCACGCGGCTAACATAATAGATTGGCATCTGGATGCCTTTTCGTTCTACAAGCATGACTGCCCCGGTTGCTCTATCTGTTGCGGAGAGGTATAGGATTAACTCCTCCCCCGCTTGTGGTGCTGTGAGTGTTGGGAGTTCGATCAGGCGTGATCGAATCTCCTGAAAAGCTGCTTCCGCTTCTGGTGTCCAGCGGAAGTGCGTTTTCTTTAAACAATTTCTTAGCGTTGACACAAAAGGGAACGACCTATCCGCATGGTTTGCCAAAAAGCGGTTAAGCGCGACTAGTCGTCCATTAAGTGTTTGAGCCTGTTTTATGGTGGTAGGTGATTCCATTTTGACAATGGCTTCGACCTTTTCAGGGTTCGCTCTGAAGCCATCTTTAGTAATAATGACCCCTAAGAACTTCCCTTCTTCCACCCCAAATGAACACTTGCTCGGGTTGAGCTTCATGTTTATCTTTCTGAGCGTGTTGAAAGTTTCCTCAATGTCTTTCAACATCGTCTCTGGCTCGGGGCTTTTGATGACCAAATCATCCATATAGACTTCCAAGTTTCTCCCAATTTGGGCGTGAAACTCTTTGTCCATTAGTCGTTGGTACGTGGACCCCGCGTTCTTAAGTCCGAACGGCATCATTTTATAACAAAATGTGCCATCGGGCGTCCGAAAGGCGGTTTTGTCCTGGTCATCCACAGCCATGTGGATTTGATGGTACCCCTTATACGCATCCAAGAAGCATTTAAGGCGAAATGGTGCCACCGAATCCACCTTGAGATCAATTTCTGGCAACGGATAACAATCTTTGGGGCATGCTTTATTCAAATCTTTGAAATCTATGCACATGCGCCATTGTTTGTTATTCTTCGGTACCATTACGGGATTTGCAACCCATGTTTGATATTTGCTAACGCGCACGATGCCCGCATCAAGGAGTTCCTTGACTTGGGTTCTGCACGCGTTGGTTTGCTCGGGCCCCATTACTCTGCGCTTTTGTACGATCGGCGTAACGGCCGGATCGCATTTGAGCTTATGCTCTGCCTTTCCCCGGGGTACACCAGTCATGTCGGCTGGTGTCCACGCGAAGATGTCTGCGTTTCGCTGCAGTAAGCGCTTGAGTAAGGTGCGTGTTGGATCAACAATTGTCGGGCCAATGGTAACGGCCTGATCGGGATATTTCCCATTGAATGCCCACTGTTCAGGTTCAGTGATGGTTTGTTTGGCCATCTTCGGTTTGGGTTTAGAGGAGACAGATGCGATGCATACCTGGGGAATGCCCGTGATCATCGCTACGCCTTCAGTTGTTGGCCATCCCATCATGCCGTGGACTGAGGATACCACGGCGTTGAATCTTGCCATCCCGTCTCTCCCGAATAGGATGTCATACGTATGATGTGGTTTTTTCATCACAACAAAATCCACATCCTCCGTGCGTGAATAATTCCCATCAGTGAGAGTGACGGGGAAAGATAGGATGCCCAAGGGAGTGTTCATGCTGCCGTCAAACCCTTCCATTGAAGCGTAGACCGTCTCCAGGCGTTCCTTGTCTTCATCATCGAGCTTGTCGAAGAACTGCCTGTACATCACTGTCGACGATGCGCCATTGTCAACGAGGGTGCGGGAGGTGATGTAGTGCCCCAGCTGGCTTTTAATGACAATGGGGCCTTCTTTGTTTGGGCCTCCCGGCACTCGCGGGAAGCGCACTTCTGCTTCCTTCCATGCGCATGGTTCGGTCATTGGTCTCTTTCTTCCTCTGACCTTACCATGGACCATGTTGATGCTAATGTCGACGGGCTTCCGTCCGTTACCCCTGTACCTGTTGTCGTTCCTTCCTCCCTTCTTGATAGATGCCACGAGGTGTGCGAGCCTCCCATCCTTGACGAATGTCTCGACGATGTCCCTCAAGGATGTGCACTCCTCAGTGCTATGGCCCTTTGTCCCATGGAAGTCACAAGACTTGCTTTGATCCGCATTGGGTTTCTGTCGGATCACTGGGGCTTTTGGCCATGGCAGTTTTTCCGTGGCAAATATCTCCGTGACGCTCTTGGTGAGTGGCGTCCAACGGTTTTTCCGGTTCAAAGGGTGCGTTTTGTCCCTTCCGCCAACCAGAGGGCGAGAGCTTGAGGGGGCGTCAAAGTTTATCCTTGACTGCCAAATACCTTGCCGCCTCTTTTTGTTTAGCCGGGCGGTTCTCACATTGTTCTCCCTTGTCCTTTGCGTGTAGAGGTTTGTATTCTGGGGGAGATCTCTTCCCAGCTGTTTCTCTGTTTCGGCAAAGCGCTTGGCTGCCGTCATTATGGCATCCCACGTGGATGGCATGCCGTCTTTACCCGTCAGAGTGCGGATGAGTTCTGGGTATTCGGCGCCCTGAATGAAAGCGGCGCGAACGAGGTCTTCACTGATGTTGCCCAGACTCACCTTCTTGGAGTTGAAGCGGGTGATGAAGTCCAGTAAGGATTCATCCTCTTCTCTGACACAGTTGAGGATCGTCCACTGCTCCTCAGTGTGCTTCCTCTGTTGACTAAACTGTTGACTGAACTTGTTCTGGAAGTCTGCCCAGTCATAAATGTGGTGGACCGGTAAACGGTCGAACCATGCTCTGGCTGCTCCTACCAGAGTCATCTGGAACATGTAGCACCACGTGGGTTCCGTCCAGTTACTGACGGTTGCCCCCGCAATGAACCTGTTCAGATGGTCATCTGGGTCGGATAGACCATCGTATGTGCCAATGTTGGACATTTGTTTGGCACTCCTCGGGGCGATTGCCTCTGCAATGTCCCTTGCAAATTTTGACCTTCCTGCGTTTGTAGCAGTAGGTCTAAAGGCCTTGGAGAAGTCACGCTCGCTTTTTTCCGTGACTGGTTGGAATGCTTCCCCAAAATTCCTTTTTGGCTGGGGATCCGTTTCCTTACGCTTCCCTTTCGCCCTATGGCGAGGGTTCGCGTCGGTGTCGGAGTCTTCCCCCTCGCCGTCTGAGTACTCGTACTCACTACTCATGTTGAGGTGCTGGCGAGTACTACCGAATTCCTCAGCTTGTTGGACTGAACGCAAGCGTTCGTCCAACTCAGCCTGAAATTCTCTTTGACGTGCCTCGGCCCATGCCTTCACTTGATCAAGTGTTTGGCGAGGGGCTCGAGTTCGTTTTTCCAGCTGGGCATCAGTGAATCCCAGTGGAATATTTACTCCACTTGCCCCTACATGAGTGACTGGGGTAGTGTTCGTAAAATGTATTTCACTTGCCCCAGCTTGGGTGGCTGGGGTAGTGTTTGTAAACATTGTGTTGCCGGTGTTTACCCCAGTGGCTGGGGTTGTGGTTACCGGAATTTCTCTAGTCATCTTGGAAGTTTTGAAAAACTGGAGAAAGATGTAGTTCTAGCTTTATGCACGGATGGCGCCAATGAAGAAACACTAAGTGACCCCGGGCAGATTATGGGTAATCTGGGGGCTAGGTAATGTTTCCCACGAAGGTAGGTCCAGCAGAGTAATTTGTACTTCAGGGAACCTGCAAAACAGACACCGTAAGCTCGTCACTGAGAAGGGGGGGGTTCCTCCTTGTGACCACCCTCCGGCGTGAGAATCAGTCTATATTGCTCTTTGAATATAAAAGTATATGAATACTATTAGAGCAGTTATCAAGTAAGTTATACGAGATAGTAGATGATCTTACCATTCCAAGATATTGGAGTATTTATAGCCGAAGGTAGGTTTTCTAGAAGGTACAGCCGGCTGAATAGTATTCCTGTTCAACCAACAGTGGATTACGCACAGGCCATACTGGTTGGTGGGTAGGTTACAGCCAACAGTAATAAAGTCGGCTGCACTATTCCACCAACTGTAGACTATGCACGTCCCACTGACTGTGGATTGTACGCAGGCCATGCTGGTTGGTGAATAGGTTACGGCCAACAGTAATACTATTCCACCAACTGTAGGCTGCGCATGCTCCACAGTGAGGGTTGGTGAGTAGGCAGCGGCTAATAGTGACAAACAGTACTAGAGGGTGCTCCTCCTCGCACTGTTGTCGGTGAGCTGTCACCCTGTGATTGGCTCATGGGCTGTTCTGGTCGGATCGTCTGTCGTATCCATACCTTGGTAGGTATGGTACAAAAGATCTTTCAGAATCAGACTGGCTCATTTGGGCGGGATTGTTCCCGCCTTGCTCATGCCTTCACGTGACTGCTGAAGTAGCTAGTGTCTTGTACGTGTAGCCCTGCTGTCTGCGGGTAGCCTTCCCTGATGGCTTGTATCCGCAACTGCGGGAACAGGCGGGGTACTTCACCATTGGGAGGCTTTCCCTGCGTGTACAGGTTGCGTACTGCGCGTAAGATTCTATGAGCATGGTGGGTCCTGCGGGAGCAGATGGCCTTTGCGCAGACGTCCATGTTCAAGGTGAGTCTTGCGGGACCAACTGGTCTGTGCTGGGACCTACCTCTTCAAACTGCTTCCAAATTAAACCCATAATACTTTTCAATTTCACAGCAATCATCAACCAAACCCACATCCATAATCTTCTTCTTCAGGTGAACTCTTAATTTTCAACCCATCTAGGGTTTCCTTTCCTCTTAATTTCAATATCAATATCTGCAATTTACGCGCTTTCAATTGATAATTTGGTCAATTAAAATCTCCAATTGAATTGAATGTTTTCGTTATTCTGCTGTTTGATTGCATTAATTCTGCTTTAATTCAATGTTTACTTATTAATTGCTTATTATTATTCTACAATTGTATTGAAGGTGTTTGTGCATTTGCCTCAAAGAGATCAGTCAAGGTTTTTAGGGAGATACTTTAGTGATACTGTCAATCAAACCGAATTAACCGAACCTAAGACAGGTTAATTTTTTTACTTTTTGAATAACCGATTGCTTTATCCGTAATAATCATCTTCTTCTCATGATATTATGTTCCAATACTTCCAACTTTCTTTGATCATTGTATTGTTGATCTTGGATATTTCATTCCGTTAGTAATATATATTAATTTGTTCCGAGTTTAAATTGCATTTATTCTTTTTAACAGTAGCTTTGACGGTTACCTCTTCACCTGCTAAAACTTATAACTGAGTGCTTGAGTAATCCTTTATGTATATTTTGAAACTAATGTGCATAACCTAATTTTTTATAATGTTTATGGTTTTGATTTCTAATTAAATTTTTAACAAATGTCAACACAAATTTAGTCTGTGTTAAAAGTTTGGGTTTACCGGTAATATAACTGAGCTGAACCAAATTAACTGAACCATGCACACCCCTATTTAGTGACATTTTAATTATGTAATATTTTTAATTTATTATAGCTGCTTAATTACACAGGTGAAAATTGGAATGGAGCTGTCACTATTAAAAGCACTTATCGAAAACATTACCAGTTTTCTTCATCTGTCATGTGAAGATAACAAATGTTGTGAAGTTGTTGAGAAGTATTACATCATGAGTGAACAAGTGCTCAAGTTAATTAAGCCGGTACTCGAGTCTATTGTCCATGCTGATGTGGCTTCGGATGAGCCGTTACAAAAGGAATTTGCAGGAATGAGTCAATCTGTTGATGAACTTAAGGAGTTTCTTGAAGATTCTGATCCATTAATGAGCAAAGTTTACTTTGTATGTTCCAAGAATTTGAACTTTTTTGTTTCGTAATGATACTTTGCGTTTATTTTTTACTCGTTTTTGTTATTTTCAGGTTTTAAAAGCCGAAACATTGGTTACAAAAGTTCAAACCCATGGTCTAGGCATCCTTGACCTGCTGCAATCATGTGAAGGACTACCTGATGAACTGAGTTCAGCATCACTCGATGTACATTTATAACTTCTAGTAAAAACTTTTGAAATCAACTAGAATACTTTTTTTTATACATGTAACATACTAACATAAATGATTGCAGCATTGCATACAGAAAATTAAACAAATAGGACATGAAAAACCATCAGCAATTATCTCAAAAGCTATAAAAGATCAAGTGGAGGGTAATGAACCGAGCCCAGATATCAGGTCAGAAATAGCTGATTTGCTTAGCTTAAGGTCAAATCAAGAACTTTTAATCGAGTTAGTTGCCCTTGAAACCTTAAAGGAGAATGCTGAACAGTTGGAAAACACTAGGGATGCGGAGTATATTGAGGAAATGATTAATCTTGTGACTCACATGCATGAATGCTTTCATGAAATGAAACAATCACAGAGCTCCAACACCGTACCGATACCGCCCGACTTTTGTTGCCCGTTATCACTTGAACTCATGACCGACCCTGTAATTGTGTCGTCTGGACAAACGTATGAACGGGAGTATATTCGTAAGTGGATTGATCTTGGTCTTACTGTTTGCCCTAAAACAATGCAAACCCTTGTTCACACTAATCTTATTCCTAATTACACGGTTAAGGCGCTAATTGCAAGTTGGTGTGAGTCCAATAATATTAACCTGCCCGACCCTGTGAAGCCTGTGATCCATCGGGAAGAAGATTCTCTGGTGAATCATGTCCATTCGTCTTCAGAAGAGTCCATGCCTGAGTTGGAAAATGAGAGTGATGAACTAACTGAATCTCCGCTAAGAAAAGAATTTTCAGGTGGGCCTTCCGCCATGTCACCGACAAGAAACGAATCTTCAACTGGCGCTGGAGTAGATGACAGGCCAAATGAAGAGTCGTCACCACAGGCGGCAACGGGAAACACTAGTGATGCATCAGGTGAGGTGGCGGCAGAGCCTCAGCCCGTTGTCACCGGTATGAGTGCCGCCACACAACCGGACCCGCATGAATACTCATCACGGTTCAGAAATCGACCACGAAATCAGATATGGCGGAGACCCTCTGAACGGTTCGGGCCGAGAATCATTTCTTCGGTTCCCGAACCCCGGCCCGAGCTCGGTGAAATTGAAATCAAGGTAAAACAACTGATTGATGACTTGAGTAGCACGTCACTTGAATCAATAAAAAATGCTACTTTTGAACTCAGGTTACTTGCGAGAAACGATAAAGATATTCGAAACGTGATAGCAAACAATGGAGCCATCGACTTATTAATTGGCCTACTCTACTCACCCAACCAAAACATCCAAGAAAATGCTGTTACCGCCCTTTTAAACTTATCAATAAACGATATAAACAAAACCACAATCGGCAATTCCAACGCGATCGAACCGTTAATTCACGTACTTGAAACCGGGAGTTCAGAAGCTAAAGAAAATTCCGCCGCCACACTTTTCAGCCTTTCAGTAATTGAAGAAAACAAAATAAAAATCGGGAGATCGGGAGCAATCGGGCCATTGGTTGATCTACTAGGAAACGGGACCCCAAGGGGGAAGAAAGATGCAGCCACGGCCCTGTTTAACCTATCAACGTTTCATGAAAACAAGGCCCGGATTGTGCAGGCAGGCGCGGTTAGGTTTCTTGTAGAGTTAATGGACCCTGCAGCCGGGTTGGTTGATAAGGCGGTTGCGGTTTTATCAAATCTGGCTACAATTCCCGAGGGTCGGGCTAGGATTGGTCAGGAGGGTGGGATACCAATGCTTGTTGAAGTGGTGGAATTGGGTTCGGCCCGAGGGAAGGAGAATGCTGCTGCAGCACTTCTACAGTTGTGTACAAATAGTAACCGGTTTTGTAATATGGTGCTTCATGAAGGAGCCATCCCGCCATTGGCGGCTTTGTCACATACGGGTACCCCGAGAGCCAGAGAAAAGGTGTGTTTTATGTTATATTCGGGTAGTTTTGGATATAAATTTATATTTTATTTAACATGAAGTTGGGTTGTTTGCAGGCGCAATCGCTGCTTAGTTTCTTTAGAAACCAAAGGCATGGAAATGGTGGGAGGAGATGAGAAAAATGGGTTGGGTTTTTTTTTTCTGAAGGTAAGTTTTGTATACTAGTGTAAATTTAGGATACATGATTTTTTGAGGTTAGTGTCTCATGAATATTGTGATTTTTTTAAAAAAAGTTTATACCTGTTTTTTTGTTTTCTGTGTATGTATGTTGTAGTTTTGTGATTGCTTTTTGATATTGATATTTGTTCTCTGTTCATCACTTGCCATTTTCTTTGTGATTATGTAACTTATAATAAGGATATTTGCCATGACCATTGTCTCGTTAGTTGGTCACCCAGTGTCACATATTCAGTGCCTTAATTGTTACAACATTAAATAAAAGGATAACTATTTTCAATTGTAATAGTAGAAGGGTAGCTAGTTGTCAGTTGGAAGAGTTGAGGGACTCAAAATGGATATGTGAGGCTTCCTTGCCTTCTATCTCAGTTCTCAAGTTCTCAACTCTCTCAATTTATATTTTACATTCTCAAACATTGGTATCATAGCGTATAAATATTATCTCAACATCAATCAAAATTTAAGTTTGAATTATAATCCTACTCCTAAGTTTTAATGGTGGTCCATTGGATATACAACTTCAAAGTAATGATTAGCTAGTTATATAAAATAAATTTAACTGTAAATTATAATTATAATAATGATGATTATGTTAATTACTTAATTATAGATCCAACCTTTTAAACAAAAAAAGGATATTAAATATGCTCATACACAATTTATTTTGGGAATATTCTGAAAATAGTCCAAATGAAAACAGAGATTCTGAAAATAGGCCAAATGAAGTGAGAGGTTTTGAAAATAGTCCTTGAAAATGGCATATTCCAGAAATAGTCCATCGAAATCAATCGGAGCCGATAGAATTCAAAAAAACCCGATGGTTTTCCTGGTCCAATAAAACGCTTCCAAGTGTCCCACTACCACCTAACCCCGTTGGATTTCCCCTCAAAAACCTCGGTCCAGATGGATTTCCCCTCAAAAGCATCTCCTCTCAAAATCATCTGTTTAGATGGATTTCCCCTCAAAACCATCTCCTCTCAAAATCATCTCTTCCAATTCCAAGACCTTCTCACCTTTCCTTCTCCGTCCAAGACCTCTGCCACTACGCCTCCCTCCCACCACCGTCCTCCGTCATTCCACTGTGACATCTGCCCCGATCCGACCCGACCCAGGTACCCGTTTCCCTTATCCGATCTCTTTCTTTTATGATTTAATATTTATACTTTATTTTTAATAATTATGTTTTCCTTCCCGCCTCTTCCTCTCTTTTCCTTCCCGCCGTCCCGTCCCTCTTCTTCTCTCCGCCTTCTCTCTCTTGTCGTCGTTCCGCCCTTACGCCTTGAACCTCCTTTTCTCTTCTCTTATTTTCTTCCCGCCTAAGGTTGTCTGCGCAGCTCCACGCGCCAGACTCCTTACAAGGAAGCCTGCGCGAAGACCTGTTGTTCCTGCGACACGCGAGGCGAACTGTTCTCGCATCGCGCTAAGAACGGTAGTTCTTCCCGCGACGCGCTAAGGATAATAGTCCTTCCCGCGGCGCGCTAAGGTTTGTTCTGTCAGCCTTCGCCCTCGCGCGTGCGCTCGAGCCTTCTCGCGCTAAACCCTTTGAGTTTCCTTCTGTTTAATCTAGCCATTTGCTTTTGTGTTGTCTTATCTTCTGTGCTGTTGACCTAACCTGTCTTATGTCTGAAAAGTTACTTTCGGCGCAGCATGCGCACCAACCCCATTGGTTGACAGAAAAAGTGACTGACATTATCTTTGGAGATCTGCTTTTCCATGCTTGACCAGTACCTTTATCTGACCCGCCCATGCTTTTACTGTTACCTGTCAGCTTTTCCCTTGTCCCCTGCAGCTGCCATATCTTTCCATATCTTTTGCTTTTGTTTTCTTATGTTTTTTGATATCTTTTGCTTTTGGAATCTTTTACTTTTTGGAGATCTTTTCCCCTTTTCTAGGGATTGTGTTCCCTAGGGTTTCCCTATAAATAATAATGTTATTTTCCTAACACTTCACACACAAACACTTATTTTAACCTCCTCCTTGCTCTCTCTGCCGCCTCCCTCTCTGCCTCCGTCCTCTCTCCTGTCCTGCCCTGCTTTTTCCGGTAATATATATATATAGTATATAATAATTTACTTATTAATTATGCTAACTTATAATCAAGACTTAAAGCAAATCGTTAAAACAATAATATTTAATTATAGGTTAACTTGTGCTTGTTTAAAGTTGGTTCTTGCTTTATCTTTCACCGCATCGTTTATCAAGTGAGTAATCTCGTACCTAATCCCTTTTTATTTTAAATGTTTTGGGATGTTCATGTGTTCATACAAACTTAGAGTCTTAAACTTGTTTATGAACTTTAGTCGCGCAGTATCCCATGTGTTGAGGACGTAGACTTGGCTGTTTATTTGTATGTGTGGATCATTAACCGTCTTGTCGGTCTATTCCGCAGTTCTCATGGTACCATTAGATGAACACGGGAGAACTATCGTTTATGATTTTCTCTTTTGTTTACACTTGCACAGTCTTTCTTGTTTGTGAGCTCAATTGTGAGCACTGGCAGCCTATGAGTATGAATCTTAGAGTTGGTCCCGATCGGATTACACCCTTGTTGAAAACCAGACATACACATGTTGCGCGCAGATTTATTGTTATCTATGTATTGTATTAAACTTGATTTCTCACCAACACGCAAGTGTTTGACGTTTTATTTTAACACATGTTCAGGTTTGCAGTAGCTGTTTTGGAGCTTGTGGACACGTAGGAAGTTTTCTTTATTTTGGACCTAGATTAAAATGTATCAAGACAAGTTATTGCTGTTCGATTATTATGATTTATAATATATTGATTTATGATGATTTATGTTATCTTATGTCTACTTTGCGCGTGCGCGAATGAATGTATTTATTAAATATTGACACCCAATAGTGTCACGAGTAATGAAACAATATGTGGCGCCCCGATGTATAATCCGCCTTTGGTCGGGGTGTTACAGATTGGTATCAGAGCTCCGTGACTTTAGGATAGGTGGTTAGACGTAACGGCCTAGAATGCCTAAGAGTCCCTTCTCGCGCATGAGAGAAATCTCATGTTTGCGCGCTTATTGTTAATTACTCGTTATTTATAAATATGCTTGCGCAGACGCAGTATTTGATTTATGATGATTTATGTTATCTTATGTCTACTTTGCGCGTGCGCGAATGAATGTATTTATTAAATATTGACACCCAATAGTGTCACGAGTAATGAAACAATATGTGGCGCCCCGATGTATAATCCGCCTTTGGTCGGGGTGTTACATCCACCACCACCAGTAGCTCCGCCACTGCACCTTTCAAGACCTCCGCTACTGCACCTTCCCCTCTCCTGTCAACCACGACAACTCCGTTAGTGGCGTCGGAGTTGTCTGAAAATAGTCCTCCGTCAGTGGCGCCGAAGTTGTCGTGGTTGACGGGAGAGGGGAAAGTGTAGTGGCGGAGGTCTTGGAAGGTGCAGTGGCGGAGCTACTGGTTGTGACATTTGTCAATTTCGGGTTATTTCATACTTGTATTCTTAATGTAAACCCGACCCGTTTTGTATCCCGAACATTTCGATATTATCAAAATGATGAATTGTATGTTAAATATTTGTTTTATAGTTGTTGGATAAAAAAAACACCCTTTTCGGTTCTTAAAATTCCCCGAAAACGCTCAAAACGAACTCCAGGGACTAAAATTACCAAAATGGAGACTTGAAGGACCCATTTGTAGTTTGTGCTTTCTTAGGTCTATAACCAACCCATTTTCATGAAACACCCTTTATGAAATACCCATTCAACTTACCCTATATATACACACCCATCTTCTTCATTTGTGCTTGCTCATTTCTTCATTTCTCTCTCAAATTCTTGAATTCTAAGGTTGTTCTTCATAAGCTGATCTTTCATTTTAACTAACTTCTCAATACTTAAAGCTTGATGTTACAACATATATATAATATACACTCCTTGTTTACCTTCGGTCTTTCATTTCTCCGGTCTCGGCCGGTTGAAATGTCGGACTAGTAAGGCAAGGTTACATGGAGGACTTTGTAGTCCTTGTTTATATATTTAACAAATCTAACCATATAACTTGTTATACTTGCTTAAATTCTACATATTTTAGTTTATTTTTCATATTTGTCAAGTTCCATGGTATTGGGTATGTGGTGACTAGCCTCGGTTTCATCCCGAGTTGAGAACCGAACCAAAAACCGAACTTTTGTTTAAAAGCATTATTGTTAACTTTTTGAATGTAAAACTTGAGTATTATTATTTATAAGTTATTTTACAAGTTCCATGGTAATTGGGTATGTGGTAACCATCCTCGGTCTTATTCCGAGTCAAGGACCGAACCAAAAAATGAACTTTTGTTTAAAAGCTTTATTGTTAACTTTTTGAATGTAAAACTTGAGTATTATTATTTATAAGTTATTTTACAAGTTCCATGGTAATTGGGTATGTGGTAACCATCCTCGGTCTTATTCCAAGTCAAGGACCGAACCAAAAACCGAACTAAACCGAGTTCACTCGCTTAAGACACACAAGTGTGTTTTTAGCCACCAAAACTCATATTTTTCTTCAAGATTATATTTTAAATCAATTTTAGTTAGTTTCTAAATATACTTGGCATGTCGGTAACCAACTTGATCTTATAACAAGTTCGAACCGATAAGGTCATAGACTCGCTTAACGAACGTTAAGGTTCTTCACATACATACTTGGTTAAGTCTATTTTGATTTTATTGAGTTATCTCATAACATTTATTATTTTGGGAAGTTAACTGTGAGCTTGGTCAATTATCAAGTCTCGAATCGACAAACCCGAACACTCGTTTAAACCTCGTTTTGGGTATTCGTATAACCAAGGGTTTTGCAATATCGCATTTTAACCCACATTATTACTTAACATAGGTTGAGTAAAAAAAGAAAAAAACTAATGAATAGAATACCGAGACCCGGTTCGAGTAAATTTATTTTACAAAACTCGTTTCTTTAATTTCTCAAATATTTACATTTTAAATCCTAAACTTTATTTATTTACTTTATTTGTCATGTATTTTATTTTAAACCCTTCCAAGACTACCTACTAACACAAGACCCGTTTAATATAGGTCTTGCTCGTTAAACCGATCTCTCCGATTATTCACGACACTATCTTTCAAGTTACTTGTTAATGTGAGTACTTTTTCATCCCCCGTTTTCCATCTTTCGTTTTGGGGGTGGCATTGCATACTTACTCAAATTCAAATGATTTATACTTGAGTCTTAAACCACAACACGTATTGTATATGTTTACTTAAATAAATGCTCGATTTGGTGTTATATGCTTTACATGATTATGTGCAAATTCTTGAATGCTAAGGCGGGTAGCCTCATCAAAGTATGACCATACGTTAATTCCGAGTATATATGGTATCCCCATATAGAAAGGTGTCGTCAATGTATTCTTATTGACGATTTCATTATTGTCGTCAATGTATTCTTATTGACGGTTTTATTTTCTAAATTGTTGCTATTATTTATTGTTTTCATATACTAGTTGTGGATTTCATACTATATAGTTATTGTCCAAAACTATGAAAATTGCTCACCAACCTTCGTGTTGACAAGCTCTATTTTATGCAATGTTACAGGTTTGATGTTAGCTTGATTGGATTACTTGAAGAAACTTATTATCTTGGCTTTAGGATATTAGAAAATAAAAGAACAAGTTATTTGTTTATCTATCTATTTGGCATTTTGTATGAACAATTGTTGTGTTATTTATGATGATATGGATTTAAATGAGTTGTTTAAATATTCTAACTTTATAGTGTCATTGTGCAATGAACAATCATGTCGCGCCTCGACGTTTCCGCCTTCATTGGTCGGGGTGTGACACTGGTGGTGGTGGAATGACGGAGGACGGTGGCGCCAGAGTTGTCGTGGTTGACGGGAGAGGGGAAGGTGCAGTGGCGGAGCTACTGGTGGTGGTGGAATGACGGAGGACGGTGGTGGGAGGGAGGCGCAGTGGCGGAGGTCTTGGATGGAGAAGGAGAAGTGGGAAGGTCTTGGAATTGAAAAAGATGATTTTGAGAGGAGATGGTTTTGAGGGAAAATCCATCTGAACAGATGATTTTGAGAGGAGATGGTCTTGAGGGGAAATCCATCTGGACCAAGGTTTCTTGAGGGAAATCCAACGGGGTTACGTGGTAGTGAGACACTTGACAGCTTTTTATTGGACCTGAAAAACCATCGGATTTTTTTGAATTCTATCGGCTCCGATTGATTTCGATGGACTATTTCTGGAATATGCCATTTTCGGGACTATTTTCAGAACCTCTCTTTTTATTTGGACTATTTTCGGAATCTCTATCTTCATTTAGACTATTTCAGAATTTTCCTATTTATTTTTTCTTTCACATGGTGAAAGTTGGTACCTGGTAGCCTTCCAGCTCAGCCGCCATTTATTATTTTCCATGTTCCGAATTGAATATTACTTATTTACTTGTATTGCTTATATCAAATAATTCAATTTTCATTAATTGAAATCTAATAAACCAGCATACGAGGCTACAGAGTATATATTCATGCCCTTTAATTCTATGTAAATGTTAGTACATCGTCCATTTAATTCCTTTTTACTCCATTTTATTTAAAAAAGGAAATGATTTAACCCCACCTAACCCATCAATTTTATTTAAAAACAATTCTTAAATCATCCTGTATCAGTGTAGAAGATTTTAAAACGCGTTAAGAGTTTAATCCATCTTGTTTTTACGTCGCTTAACCCATAAAGGAAGTGGTGTCATACTTGTTAACCTTTGCCACATTAGCTTTAATGCGCCTGACGTTAGGCTATGATACCGATTCCACAGCTTTACTCAAATGGCTCAAAAACAATTGATCATAATCAAAATAACCCGAACCGAAATACTTGGTAGACAAGCTTCACGCTTAAAAATCTTTAATAAAATATCATAAACAACTAACTTAACAAGATACATAATAGCCTTATTTATACTAAACAATAAAAAGATAAACTAGGAATTTGAAATTTTAACAAATATTAAAAGATATAAGTAAATATAAGATTTGAATAGATGATACCGATTCCACGGCTTTACTCAAATGGCTCAAGAACAATTGAAATAACCCCAACCGAAATATTCAGTAGACAAGCTTCACGCTTAAAAATCTTTAATAAAATATCATAAACAACTAACTTAACAACATAATAGCCCTATTTATACTAAACAATAAAAAGATAAACTAGGAATTTGAAATTTGAACAAATATTAAAAGATAAGTAAATATAATGTAAGGTCCCGTCCCTGGCCACCCTACTTTGGTGTTGGATTTACTCATAAACACAGTTCTAAAATCAGAGTTAATTAAAAAACTTTTCACGGAATACTTAATATTAAACATTCTTACATAACATAAGTACTTGTCTTAACAAAATACATTAAGTCTTAAACAATAACATACACGACACATGAATCTTCCGTCTTCGATGCCAGTCTCCATCTGTTTGCCACGTGTCCCACCTCAAGCAACATGCCTCATCCTACTCACCTACGTGCATACTAAAAGTCAGCTACGCTAAGTGAGTTCTAGTTAATCATTGACATACATTACATTCATACCATACTTAACGTGTTCAGAGATACGTATTTATACCTTATTTACTATCACTTCTTTCGTACATACTTTACATATATGCATACGTTCTTACATATTTTCTTTCATGAAACCCTATGGTATACCATAAGCTATTCTATCTTAAACATCACAGATATTATAAGGGTCTGGTCCCTAACATCACAGATATTATAATGGTCTGGTCCCTTCTGTCTCAAAAAATCATACCTTTATCATGCGTGCATACTTTACATATCTTCTAGTTATAAATATATATACGTACTCGTTCATACAATCATTATGTAACAATACATTCAATACACAATCATACACGTATCATACACTTACCAATCAAGTAAATGAATTATCTACTACATAGGAGTATGTACACAGCCCCGGAAACATAACAGATATAGGGGCTAGAACTCACCTGGAGTCGGTTTCTCTCGCTATTAATGGTAATGCCCTTCCTTAGTTGCGCACGGCTAATTGTACAACACATTACGTGTGTCAATTATCCATTACTACTACTTCCTACATCTAAGTTAGTGAAACCCTCAACTAACGGGGTCCGGGGGCAGCGCCCCTGGTAGCGGGGTCTAGGGGCGGCAACCCCTAATAGGGTCCAAGGGGCAGAGCCCCTGGCTGGGGTCGAGCTACCAGGTTAGCTTGGAAAATTTTTATTTTCACTAACAGTCCTTTAACAAAAAAATGCATCAGAAAATAAATTTCATGAAATTTCGCATGGAAGAATTTCGCTTCGCATGGAATTTTGCTTCGCATGGAATTTCGCTTCGCATGACTTTTTCACTTCGCATGACTGTGCAATGCGAAATTCCTGCCTTTCGTCGTTTTTACCATTTTAAAACCATTTTTCTCCTTGTTTCCTCCTTAGGACCCGATTCTACTCTTTTTATGGGTTTTGGGTTGTACCAATTTTGTATACCCGTGTTTCTCATAGTCCAGACGTCACCTTTTTTGTTCTATAATACACCCATGAGGCTAAAACTCACCAAGTTCATGTTTTTCTTACATTTCACAACCCGATCTATCATTACATCGGTTTGCATGTCGATTCTAACCATAAAACTTAACCCTTTGGCCGAAGCTTACCTTTTTGCTCCGGGTTCGGTTCAGATCTGGACAACCCCGAAGATCTGGACGTTTTCTTGATGTTTGAGATACTCGAACACCAAGATCTTCCTTGCTTTAGCCCGGATTCGGATTCGGGTCTTGAGAGAAAATGTGTGTGTTCTTGAGTGTGTGTGAGTGGTGGAAGGGAAGGAGGGGTTGGGTTTATATAGGGGACTATGGGCCCCACAACCCACTCACACTTCTAATTCCATTTATTATCCAAACATTAACACACCCAATTAAGTTAACGACACACAGTTAATTATAGAACTTTCTGTTATTTATAATTCTCAGAAAAGCGGATGTTACATATAAGATTTGAATAAGTGCTCCCGCATCACTATGAGGTATACATTTACGCTCATTAACTCCATGTAGGCACCAAATTACCTATTTTTTTACCCTATTTCACTTAGGCTCACCCTAAGGATGTTGTTTAACCCTCATTTGCCTCTCTTTATTTAATGTAAAATTGATTCTTAAATTATTGTGTGAGTGTGTGTATGTAGAGGATTTTAAAGTCGGTTAACATTTTGACTCACCTTACATTTAGCCCCCTTGACCCATGAAGGGAGTGGTATGTCGCTTGTTAACCCTTGCCAATTCAGTTTTAACATTTTGGACATTAAGATATACCTTTGGGCTTTACGCATGGAGTATACATTCCAGCTTATTAACTCCATATATGCATCACATCACCTACTTTACTCCATTTTACTCCATCTCACTCTAAGAATATTATTTAACCCCCTTTATCTCTATTTATTTAATATAAAATTGATATTTAAATTATTGTGGTTGCATGTGTATATCCCAGAGCTCGAGATGAGATATGCGCCATATATATAGATACGGAGAAAATTCCCAATCTATTTTAGGAGAGAGAAACCCAAAATAATCCAACGAAAACTTATGTTAGCGATAGATTTGGATTCCCACCAATAGTTTTCAAGATCCAATAGTTTTCTTACACGTGTTAAAAGTTTGACCCCACCTGTGAGATTTCAAGGGAAATTGGTCTGACCCGTGAGTTTTGATATCAAAACCGTCTCCTTGAAAACCATTTCATCCGTGATGTTTCACCATACTTTTGTCTCCTCCGTGAGTTTTTGGTAAAAGTTGAATTCACCTCATTCCACAATTGATTCACCACCACCCTCCGTGAGTTTCACCATGCTTTTGTCTCCTTCGGCTCTCTCCTTTTCCTCTCCCGCCGCCTCCTCCGCCCTCCTCCAACAACCGCACCCACCGTGAGTACCACACCAACCTCCCTCAACGTCGGTTCAACGTCTACCGTCTTCTCCGTCGTCTGCATCAACTCCGTCGTCTTCTCCGGTTTCCGGCAAGGGGTGGTGGTGGTGAATCAATGGTGGAATTGGGTGGATTCAACTTTTTCAAAAACTCACGGAGGAGATAGTTTTCAAGAAAACGGTTTTGGTATCAAAACTCACGGGTCAGACGAATTCCCTTTGAAATCTCATGGGTTGGGTCAGACTTTTAGCACGTGTCAGAAAACTATTAGATCATGAAAACTAGCGGCGAGAATCCAAATCTATCGTCCACGTAAGTTTTCATTGGATTAGTTTGGAAAATTTTTCAAAATTTGAATTATTTTAGTCTTCTCTCTCCTAAAATAGATTATTTTAGGAATTTTCTCATAAATATAGGACAAGCTGCACGTAATAAAAGTTCTTTTAATATTAATCGTAGTACAATCAGGGTTCATTAATTTTATCACCGCACAATTGAAATAAATAATTATAATTATTTCTTTTAACACAACTTATACACACTCATTGTTCAATTTTAGAGTTTTTACTTACAATTTAGAAAGATAAAGACTTATCGTATGATGATTCAAAGTTTTCCTTGCCCGCTAGTCGAATTTTACCTTTATTTTCGTTTTATGAGATGTGAACGAGACGAATTGGCAGAATTCACATAAAGCTACAACTCAACATATCTAAATAAATTGAGCTCTTAGTCAAGCTCGATTTATTTAGAGGACTCATTTGGAGCCCTATGTCTTTAATTAAACTTGAGTTGTATTTTAGTTTCAATTTAATTTATTCAATATGATATATGTTACATATATTTTTTTGTAATAACAAGATACATGATATCTTATTATGCAACTACAAATTGTTATATTAAACAGAAACTTAGGCTCGTGTTTGGTATATTACGCTTAATCTTGAGTCTAGTTATCAAATGAACTCTAATTTTGTCCTGGAGTCCAACCGACCTTGTTTAAATTCAATTTTATTCAAACTTTGACACTCTGGTAGCATTTATTAAATGATCGAATTGATGAAGATCCTACTGAATCCCAATATCATAGTTCTCAACAAACCATACTTACTATTCTCTTTTCTCAAATACACAATTTCATTTAATACGCATTTGATAACTCATGACAGATATGATTAATATAGGGAGGTTACGTATACACAATGTATGCCAATAATCAAGTAATTATTATTTGTTTGTTGGCAGAAAGCCTTAAGCCCAAAGTAAGAAAATTAGAACTTTGGTGGTCAAGAGGTGTTTAATTGTTTAAATATTAAAAAATCAAATGAGAATCAAGTGAAGAACGTTAACAATGGGGATTTAGCTTTTGTTGCATGAATTCTAATTGTTAGATTCAATATTAATGTTGTTTAACAAATCCTTCAAATGTAAAATTTTTAATAAATATTGGTACGAATCAAAAGACGCATCAACACTAGCAAAACAATTGTGATACGACTCAGGTTCATACCGTTTACACATACATAAAACTACTCGTCATTGTTAGATGATAAAATTAGAGTTGGTGAAAGTTTTTATTGATTAAACATTAAAATGTCCACAAATAAGCATTAGATAGAACTAGATCGATATTTGCACTCTTGAATTTTAATAATAAAAGTTTTTGATATCATCTAAGGGCACTTGTCTTTGCCCTTTGAGTTCTTCAAGTCATGATAGCACGGGCACTCCGCCTTGTCTGCATACGGACTTAAAGGAACACACCCTTCACACTTCCCACAACAGATCCCGCAATATTTCATACATCGTTCTTTATAATCCGCGTTCGCGCACCTTCTCTCGCACTTCCCATCGCATCCAATCGTACCTATAAATTCAATTTAAAACAATAAGTTTCAAAATATAAAAATTTGTTGCAAACTTTATAAAAATAAAAATAATATGATGAATTTAATTACTTAGAGTAGGGGAAGGGGCCGGAGAGGGAGAATCTGTGTTGGGGGCCGTGGCAATGGTGGAATCGACTGCGGAGATGGAGGTGGCAGAGACGAGGAGGGTGGCGATAAGGAGAAAGGAAAATGGAAGATGGTTCATTTTGTTGGATTATGGAGCGATGGAGTGTTATGTGTTGAATACTTGAATTTATAGAACTTCAATTACACATGGATGTTATAAAATAACGTACGATTTATCATTCAACAACCCTTGTGTCCTTTTCACCTTCCAACTATTTGTTGTAATTATTGTATTGTGACATGGGGCTTTTTGTTTACTTGGACCATCTCAAAAGTAATTTTTTTATAAATATTTTGAAACACGCTATTTATCAGCTGTTACATTTTTTACTTTCGTGATATATTACTTTAATTTATAGAGGTGTATATGAAATTCTTCTCTCAAATTATTCATATAATTTATAAAGCATAATATAGACAAATACTTTGCTAGTAAGTTACAAATAAATTACTGGTTTGTGTAATTTTATTATTTTGCACAAATAACAATTACAATTTCTAAAATAATTTAAAAATAAAAATAAACGCAGTTTACAAGTCATTAATGCATTACAAGTCGATAAGTCATTAATATAAATGATGATGTATAACTCATTAATATACTATATACATAAAAATGATGTCACGTGTCACACCATTATAACCGTCTTTCACCGTCCTTTGACCGACCTTTCACCTAAGGTAAAGAGAGTTTGATGCAACTTTTTGAAAGGACGCCAGAAGGGGCATCCAAGGAGCTATTAGGAAAGATCTTAATAAATATATGTTTAAAAGTGAGTTTCTTTTGATAATCAACCATCAAAATGATCAAAAATAAAAGTATGTGTTTTCTATACAAGGAAAAATATATTTCTCGTTCAAATTAATATATATATATATATATATTATAATTATAATATTTCTTTTGATTATATATAAATTTTGAAGTAACTATTTTTACTTTCATTTAAGTGACACATGTTTATGGGTTATCTATATCTATATCATATATAAAAAATAGTTATTTTGTAATTTTAAGACGTTCTTAGTCTTAAATGGCGAGACGCCGCTAATCATAAATACTCCATATCGCCCGGCGTCTTTACATGTATCTCCGGCTCCTCCTCAATTATCATACACTGGCGTTTCAGTTGTAACTCATAATTCTCCAATTAAAGACACCTTCAATTGCAATTACACATCAGTTTAACCCCTAATTCAATTCTCCAATCAAACCTGTAATCAGTGCCCAATCAATGCTCCCTGTTTATAATCACTTGTATAATTCGTCTACATGGTTAATTGCAGTTGCTTCAGCCCCCTTCCACCATTGCAAAACACGGTGTATCACCCGATCCGTTTGCCAAGGTAAGATTTTGTTTTTTTTTCTTTTAAGTTTTCCTGCATTTTGTTGATTTGACGGATGAAATCCAACTACTGAATTACGAATTTAGTACACAAGTTATCATCAGTTAATGATTTTGGATTAGCTTTGTTAGTGCCTTGTGATATCATTATAATATGTTATTAGTAAATTAATATTGTAGTGAATTTGTGGTAGGTAATGTAATAGAAAACAGAATATTAAAAGTGGTAGATTATTATAATGGGTTGATGAAGGTCAAAAGTCCCTTTTATCTGAGAAGTCAAATTTTTAGGTTGATTCGAGAATGCTTCATTGTTGCAGATTCATACGAGTAACTCAGGTCCTAGATAAGTGGGTCAAATGTAGTCATGAACAAAGTCCAAATGACAGTCCTATTAATCTTAATTACGTTCTCATAGTTAAAAAAAAGTCGAGATCCTAAATGTATATGAAAATGGGAATGTATATTTATAAACAATAGTGACCAAAATGTTTGTCACAAGGAAATTAAATTGGGACAAGTACAAGAAGGCTAATTTGGACATTGTTAATTGATTCCGTGTTACTCTTCAGCTCGGTTTTTACCAGCCAGTAATAATCATTTCTTGTACACAGTGATTTTACATCACTGGAGAATCATATGTGAGCCATTACATACCTGCAGTAGCTGCACAGGTCCATCAAGAAAACAATGCTAAAAAAGGTATACATATAAGCCTAAAGGTTCCATTTTTTTAAAATTTTTGTTTATTACTTTAGGATTCCAATTGAGTTTGTGTGCTTATGAATAAGTGGTACGTTATCTAGGACTGTGGAGGATTTTAAACTGAAAACGGTTGGCGCCCTAAAAGTGAAGGAAGTGCTGGTGGCATCCGGGGAAATAAGAACGTTGACCATGAGAATTTTGGTCAACATTCTGGTCAAACTTGATATTATAACCAGTGGCGTTTTTCAACCTTTAAATTTTGTTTGGAGACAGAACAATTTGCAAAATGTTTCTTGGTTTTGGTAAATGCTGAAATGGAAGCAGACTCTATGTACAGGTATGCATCTACTAATCTAAATATAACATTTTGATATAACTTGTCTGATGTGTCATATTGCATTATTGTTCACATAAAGGTGTTTGATTCAAATAAATCTTATGTGGTATAGGCACGATTTTTAGTTCGTCAAGACTAAAAGATCATTGAGACCTGTCATCGAGATCAATAGAGTTTCTGCGGTGCCATTTTACAAGTTAGTTCCAATTTTGTGATTTGTTCATTTGCTAAAAAAGTCGTTATTTTTTTGCTTTAAACTTAATTTATTCTTTAGTTGGTCTGTGGGTGAAAGGCATTTGTGTTAAATGCATGTTACTCACATGCGCTATTTGTTGATGCAAGGATTCGGTTCATTTGTTGATTGACTCGTATCTTGTGTTCATTTTTGGATGCAAGGATTCTGTTCTACAAATTAAAGGTACCGCTTTATGTTCGTTTACTTTGTTTTACATATACAACCTTTGTTCAACATGTTACATGTTGCTATTAAAATTTCGTTGTTATTAGAATTCGGTAATCGTATGGTGATGGATTTATGTGTTAGTGCAGTACATACAGTTTTTAGGAATTGTGCATCCACCATTGGTGGAAAACAGTTCTCATGTATCTCTTTCTGACTCCAAGCTTACGAAGGTTGCTTCTTGTTTCATTTGGAGGTGAGATTTAACAACACGGCCTTGACTTCATTATATATGGTATATAAATTTTTAGTTTTGTAGTTAGTGCATGCCCTGACTAGCTAGGACTGCTAAACAGTAATTCTTGCAGGTCGGCAGGGACCACGGAGTTGAACCCGACCTGAAATCGTTTCACACACACAAACCCGAAAACGAGACATGTATTCAAGGGCTGACACGTGTTGGATACGTAGCGCCCCATTGAATCTGTAGGGTCCATTTTGAGCCCTGCAGTGAAAAATGGCGCCCGATCGATGTCCTCTGGCTGCGTGACACTAGACCATACAACAAGCAACCCGATGGGTGACGAAATGGTATTCACTTTTACATAAGGGAGTGTGATGGAAAGGATGGGAGGGGGGTCATGAGCATTTTTTACTTAACCATCTGCCAAAAATACAATGACAACATACCCATCTATGGGTGCATTAATGGTATTATTAACTTTTAATTAAGCTTGTGCTGTCTTCATTGTTAGAAATGGTATCATTGTCCCGCCCCATTATCCATTATCACTACTACGTGCGGGTCTGACCCTTTTGCTATTATTACGTTGCGGTCGGACCCATTAACATGTCGTATAAATATATGGCTTAGTTACATATTTTAAAAGGCCAGAAACTAATTTCATTTTATTTTTCACTTACTGACTTTCGAACATAACTCATGTTAAGATTTAGTAGTACACTGAATGCTTTTTATGATTTGAATTTAGGCAATCGGATGTGTGCAAGTTCACTAATTAATCAAATCAAATGAGTATCTTGATATATTTGGACTTTTAATTAGTTTTCCACATAAAAGACATCAGCTAACGGCTTCAGAGGCTGCAAAAGGATCTTTTTAGACCAGGGGTATTTTGGTCAAATTTTAGTTGTTGGCAATTATTTGATAAATCAGGAAGTGGTAGAAATGTAGATGCACTCTGTACCACATTCATGGTTTGAAAAATAATAAGCATTTTACTCATTTTCTATATATCTGTCTCACGCCTTTACTTGACGGCCCATGTTTCCCAAAGAGCTGTTTGTCTAAACTATACTCAAACTATTGACGCCAATTACATGTCCATAATATTCATACTTCCCCCTATCATGCGATAATTAAACACTACAGAAAGTTTCAGTTAATCTGCTATGTTTTGACCTTTAATTAGTTTTCCACATAAATGACATCAGGTAACGGATTCAAAGGCTGCAGAAGGACCTTTTTGCAGCAGGGATATTTTGGTATTTGGATACAACTTGAGTTTGTGAGTTGATAACTAAGAATGCAAATAGAAGTGATTTGGAATGCATATCTAGCTTAGTGCACAAACGAATTTACAGAATGTTTTTTTTTCTTTTGAAGGTTTGTATGAACGCTTGGAAATTGCTTGAGGTATAAAGATTATGTCTATCTATGAATACTATTGAATGTTAATTAAATAAAATATTAAACATGACAATAAAATACTAAACTGCCTGCTTATGTGTACATAGTGGTGGAGATGAAGAAAATTTTGTAATTGTGTTTACAGCTATGGGTGTGAACATGGATACCGCCAAGTTTTCAAATGTGATTTTGGGGAACACGTATCAACGGAGAGATTGACTGTTTTTAAGAAAGGTGTAAGTATTTTGTTATTGTTATGATTAATAATTTTCTCATATTATTAATAATAAATTGCTTCAGAATACGTATCTTCGAATACTATTTTGTAGGCGAATGACCAAACAATCGAACGTCTTATCACTCCTTATATTGCTTTAATGCTAGCAGAGTATACATCTTTGTTTAGTTTTTAAATGTTACATTTAATGATAAACATGATGGTATTTAAACTTTACTTTCGATATTTGCCTATACTTCTAATTAGTGTTCATTTGCATTTCTTCATATTAGTATATCTTCAATTGTGTTCATTTATGTCTTTGCACTATTTGTTTAAATGCCAAACATGACTAACAAAAGCAAGTTAGACGTTCACTTTATGCAACCAAAACTCCAACTGCATCGCACAAGTAAATAAAAGATCTACGAAACTAATTTTAAGGTAAGTTGTTAAATTTAATACATTAAAAGTTAGGTAACAATTTACTAAATTCCCTTGTCAAAACGGTGAAGGTTCGAATTATGCACTATACAAGTTAGGTGATTTTAATTAATAGGATAGATTAGATGCCTATAAAAAAGAGAAAAAAAAAATCCTTAAACTACAACAAAAATGGGTAAATGTTGATTTTACTATTAGGTTACACATGTGAGAACGTGAAAGTATGAGGCACCCTTTGGGGTCTCCACTAGTTGGTCCAAATTACCAATATCTAAGGAGTGTTCTCCTTACAAACCACTTCATGGTTTCTTAATTTTAGGACAAGTTCCCATTCATTCGCTTATCTTGCTGTCATTTTGACAACTTTTTTTATTTCAACACACAAATTCACTTATATCTAATTCATCCTAACTTTGTTTTAGTCACGGCTTGATCCGTTGTGAAGCTCTACAACCAAATAGTAGAACGCAAACCTACAAAATTATAACTAAATTAGTTCATTATAAATAATTATTTATGTTACTTTATACTTTATAGTGAGTGAAAACTCATCTTCATTGAACCTGTGCATTCCTGGAAGCCTGGAAGTTGAAATCTTATAGGCTTGTCATTAGTGGGCTTTTAGCTAATATCTTCTTGGCCCATGAGATTTTGTTTTCACCTGAGGTCCTAGTCTGCTACTCGGCTAGTCCTAACTCCTAAACATTATGATTTACATATATATATTTTCTCTTTCTTCTATGGAGGTATATGGAACCACTGCCTCACTAGTTACTCGAATGTTGCATTACAGTAGGGTTGGCGTATCGTGCATACTTGTATACGCGAACACGAAACATGTATACACACGACACAAAAACTTATCGTGTACTTGCATCCCAAACCTCAATGCGAATCTGTTAATATCAGGTATACACAATAAGACACAAACCTGGCGGAGAATCGGAGAAGGGTTCACCGTTCGGCGGCCGGTGGCGCCGCTACAACTAGGAGGCCGGACTTTGCGGCTACCGGAGATGTGGAGGGAAGCCATCGGACTATTGGAGATCCGTAAAGGGAGAAACAGAGAAGGGTTTGTGTGACATCTGATTGATGTTGAATTGAAATGATGCGCAGCGTGTTCAATTGTTTGGTATACGAATTTAGGGTTATTCATTTAGGTATAATATATTATATTACGATATTTTTATTATGAAAAATGGGATTTTATTAATCCAAACTATTGAGTATTGACCAATAATAATCCCAACTAACAATGTGGACCGTGGCAATCCCAACTTTCAATTTCGTTGCTGATAACAATCCTGCCTAACAAAGCATTAACCCAGTTGGTTGTGTATGCTAAATTTGTGTGAAATGACCGAAATACCCACACTAATAAATTAAATTTACCCCATTATTATATTTATATACATAATAATATTATGGAAAATTGGTTTTAAATAATCCCAACTATCACCTATTGGCAAATAAGAGGCCCAACTTTGCACTTGGCTGGTGGCGGTCATAACTAAAGGTGCATTTGTTTTTAACGGTCCGCGACTAACGGATTACTAACCCCGTTAGTCTTTTGCTGAGGTGGCCATCCGAGCTGTCAAAAACATCTTACGTGGATCGCTTACGTGGACCTGGACTCTTTATAATCTTTTTAAGTATAACATTCAACACATTGAACTCCACTCCAATCGTCAGATGAAGAACAAGCCCTAACTCAAATCTGTCTCTTTCTTAAGCACTCTCTCTCTATCTCTCTCTGCCGTAATGGGAGATATTATCAACATCAACTTCTGGACTGATGGGAAATTTGAAGTTAATCCTCCGAGATAAAGGTATGTTGGGGGGAAAATAACGTCAATAGGAATAGATGTTGATAAGCTTTCGTATTTTGAGATACTAGGTTATGCAATGGACTATGGTTCATATGAAAATCAAAAGAAGGAAGATATGTACTTGTATTGCTTGATACCTGGTGATGGTCGGGTGAAATTGATTAATAGTGATGGAGTATTGCATGAGATGGTATCTTTGGTTGGTGCTGATGAAGCTCTTGTTATATATGTTCAAACCGAAAAGCTAAGAAAGCCTAAACCCCAGTCCATCAATCCTGAACCACATCCCACTAACACTGAAGCCGAACCCAGTACCTAGCCCAATAACCTTGAAGCCCAACCCATTGTTCAGCCCACTAGCCCTCTATCTCATCCGAAAGTGCATACTAACCCTCAATCCCAACCAATCACTTGTATAACACAGCCTCCATCTAGTTTGACCCCTCTGAAGTACAACAAGTTTACAACAAGAAAAAATGTACCACTAGTATCCCCAAGTACCAAAGTTGAAGTCCCACCAATTGATAATAGTTTAGATGAGTCTGATGAAGATTGTGATGATTCTGATGATGACTCATATAAAGGAAATTCGGATTATGATGATGATGAATCTGATGGAGATGATGAGTGGAGAGATTCCATTGCTGCAATAAAACAAGTAAATGAAGAAACTATTGCATCACAGAAGAAGGTGCTTGAGGAATGTTTGAAAGAATCTGGTAAATTGGTTGAGGATTGTTTGAAAGGATCCGGTGATGCAGGGACCTCATATTTAGAAACGTATAGTAGCTATGAGGATTCTGATGCTGATGTTAACTCACCTGGAGAGAGTGAAGATGACAACATAAGAGGGAACAAGTACAAAGAACATGTTCCAGTTGTAGACAAGCAAACTGATTGGGTTAATTTCAAGTGGGTTGTTGGAATAAGGTTCCCCACTAGGGATGCTTTTAAAGAGGCTGTTAGTAGATATGCTGTCACAAATGGTAGAAATCTTTCCGTTAGTACCAGTAACAAGAACAGAGGTGGGAGAGTAGGTATCAAATGTGTCAAAGGGTGTCCATTCTATCTGTTTTGTTCATATCATAAGGGAAAAAGTTGTTATATTGTTAAGCAAGTGAAAAGCAAGCACAATTGCCAATGGAACATGACAAGGAATAGGCAATTAACTTCAACCTTTATAGCAAATGAATTTTTACCAATGTTTAAAGCGAAGCCAAACTGGCCTGCTAAAGATATTCAAACTGCTGTTAGAGAAAAGTTTAAAGTCATTATAAACAAATGGATGGCTTATAATGCTAAAAGTAGTGCATATAAGAAGCTTCATGGTTCAATGAAGGATCATTACAGCAAGCTTGGGTCATATATAGCAGCTTTAAGGAATGCAAACCCAACATCCACATTTGAACTCCTAACTGTCCAACCAGGGTTTGTTAGTGTGAATCCAGATTCATCTTCTTCAGTAGAGACTTTTTTCAGGTTCATATTCATCATAATCACTAATTATTATTAGATAATTTTTTATGTTCATCTTCATCATAAACATTTGGAAACTTTTTCAGGTTCTTTGTGTGTTTTGATGGTGTGAAGAAGGGATTCCTAGCAGGTTGTAGAAAGGTTTTATGCTTAGATGGGTGTTTCCTTAAAACCTTTCTAGGAGGTATTCTATTGGCTGCCATAGGAAGAGATGCAAATAACCAAATGTATCCTGTAGCTTGGGCAGTTGTTGAAGGTGAAAATAATGACAGTTGGGAGTGGTTTATGGATCAATTAAGTAAATGTTTAGAGGTGACTGATGGTGGAAGAGGTTGGACACTTATCTCAGACCAACAGAAGATATGTCTATATTATCTTAACTGTCCCAATTACATATATATTCTAACAATTTTAATGTGACAGGGACTGATTAATGCTGTAAATTTGGTGTAGAAAAATGTTGAGCACAGGAATTGTGCAAGGCATATTTTTGCAAATTGGAAAAAAGAGTATAAGGAGGTTTTCTAGAGGGCTTGCAGGGCTTATAATGAAGCTGATTACAATAATGCTATCAAGGATATGAAAGAATTGTCAACTGATGCAGTGGATGCTTTCATCAAGCAGAACCCTAGATGTTTTTCAAGGTGTTTTCTTGACACTCACACAAAGTGTGATGTAATAGTTAACAACATGGCAGAGACCTTCAATGAAACCATAGTTCAAGCTAGATCCAAACACATCATTGACATGCTAGAGGATATAAGGGTTTCTGTAATGAGTAGGCTGACTACAAGGAACACACAAATGTTAAATAAAGATGTGGTTGTGTGTCCTAGGGCACAAATTAAGCTTGATAAACAGAAAACTTGGCACACAAATGCAGAGTATACCCATCATCCCCTACTGTGTTCCAAGTAAGTGATTATGATGATGTTTTAGTGGATTTGGGTAACAAAACATGTACTTGCAGAAGATGGGAGTTATCTGGTATACCATGTAAGCATGTTTGTGCAGTGGTAGGTTTTATTGGGAATAATTCAGAACAGTTTGTCCATGATAGTTACCTTAAGGAACAATACTTAAGGTCTTATGAATTCACAGCTCCACCTTTGCCTAATGAGAAGTATTGGCCATCTGTTGATTATCCTCTTGACCCACCTCCAGTCAAAGCTATGCCTGGAATACCAAAGAAAAACAGAAAGAAAGATCCACATGAGGATCCCAAGAGGCCAGGAAAATTGACAAAGCATGGAGTTCAGATGAATTGTAGTTATTGCAAGTCAACACTACACAACATAAGAAGGTGCCCTGAAAAGGGTAAGGGTTAGGCTATTGCTAAAGATGGTGGTGCTAAAAGGTTAAAGGGAAGGCCAAAAGGGAGGTCAACCAAAGCTTCTGAAAAGTCAACCAAAGATTCTAAAAAGTCAACACAAGCTTGTGAAAAGTTTGCACAAGAAACACAACAATTGTTAGGTTCTAAGAGACCAATGGTATTGCCAAAGGGTAGGTTCTATCAAGCAAAGAAAAAGTCAACCCAAGCTTCCCAAATGTCAACTCAAGCAGCCTATTCAAGTCAACCACAACAGTCAACTCAAGCAGCCCATTCAAGTCAACCACAACAGTCAACTCAACCAACACAATCAAGTCAACCACAACAGTTAACTCCATCTAGAAGGACCAGAGGAAGCACAAAGGGGAAGGCTGCTTAAAGTTAAGATCTAATGTTTTCTTTTGGACTATCAGATGAATGAATGTTATGCTTTTCAAACTTAGTTTTTTGAACATGTATGTAAGTTGTTAACTTAGCTTTTGAACATGTATGTATGATGGTAAGCTTAGCATGTGATCAAGTATGCATTATTATGTTTAAATTACTCATGGTTAGGGTCAAAATGGTGATTTATGCAGAAGGGCAAAACGGTAATATTTTTATCCTATTTTTATCAGATTTGTTTGGAGTCCAAATTAGTCAATGCAGTCTACTTGGGCATGTTGCAGACCCAAAACAGTCATTTAGGCATCATGTGATCAAGTATGCAGCATGTGTATTGACTAGTGATTTATGTATGCAGAAGCTGTGTATGTATGTATGTATGCAGCATGTGGTCAAAGTATGCAGCATTTAGTCATTTAGTCAATGCAGTCCAATTATTGTGTATGTATGCAGAAGTTGTAGAAGTCATGTATGTATGTCAACAATCAATGTGTTGGTGCAGTAGTCATTTATTTATTGTCATAATGGTGATTTATATAGAAGGGTAAAATGGTCATTTTCAAAATGGTTATAATGGTGATTTTTGCAGAAGTCTAATTGGTTTAGTAAGATGGTTTTAAACATGGCCAAACTAATGATTTTTAACATCTACTTGGGCATGTTGCAGACCCAAAATGATCATTTATGCATATAACACTCTACTTGATCATGTAGTCTACTTGATCATTTTTAAAATGGTCATTTTCATGTAGTCTACTTGATCATTTTTAACATGGTCATTTTCATGTAGTCTACTTGATCATATATTGTTTGCTGCTTCATATGACAAAAACATATAGATACCATATTCATTACACCATAACCAAACAAGTGTCAACAAGCATTTTTCAAACAACCATGCATATAAGTTACATACCAGAAGATCCAAAACAAAACAGTAGGTACCTTAACAACAACAAACATTGAAAGTTCACACATATAAATTCCACCATATTGCTATCGTAACAATTATCAAACCTAAAACAATCTGATTCTTCCAATTGTTCTTTTTCAATGAAGAGCTTACCCATGAGACGGGCTCATGGGCATGCCCCAAGCCCAATAACCCAAGTAAAGCCCAACTCAGGAAAGCCCAATGGCATAAATAGTTCTAGAAGGTGGAATGGAGGGAAAGTAGATTACGAGGGAAACTCATGCAACATGTCCGATCCGGTGGGTGGCCCGAGGAGCGTGTGTCCCGGGATAGGGGACAGCGACCAAGAGGTAAAGATCTCCAAAGAAAGCAATGCCCGAGGGAAAGAAGATCGGACCAAAAGGTCTAGCCGGAAGTAATAAACCATAGGATCTTGTGTATACTCAACTTGTTCTATAAATAGGGACAAGGATTACTTGTATGATCCATTCACAAAAAGAGATAATAAACACCATATACTTTCACATTCACATATTTGATCCCATTCTTGTGATAAGTTAGGAACCTTCCCCAGCTAGCCGGAATAGGATCCAACATTGGCGCCATTGGTGGGACCTCTTGATCACGGGTCTTACCATAACATCAGAGAATGGCCGGTCAAACTTCAAAAAGCATGCCACCACCTTTCCTTTCTAGTTCAGGGAAGGGTCATGCTGTCACCGAAGAAGCAAGCGAAGTTCAACAAGAGCCTAAGGATGGAGGACCTGTCCTCGTGGAGGACATCACGGGGCAAAAAGGAGAGGATGATGATTCTCGAGCGACGAAGGCGAGAAAGAAGGGTGGAAGGTCACCCCGGAATTTATACGTGCACACAGGGATACTCTAAGAGCTTTTCTGGATGAAGAGGAGAAGAAAAAGAAGCTCGAAACACTCCGGACTCGGCTCTCCTTCGAAACACCCGGCGGTGGCTCGAGAGCACCAGAAGGCACCGACGTCCTAACCGGGAGTCCCGAAGCGTTGATAGATTCTCTGGTGACTCTCCTATCCGTGGCCAAAGGAAAGGAGAAAACATTAGGTAACCCTCTGGAGGGCCCATATCGACCCCGGGATACGTCCGACGTCTCCAAATTTACTGAACGAATAGCTAAGGCACCCCTACCCCCGAAGTTGAAATACCCTTCTACAGTGGATAAGTATGATGGCACGCAAGACCCGGAAGACCACCTACACGCGTATCGAGGAGCTGGTTTGGTAAGCGGTTGGTCCATGCTGGTGTGGTGTCTAATGTTCCCCCAGACGTTGACGGGGGGGGGGGGGGGGGGAGCCCGAGTGTGGTTTGATAGCATAAAGCCAGGAAGTATTGATAGCTATGATGAGCTAAGAGAAACATTCCTACGGAATTTCAGCCAACAAAGGAAGGCCATGAAGAATCCCAACGAGATCTTGCACATACGAAGGAGAGACGAGGAAAAGGTTGAAAAGTTCATGGAAAGGCACATATCCGAAAGCATGAACATAAAGGGGGGTACCAGAGGTGATGAAGATTTGTGGTTTCATTAATGGGGTCCGATTCTCCCAGCTCACAGAAAAACTGGGAGAGGATTTCCCATCTACTTTCTACCAACTAATGGATCGAGTCCGAGCTTTCGTCAGGGGAAAGGACACTGGGTCCAAGTTGAGGGAGTGGGAAGGGAAGAAGGGGGGAGCTGCCGCGGGAAGATATATGGGTGGCCCGGCAAGACGGGGGAAGGCAACAGGGGAAGGGGCCAGATTCTCTCCTTACAAACCCCCACACCCTGTCAGCACATCCTATTACCCCCCACGATTAGCCGCTCCTGCCAGGTCAGTAGCTTTCCGTCCGAGGCCCCTTTTGGGAGAACGACCGGGTATGGGTCACAGAGATGTAATGATGGCTGATCGACCCAAGTATTCTCCCAGATCCTCCGCTTCACTGAAGCAGCCCTAGAGGCCAAACCCCCAGGGGTATTGCAACTACCACAAAAGTTCGGGGAATTCTACCGAGAGTTGCGTGCAGTTAAAGAAGTTATGGGAGGCAGCTTTGAAGGCTGGACATTTACCACCCCTGACCAAGGAAGGAACCTCAAAAGTCAAAGAGGAAGACGAAGACAAACACTTTGTTGATATGATCCGACGAAGAGGGGATGATGAAGAACGTGAAAATAGGCAAACCAAGAGGGGGAAGGGTGGAGAGTTCCCCAAAAATCCCGTATGGATGAATGTTCCTTTATCGTTCTCGGGGCTCACAAATGAAGACGCTTGAGAGATGCCTTTGAACATATCAGCTAGTGTTGCGGGGCATCGGGTTGCCCGAGTCCATGTAGATGGAGGAAGTGGGGTGGAGGTCATGTACGAACATTGTTTTGCGAGGCTACAAAAGGAAGTACGGGACCATCTGGAAGAGGACGGATGTCCTCTGGTCGGTTTCTTGGGAGAGGTTGTCAAGCCTCTAGGCTCGATAACCCTCCCTTTCAGTTTAAAGGAGGGCAAAAAGATTCGAACCGTGCAGCTTCGGTTCTCGGTGGTTAGGGCTCCCTCAAAGTATAACATTATACTGGGACGCCCTGGCATGAGGGCCCTTAGAGCCATTGCATCCATGGAACACGGGTGCATTAAATTCCTGACCCCCGAGGGGGTGGCAACGATAAGGTCTTCTGCCGAGATTTTGGCCAATGTAGATCCAGAAGAAGAAATGAAGAAGAAGCACAGGGGGACGGAGGAATGGGTTTTGAACGGGGAGTTCCCTGACCAAACAGTTAAGATAGGGACCTCCCTAAAAGACAAAGAAATAGCGGGGTTGAAGGAGTTGCGGTTAAGGAACGTAGATGTGTTTGCGTGGAGGCACGAAGACATGACGGGAATCCCCCGGGATCAAGTTCAACACAGCCTCAAGGAGTTCCATTGGATGGAACCTGTCAAACAAAAGAAGAGAAGCCTAGGCCCCGAAAAAAGCCAGGCTGTACTGAAGGAAACCCGAAAGTTGTGGCAAGCCGAAATAGTCAAAAAGGGGAAATATCCCCGGTGGATATCTAACCCTGTAATGATAGCCAAATCTGACAATAGCTGGAGAATGTGTATTGACTTCAAAGACCTAAACAAGGCTTGCCCAAAAGATGCATACCCGCTCCCCGAGGTCGAAAAGAAGATAGAATCCTTGGCTGAATACCCTCTAAGATGTTTTTTGGACGCCTATAAGGGGTACCATCAAGTACAAATGGATCCAAGATACGAAGAGAAGACAGCTTTTTACACGGATGAGGGAACTTCTGCTACACTAAGATGCCATTTGGTCTAAAAAACGCAGGAGCCACGTATCAGCGTTTTATGGACCAGCTCTTTGATGGGCAGGGAGGCAGAAATGTAGAAATCTATGTGGATGATCTGGTGGTAAAAACCAAGCATGAAGAGGGAATGTTAAGCAATATAGGAGAAACATTTCAAACCCTAAGAAGGGCCAACATGAAGTTGAATTCGGGAAAGTGCTCTTTTGGGGTGGAAGAGGGGAAGTTTTTGGGGGTATTAGTCACAAAGGGAGGAATTCGAGCTAACCCAGAAAAGGTAGAAGCACTGATACAAATGAGGTCCCCTAAAAGCCTCAAAGAGCTGCAGAAGCTTAATGGGAGGCTAGTGGCTTTAAATAGGTTCCTTTCAAAAATAGCAGAAAGGACCCTACCCTTCATGGTTGTTCTGAGGAGAAGCACGAAGAAAAGTAAATTTTGCTGGCACAAGGAGGCAGAGGAAGCCTTTCAAGAGCTAAAGAAACATTTATGCAACATCCCTACGATTGCAACACCCCAACCAGGAGAGGCGCTAATACTATACCTCTCACAAACGCCGAAAACCATAAGCTCAGTGCTAATGGTCGAAAGAGGAGAAACGCAGGTCCCTATTTACTTCATCAGTCGAACATTGAAGGGTCCAGAAGAAAGGTACTTACCCATAGAAAAGCTGGTATTGGCTTTGATCTACACAACAAGGAAACCGCGAAGGTACTTTCAAGCACATGTTGTGCGAGTACTTACGGACCAGCCCCTACAGCAAGTGTTATCAAAGCCTGAGGTCTCGGGCCAATTGACAAAGTGGGCAGTGGAATTAGGGGATTATACACTTGAGTATCGCCCCCGGACGATGATCAAAGGGCAAGTCGTGGCCGATTTTTTGGCCGAGATCGAAGAGGGGGGAGATAATGAAAAAGGAGAACATGAGGCGGGTGTCACACCCCGACCAAGACGAAAACGTCGGGGCGCAACCAATTGTTCATCGCACACGACACTATTAAGTGACAATATTTAATCAACTCATTTAAATTCATAAAAACACAAAGAGTCACATAACTTGTTCATACAATAACCAAATTCAAATCATAATAAATAATATATTGATCGTTTTACTAATATCCTAATAGTCTTGATAACGTTTTTTCTTCAAGTCCACGAGTCAACCTAAAGTCAAACCTATAACATTGCATAAATAGAATTTATCAACACAAAGGTTGGTGAGCAATTTCATAGTTTTTGAACAATAGATATATAATATGAAATTTCCACAACTTGTATACAAAACAATAAATAATAGCAACAATTTAGATAAATGAAATCGTTAATAAGAATACATTAACGACACCTTTCTATAAGGGGATGCCAAATAGACTCGGATTTTGTATGAAATCGTTAATAAGAATACATTAACGACACCTTTCTATAAGGGGATGCCAGATATACTCGGATTTTGTGAATCAACCATCCAAAAGCGGTAAACACATTAGCACTTAAGCATATAAGCATATAACACCAAATCGAGCATTTATTTAAGTAAAGTATACAATAAAGTTTGTGGTTTAAGACTCAAGTATAAATCATTTGGATTTGAATAAGTTTGCAATGTCACCCCCAAAATATAAAAGAGTGAAAACGGGGGATGAAAGTACTCACGTTCAAGTAATAAACTAAAAGATTTGATGATTTGGAGATTAACCGGAACGATGAGTTTAACGAACGAAGCCTAAAGGAGAAGAAGTCTTGTATTAGAAAAGTTGTCTTGTATGTAAACAATTTAAAGTTTAAGGTTTAAAATGTAAATATTTAAGAAATTATAATAATAGTCCTTTAAAAATGTAAGTTTGCTTGAAACCGGGTTAAAGTATCTAGCCCTTAATTTTACTCAACCTATGTTAAGTAATAAGGTGGGTAAAAATGCAAGAAAGCAAGTCCCTTTATAATATAAATACTAAAACGGGTTTTAACGAGTGTTCGGGTGGTCGGTTTGGGTCTTGGTGACTTGACCAAACCCAAAGTCAACTTTCCAAAATAATAAATGTATGAGATAACTCAATAAATCTTAAAGAGACTTAACCAAGTATGTAGTTCTATTGTTTTAGAACTAACAACGTCCGTTAAACGAGTGTTCGGTTTAATCGGTCCAAACTTTGTTATAAGATCAAGTTGGATTCAACATTCCGAGTACTTTGTGAAAATAATTAAAATCAGTTTATAAAGTATTTTTAAAGAAATATATAAGCTTTAATGGTTAAAAACACACTTGTGTGTCTTAAGCGAGTAAACTTGGTTTAGTTCGGTTTGGTTCGGTTTTTATCTTGGAATAAGGCCAAGAATGGTTACCACATGTCCAAACTTCATAGAACTTGTAAAATAATTTATAAATAATAATACCAAAGTTTTACATACAAAAAGTCAACAACAAAGTCTTTAAACGAAAGTTCGGTTTCCGGTTTGAATCTTGTTTCGAGATAAGACCGAGGTTAGATTCTACAAACTCATAACCATGGAACTAATTAAAATGATTTTAGAAACTCAAATCTTATATAAAACATGTTTATACAACTATTTAAACAAACTAGTAAACAAGAGTTCGGCTTCCGGTTTGGAGCTATTTACGGAATAACCGAGGCTAGTCTCTACAAACCCATAACCACGGAACTCAAAATGTAAAATAGAACTAAGATGAGCAGAAGTTAAACAAGTATAACAAGTTATACGGTTAGATGCGGAAAATATATAATCAAGGACTACTACGAGTCCTCCATGTAGCTTTGTCTTATGGGGACACTTAACCGACCGAGACCGGAGAAATGCCTGCCAAAGGTACAAAGGGTGCTATTATATATATGTTGTATAACAATCTTCAAGTATTAATAAGTGTTAACAAGTTGATTATAATGTAAGACTATGGTCAGTTTGACTTTGGAAAGTCAAACCGCCAAAAAATATGAAGAACACCTTTGAATGCTTGAGGATTAGGAGAGAAAGAGATGAATGAGCAGGGATTAATGAAAGGGATAGGGGTGTATATATAGGATGGGTTGAAAGGGTCAAGCATGGGGTTAAATATCAAGGTTTGCATGCAAAAGGGGGGTCAAGACAAGTCACAAAACAACAAAAAAAAAAGGAGATGAAGCTGCTGGTCTGCTCTGGTCTGCTGCTGGTTCGCTGCGAGTCGGTTCGTGTTCGGAAGTTCGTTTTTGATGTATTTTGAGCGTTTTAAGTCCGTTTTCGAATCTGTAAAAGGGGTTTTTCAAATTAGACAAGCGGGAATGTTTTAGTAACATAAAATCTGATATTTTATATATTTGAAATGTTCGGGATATAAATCGGGTCGGTTTACAACATAAAAACAAATACAAAATAAATACAATTTGACCCGAAATCGAGGGATGTCACAGTGGGGGGAAAAGATAGGAAAGGGGAAGCAAGCAATGAATCCTTGTGGAAACTGTATACCGACGAGGCCTCCAATGAAGAAGGGAGCGGTGCGGGGCTAATTTTGGTAAGTCCCGAGGGAATAGAGCTGACTTATGCAATACGGTTAAGCTTCCCAAGCACTAACAATGAGGCAGAATATGAGGCACTTTTGCCTGGCCTCAGAATGGCCAAAGGATTAAGAGTAAGGAAGGTACTGGCTCATGTAGATTCCCTACTGGTAGCCAACCAGGTAGGAAGAACCTATAACGCCAAGGACCCGAAAATGAAGGAGTACTTAAGGGTAACCCAAGAATTAATGACGGATTTCGAAGAGGCAGAAGTGATACACATCCCCCGGGGATCGAACAAAAAGGCAGATGCTTTAAGCAAGCTGGCTGCAGTGGCATTCAATCATTTAGTAAAAGAAGTGAAGGTAGAAACTCTCCAACAACCGTTGGTGACAGAAGCCGTAATAGCCAATGTTGAAACCCAAGGGGACAATTGGATGACTCCTCTCATCGGATACCTCCAGGAGGGGAGGATTCCGGAAGATAAAGAAGAGGAACGGAAGCTGAGGGTCAAAGCGTTACAGTATGAAATAATCGAAGGAGGTTTATACAGAAAATCTTATATGGGACCCTCCCTAAAATGTATCAGTGAGGAGGTAGCAGAGTACGTGGTCAGAGAGATACATGAGGGGATTTGTGGAATGCATATGGGGGGGAAAATGGTCGTGGCGCGGGCAATGAGGGCTGGGTACTACTGGCCAGCAATGTTCCTCAGCGCCGTCAAAGAAATACAAAGATGTGACAGTTGCCAGATACATGCCCCGGTGGGACGAAAACCGAAATCAGCGCTAGTCCCAGTAAGCTCCTCGTGGCCATTCCAGAAGTGGGGGGTGGACATTGTAGGACCCTTTCCGGAGGGAACAGGAAGGGCAAAATTCTTGGTGGTAGCAATCGACTATTTCAGAAAATGGGTGGAAGCCAAGCCGCTTCGAACAATCATAGGCGAGCAAATCAAGAGGTTTATATGGGAGAACATTGTTTGCAGGTTTGGGCTACCATATGCCATAGTCAGTGACAACGGGAAGCAATTCGCCAACAATCCGTTCAAGGAATGGTGCCTGTAATTGAAGATCAAACAAACGTTCACGTCGGTAGCCCACCCCCAATCCAATGGCCAAGTAGAAAGGGCAAACCGAAGTGTAGTAGAAGGAATCAAGGCAAGGTTGGGAAGAGAAAAGGGATCGTGGGTAGAGGAATTGCCTCATGTCTTATGGGCACACAGAACAATGCCCAAAACAAGCAATGGGGAAACGCCTTTCAGCCTAACGTATGGAATAGAAGCTATGATCCCTGCGGAGATCGGGGTACCAACCCGGTGAACTATGTAGGGAGGAAGGATAAGAGAGGAAGATTTGAGGTTGAAACTGAATCTGGCAAAGGAAAGGAAGGAGGAAGCAGCAAGGCGGGAGGTGGAATACAAGAAAAAGATCGAAAGATATTACAACACAAGAGTCAGGGAAGTAAAGTTCAAAAAAGGGGATTGGGTGTTAAGGGAAAATGAGGCAAGTAGAAAGGAGGATCAGGGGAAGCTGGGGCCCAATGGGAGGGGCCCTATCAAGTCATCTAGGTCGGAGACAAGGGGGCTTACAGATTGGCAGACTTGGTAGGGAAGAAGATTCCCAGGACCTGGAATTTAATGCAACTTCGAAAGTACTACGCCTAAAGGGCATGAGCATAAAGTCTAAGGATCAAACAATAACCTCTCTGTGAGGAAAAAACAAGAAAGTCTAAACTGTATTTTTGTAAACATGATCCTAATGCAAGAAAATGCTTTATTATGGAAAACAATGAGTCCGTCTCATTATGAGGATAACAAGTATGGAACGCGAGTCCGCCTCGTTAATACTCACAATATATTCCCCAAAGAGGGAAGGCCTCGCCGATAGGCCAAATGGTTAACCAACAAGCATAAAGATTGAACATGTTAAGACATACGCTAATCATTGTCATACACCATTCAAACACTAACACATGTTCAAACACTAAAGCATAGAAAATTCAAATTCGCCCACGCAGGGGCAGACAAACAAAACCATTGTTCAAAAGCACACAAACCAACATTAACGGTTCACAACAAACCACAAATTACGGCAACGGAGACGGAGGATCAACAACGGAAGCCAGGGCTCGAATATCTGCAACAGAGATCTCAGGATCCGAGGTAACCTGGGCAATGATGGGAGGAACATGAGAAGTTAAGGCCACAAATGCCTCTTGAGTCTCTGCCTCCGTAGTAGGAGAGAAAGAGGGAGCCTCTTGAATGGGAACTCCGTGGGAAGAATGCTCATAGCCTGCCTGGAGTCCATATTGAAAACCAGACGCAAACACAGCCCGATTTAGATTGTCCCGGACCTCCAACGTTTCCCTACAGCCCAGAGCCCGATCATATACCTGCTGGAAACCCGTAGAAATTAACCACTTCCGATCGTCCTCATGCTTCGAAACAGCCCCCTGCAACCGAGAACCCTCATCCCTCAACCACTCAATCTCTTTTGACAGACCATCAACCTTCTGCTCCTCTTGATGTTTGGCAACCCCAAGTTGGTCCAAAGCCAATTTGTGGTCAGAACGTTCACGTTCAAGCAGATTTTCCAAATCATGAATCATTAAAAGAGGAGGGCTCTCTTCAAGCTTCAATAAAAACACAAGACAAAAATAAGAAAAATAAAGAAGCTAAGAAGAATGGTAAGGGGGAATACAAACCTTGGAAATTTTAGCCTGAGCTTCAAGGAGGGAAGATCGAACGGCATCAAGATCCTCAACCTTCTCTTCGGCAAGCTGAAGGTCAGCAGTAAGGTCAGCCACCCGCTTTTCTGAAGACCCTAATGCAGATTTCAAACCAGGGACTTCCAGACTCAACTCCTCAGCCACATTAATTCTTTTGCGCATCTCTCCAACACGCCGAGTATAACCATCAACAAACTTCTTCAAGCTAGCAATTTCCTCCTGACTATTCTCATGAGCGACCTGGACATCCACAAACTTTTGATGAATAGAGGAACCCAACACCAAGGTACGATACAGGTACGTACCAAACTCTCTAACCAGGACATCCGACATCATAGTTTGCACATGAGCATAGCCATAGGGGGAACAACAAGGTGGGGAGTGTTGACAGAAGATTCCACAGTCAAGGACCATTTTGGTACGAAAAGGTCAGGGGGAGGGGTTTTACCTGAGGTAGGATTCGAAGAACCCTCGGGAGCAATGGGAGTTTTACCTTTGGGGTCAGCCTCAGTAACACCAGGATTTTCACTATCAGAGGCAGGAGTAACAAGGGGGTCAGGAACCGCATCAGATACATTGAAGGAAAATTCGTCATTAACATCAACAATTTCAGGGGCAGAAGAAGAGCCTTGTCCAGCGGAACCCATATGGGAGCGTTTGGAGTTACGAAGGCGACTCTTCAAGGACGAGTCAAAAGCTCAGAAGCAACGTTCTTGCGTTTCAAATAGTCCGAAACCGCCGCAGATGAGAAGCCAAGGGATTCAGAGTCAGAGGAAACATCACCAACACGAGTAACCGGGGTAGAAACACCAGCAGATATAGGAAGAGCAACAAACACAGCGCCTTTAACAGGACGTTTCTGAAGAATCTCCATCAAGTCCATTTCTGCAAAACACCAACAAAGAAAAGATCAAAAATAGAGGAAAATATTTAATACAGTTTGGCAGAAGTTAGGGGTCACTAACCTCGGTCCCCGTCAAACATAGCAAGACGTGTCAACGGATCCGACCAAATGTTGCTCAGTCCAGTCATGTATAACAGGGGCTCAGGGTAAGTGGCAACTTCAGTCGGGTTTTTAATCAACAATTTATAAAGAGAATCATGAACGGTAGGAAAACCGGGAGCAGGATCATCAATGTGAGAACCAACATGACAACGACGAGTAAGGCCGAGAGCAAATGAAGAAGACACAAAGAAAAAATAGTTCTTCCACTCCCGAGGGTAAAACCATGAGGGGATGTAGGAAGTGCAAGGAGGATGCTTACCACTCGCCCGTCGCTCAAAGGTGAACCACTCACCATCAGCTTTCAAACGATAAAACCGACGGAACAAAGTAATGGAAGGATCCCCACCAAAGGCCCGACAAGCGACCTCAAAGTGAGTGACCCGAAGAAACCCTAAAGGGTGGACTTGGGAAAAACACAACCGGTGGTATTTCAACAAAGCTAACTGAAATTTAGTTAAAGGGTAACGGATGTTAGCAAACTCAAGATTTTTTGCATAAAGAGCGATAAATCCAGGACGACTGCAGGCCGTGTCATCCGGTTCGGGAAGAGTTGGAGATAAAGACAAGGGACTTTGGTAAGTCGAACACAGGGTAGCCATCCTGACAGAGGAAATGGCCGAAGTAATGGTCGATCGACCGTTGCGACTCATAATGCAACAAGGAAAGGAGAAGACAAACCTGAAGGAGGAAGGAAATGGCCAGAACTTTGGGAGGAGAAGGAAGAAGAGAGAAGACCAATAATGGTGAAATGACAAGGGAGGTGGTTAATTATTACCTTGGGAAGGTAAACCATCAACATTTAAACAGAAAGGAAGATGGGTCAGATCAGGCAATAGGGCCCAAAGGAAAACCTAACCAAGCGGGCCAAAAGAAGAACGAGAGTCCACAGGAAAAGTTTCACAAAAAAAAGGGAGACGAGAATACAAGATGAGTTTATTACTCCCGTCATAAATAACGAGAACAATAGACTGGGGGGACTTGAAGAGCCTACCCATGAGATGGGCTCATGGGCATGCCCCAAGCCCAATAACCCAAGCAAAGCCCAACTCAGGAAAGCCCAATGGCATAAATAGTTCTAGAAGGTGGAATGGAGGGAAAGTAGATTGCGAGGGAAACTCATGCAACATGTTTGATCCGGTGGGTGGCCCTAGGAGTGTGTGACCCGGGATTGGGGACAACGACCAAGAGGTAAAGATCTCCAAAGAAAGCAATGCCCGAGGGAAAGAAGATCGGATCAAAAGGTCTAGCCGGAAGTAATAAACCATAGGATCTTGTGTATACTCAACTTGTTCTATAAATATGGACAAGGAATACTTGTATAATCCATTCACAAAAAGAGATAATAAACACCATATACTTTCACATTCACATATTTGATCCTATTCTTGTGATAAGTTAGGAACCTTCCCCGGCTAGCTGGAATAGGATCCAACATTCAATAACAGCTGCTCTTTCAATTTCTTGTTCTCCTTTTGAAGAAGCATGTTTTGCAACTTCAAATTATCCATCTTCAAATCTTCAAGGTCTTGTTCTTTTCTGGGACTACATTTGCTATGTTCATGTGCCTTCAAGAATTGATCAATGTCTTCTTTTCACATGAAGAATTTACAGTACTCATTCTACATTAAACATATAAACACCTAATCAAATCATCGTTGAAATTATAAGCAATTGGTACTTACCGGCCATAAAGGGCATCCATAGAATTTGTCCCCATTACGAACACTTCTACGTCCAGCAACCCTAGGAATTGCAAGTATGTCGTGGTTACAATAGATGTTTCCGTCGAAATCAAGCTTAAACCTTTTAGGGGTTTTCTTCCAACGAGATGAAGAAGTAGATGATGAGCTGAATTCCATCAATTTGGTGTTTTAGGGTTCTTCAATTTGGGTGATTTAGGGTTATGATTTTGTGCAACGATGCCACCATATGTTTATAAAGAGTCCAGGTCCAAGTAAGCGATCCACGTAAGATGTTTTTGACAGCTCGGATGGCCACCTCAGCAAAAGACCAACGGGGTTAGTAATCCGTTAGTCGCGGACCGTTAAAAACAAATGCACCTTTAGTTAGGACCGCCACCAGCCAAGTGCAAAGTTGGGCCTGTTATTTGCCAATAGGTGATAGTTGGGATTATTTAAAACCAATTTTCCTAATATTATTATATTTGCCTACATACACACAGCCACTCCGATCATCTTCTTCGTTTCTGCGAGACCACCATCAACCACCACCGTCCATTTTTTTGGCGAAATACCCACAAGTTTATTAATTTACTTAACACTTGATAATTTGTTGGAACTTATATATTGAAATTGAATAACATATAACGCAATATAACTATGAGACATTGTACGGTTAAAATACAAATAATTTAAGCATTACCGGTTTAAGGTAATTATCGGTTCTTAATAATTTAAGCATTACTAGTTTACGGTTAAAATACAATAATTTAAGAGCCTTCCTTTGTTCACCAGGGGTACGTAAAAAGTAAAAACAGTTGGAATGCACATTTGCACCTCCATTTTTTACCTACAAGTAAATTTTAATACTTTTTGTCCAAACATTACAGCCTGGCTTCAAACTTGGTGTTTTGACTTATCAACACATTTAAAACTTAGCGTTACCTACAACCTATAACCTATTATGGTACCAATCCTCACTTTGGCATCTTAATAATCAAGCAATTAACACTTGTACCCTACCAACCATCATTAATTCATAATAATAACCAACAATTAAAACTAGTACCCTTTCTTATTTGCATCTACACTTACAATAATGATATAACACACAAACTTACAATTTTTAATACATACAAGCAATTATCTACAACACCTTTGCAGCTTATGATACATATATATACCAAATCCGATGTTACGCCTCACTTGTAACATATGTTTTAAGTTCCAAGCCTGTAGGAAGGGCAGAGTTGCTGGCCTTTTTGATATTCAGAAGAATATTGGCCCGACGAGAGCAAATTGACCTACAATTTATTAACATCACTCAATTAACACGAGTGCTTGTAATAATACTCAGCAGGAAGAATGATATCATAACATGAGGTACCTTGATGATCTCCCACTTAGAGCTCGGGCGCACATATGCTGCTAATATGGCCATGTGAAAATGCTGAACACAACCAAATATTAACCCTCACATCATATTCACATGCTAACAATAAACCATACATAAATAAATAAACAAAAACTTACTCTAAATGGATCTCCTCTTAGTGACTGAACAAACATCAAGCTCCTTGCATTCTGACCCTGCCAAATAACACGTACACTTTAAAGGTTAAAACTTAAAACCACCAAAAACAGACATCAATAAACAGTTGTTACTAAATTATTGTTATTAATAAACCAAAACCTCCAAGTATATATCCCTGAGTCGCCTTCCGGTTTGAGCACAGCAAACACGAACAACCGGTTCATCACAACTGCCACTAATTATATAATCTCTCCCGTTCATATAATACGATCGAGTGTAGTTTTGATCACTTCCTGTTGGAGCTATATCAAAATTTGTATGTAGCCTTCCGTCTACAGCCAAAAGTTGTTTAACCTGCAAAAGAATTATGATTATAATTTATAGATATACTTTGTTGTCAATTTAGACTGAATATATAATATCTACCTTGTTGTCAACAGCTGATACGAGCATATAAAGGTCATCGGGGGAGAAACAAACCATTACATTTCCACTTGAACTTGAAGCAGTGTAACACGGGCTTACAGGTTTTATTCTTAAGTCCCACATTTTAACATCATGATCAAATGATGATGTCACAAACATAGAGGGAGAGTGATGAGCAAATTTGGCTACATTGATGGCTTCTCGGTGCATATCAGTGAATAAATGTAACCGCTTTCCAGTTGATATATCGAACACAGCAACTTTCTTTGAGTAGCCGCTTGTGAGAATCTGGTCGTCTGTTGCATTGACATGAACAGAAGTCAAATGCTGAAAGTCGTCAAAGTCAACACCGGTAGGACTACAATAGCTATCTGCAACTTCAGGTAGTGTGTCGTTTATGTCGAATAATCTCAAGGATCCGTTGTCATAACCAACAACAAGCTATTTGTCACAAAAGAAAATTTGTACAATTAAAGATTAGACACGTTTACTTATAAACAGACTGATTTGGTTATGTTTTTTTTTCTCTTAACTGAAATTCAGTAAACCATTCGGTGGAAAGTTCATTTATTTAATAAACGAATGTATATGAATAAAAAGATTGTTCTTTTAGTTAAACGAATAATCACGAACACATGTGTAGTTTATTCATTTATGTTTATCAACCGTGTTCGTTTACACTCATTTTTGTTTGTTAGTTCACATTTGTTTAAGTTTGTGAATATATTCATTTAAAACTTTTTGACCCATTACAACTTAGTGTAGTTATAATAACTTTTTAGGTCCAACACATTGTTTTTCACATTACATTTAATTACTTTTAGCTCAGTTATGCCCATTCGTCTGCGTTCAATTATGTTCGTTTGTTTACGTTCGCGTACCATTCGCTAATACTGTTAATGAATGGACATAAACGAACACAAGCATATTCACTTTCTTGATGAGTGAACACGAACAAGAAAACAATGTTTGTTTAACTGTTCATGTTCGATTGTTTGTTCGGTTAATGCTAAATGAATGAACACGAACATAAACCTTTCGTGTTCATTTGGTTCGTTTACAAGCCTACATAAAACTTACCTTGGATTGGAATCTCTTAAGCCAACAAAGCCCCATAACGCTCTTATTTGTATCAAGTAACTGCATATAATTAACAAGATTCCCGGTCTCATGATTAATAACAACCACCTCCCCTTCTAAAGTCCCAAATGCCATTAAGCTCGGGTCAGTTTGGTGATACTCAAACTGCCTCGGTCGAAGGATTTTGCCTTCCTGTTTAACAAACTGACTAATATTCGACAACGGATGTAAAACAGGCCATGCTGACGAACCAAGTTTAGCAGCACAGAGAGACCTTGAGTAAAAACTTTGACTTTTCCTATGTAGTGATGAACCCTTTGACTTTATATCACTCGTTCCCGTTTCACGCATGTGCAATACGCTAATGATGCTTTCTTTGTGTTGTCGAAAATTCGGTAACACCTCATAGTAGCTTGAAAAGACGGTTTTAGCCCTTTCTCCATCAAATTTACCTATTTGACAGTTATCCAAGACTCTTAATCTCGGTAATGAAACAATCATATACTCCCTGTAATGTTTCTGAAAACATATCGGTGAAGGATGATGCGAGTTATACTTTTGTGAAACCGCATGTTCATCAATGTGCAATTTACCAAAATAGCCCTGAAACAAGATGGAGTGAGACTTGAGATTTATAATATTAGATACACTCATATACATGCAAACTGTAATGTTATAACTTGTAACTTCTAAGTTCTAACCTCGATTGGCATATTACTTGAAGTTTTGTTGGTGTTTACATCTTTCAAGTGACACGGTGAAGTGTCCTTGCAACATAAACAGTTTTGAAATCGTAGTTCTAATAATGCAGGAAGTTTTAACAAGGCAGCAACTGTAGTCCAAAGATTTGACACTCGTGTGGCGCACATTGATAGACGGATTAAATTAGGCATGTGCGTGAAACAATCTTTTTCCATGGTACTAAGTGAAGTGCAAAAGTCCATATTAAGGGTGTGCAGATGCATAAACTTTCCAGCCATGTTAAGCTTTTGAATCTCGGTTGACTTTACGTTTAACACTTGGCAGTTGATACCCGACACGAAAAGATCCCTGAAAACATTTTAAAATCGTATATGGTATATGAAAACCACTTAATTATGTGGAGTAAATAATTAGAATAGACCTCAATGTATCCTCCTTCAAAGGTGCATCGTGGATATTTACTACACGAAGTCTTGTGTTGATAGCATGCATTAGTGATAAGACTGCGTGCTCGTTTAAGTCAATGCTTGATTCGCAAACCAAGTCAACAGTCTCGAGGGCGTTTGAGCTGAAAAGGTCGATGAGGGGCAGCAAATCAGCATTTTTAAGCTGGTCCAGTAAAATTACTATTGTAGATTTTTGGCTTGTGGATTTTTGAGCCTTGGCCTAACATCAAGAAATTCAAATATTTAAGTTTTAATTGTAAACAATAGCTCTTCAAATTAAGTGGCAAAAAGGTAAATTCGACCTTGTTTAACCATGATAGAACATCTGAGCTAGGTTGCACCTTATGCATGTCACAGATTTCCAAGTACCTATACATACCACCCATACAAGATATTTTAGTTTATCATGTTTTATTCTAAAGTCACTTGTAAATTATTCAAATTATAGGCTTAATATTTGGGCAAACATGCCAAAAATTAAAGTTCCCTTAGAATTCAACTTATTCCTCAAACTACCCTAAATTAGCAACTAAAAAGGAGAGTATATAGAAAATTAGAAACTAAATTAAAGTTTAGGAAATGACAAAAATATGGATAATAATAATTAATATCCTATAATCTTTAAACTTAAGATATTCAAATTCAATAAACAATACAATGAATTATGTGCAAATTCCACTAACAGAATCATAGTCTTATATCTGCAACACATATTAATTCCAAATTCAACCTTCACTCTCTATGATCAATTGCTTATGATTTTGGGGTCCTATGTAAGATAGATCTCCAGTAGCAGATGTACATATATACTCGTTACACTGCAAAAATATGTATTATCAAATTGGAATACGAAGAATGTGTAGTTGCAGAAATCAGACATAGAGACTAACCTGGTGGGTAAATCAGAGGTATGTGGAGATGAAGACATGGGTACCTCTGCTTTTAGTTCATGTTCATAAGAAATTTGTAGAGAGAGAAAGATGAGAGAGAGATATTGATGGTTGCTTATACGCAACCCCACTTATTGCAGTGGTATCTTATGCTGTCTGTCTGTTCATAATAATCACAGCTTCTTTAAATCCACGTGGAACACTTATCAAAGTAACATATTGAAAATATATTATTACTAAAATATGAAAATATATTGAATGTTAGATCAAATAAGTTGTATCTACTATCCGGTAGTTGGCTAGATTGATTGCTTAAAATAAACTTTTATATAAAAAAATAATAATTAAATCGAATATTCTTGTAACTTGATTGAGGCTTGCTCCATAAAACCTCGTCTGTATATAAGCCGAGCCCGCTCAGTTTTTTAAAAAGCCAACCCGAGCTAAGGTAAGCTTGCTTATTGGCTCGCTCATTTGATAGTTTAGATTGACCTTAATTTTATCGTTTATAAGTTATTACTCACACAACAATCAATCTTAATCCTCCTAAGCTCAATCTTTACGCAAACCAAAGCTCATTGACTTGCCCATTTGACTCCCAATATGTTATTGCATTTTTGGAAAAATATTATATTTTATTAGAAAAAAAAAAAGTAAACGAGTTAACTTCAGTGTTTTACGAGTCAATCTTGAGCTCGAATTTCAGCATGTTAAGATAAATAAACCACACAAACTCATTTAATTTAAGTCTAAGTCAGAAATGAAACTAGCTTGTCTTGGCTAGGCTTGTTCATTAAGTTACCCTACAATTAAGCAACTTTCTAAAAATTAGTGTTTTGCTACTTTGCTAACCAATAGTTTATTTTAAGCATGTTAATATATTTTGGGTTTGAATCAAATACAAATTAAATTAACATACTAATTGTGTGAATCAAGTAGTTTAATTATATATACAACATAGTACAATTATATTGTAGTGTAATTATACCATAATGCAATTACACCACGATGCAATTACACAATTACCCTACTTGTATATATAACTACACTATTTGATTCACACGTTTAGCATTTTTTTTTAGTTTGTACGTTAACTTACATCATATATTTTTTATAATAAATTATTTAAAAGAAAACTAAGGACATGACAAACAAGCGTCACCGATAAGTAGATTGAGTTCACAAACAAGATATTTCAATATAAGGTGTATATCGTGTTTAATAGTTGATGCGAGACCACAATGGATAGGTCCACAAAACGTCAATAATTGAATGATTGACATTATATGTCGAGACACCAATACTTATCACCACTTTATTTAGCTTCTTAGTTGCTTCTCTTACCTTATTATTTTAATATTTTTCTCATATAAGTTAACTAGATAGATAGTGGTATCAATAATATTAATAAAAAGTATTATACATTATCTTTTTCGTTTTTCATGGATTACTATCTTTTTATTAATTATTATTAACTAATAATAATAAAATAAGAGGCTTTTATTAATCTAAAACAAAATAATTGGTTACGTGGTTATGACAATTACAGAAGTCGTATGGCATTGATGAACCAATTGTGGCATGATATCAACCGAAATGGATTGACCATCTTATACATTATTAAAAGTTGTTTTATTTTATGGGCACTTCAATATATATATATATAGTAAATTCGATTATTTTACAAGTTAAAGTGGTCTAATTATTAAAAGAAGATGTGCACAACTGTGAGTTCAACCAATCAAAACAAGAATAACTTTAAATAGTTAAAGCACATGCTATATCAAAACTTACGAAAATCAAACAATTCAGTTGAACTTCAACGTGATCTTCGCACTAAATATTAAGTCTGAACTTTTTAGAAGCATAAGATTCCATTAGGGTATGTAAACGAGCCAGACCTGCGAGACCTGACCTGAACACCTTTAGTGGTATTCTCAGACCCAAGACCCAACCCTATTGTAAATAATCAGGCCAGGTCTCACGGGTCTTATCCGGTTTATACTCACCACTCAAGAAATAAGTCCTTCCTCTGGAACCAAATTTACCATAGCATAACATAATGAATTTCTTAAAAAGCATTTATTGGCGGATCCGGTGACTTTCTTTCACCGGGTTGTTTTTTTAATTTTGGGTGATACGATGTCTTTTAACTTAACATATAAGTTTTAGGTTATGATTCGATAACATAGAAAATTAAGAGTTTATCGCTACAGCCCGTAAAACTAAGGTGCTGTTTGTTTTTCCTCAGAAGCACTTCTCCACCTCTTTTGTCTGCACTGAGAAGAGGGCGCGCAGACGTTGGGCTCTGCAGTGTGTTTGTTTTTTCGAATACGTTTCATTAAAAAACGTCTGCGCGCCCTCTTCTCCCAGAAGTGTTGGTATTATTACTTCTTTAACCTCTTCTCCCAGACCGATCATCATCCTCCTCCTAACCCTAACCACTCCTCCTCCTCTCCACTGCCGCCGTCCGCTCCACTCACCAAGCCGGCTACCTCCACACCGCCGGCCGCCGTCCGCTCCACTCACCAAGCCGGCATCTTCTTGAAGGTATGCTTTCTTTCTATTCTTTTCATTTTAGCTTAGATCCGATTGATTCAAACAATTTATTATTTATTCTTCTTTCTTTTACCTTTTGTTGGAGCAGCACAAATCATCATCTCATCTTCATAGAAGTTCCTTTTAATTCTACCTGGTAAGTAAGTTACATGGTTCATATTTTAATTTTAATGGTTGTGATGTTAATCATCTATGATCTATGTGCTTAATAACACCAAATTTTTCTGTGGTATGTTCGGTTGTTTAGTTAAGTTTGCTTAATTTGGTTTATTAACAATGCTTAATTGATGCCCATCTCAGTCATCATCACCATCATATGCAGTTAACAGATTATGAAAATACATTTTTATAGCTTCATTTTGAAGAATAGTCTGTTAATTAGACTCAACAATTTATGATTGATAATATTTGACATTTAGGCTTTTCAAGGGTTTCTTGCTTAGAGTTTGTTACTCATAAGAACTAATTACAGAAGGCTAGGGTTTGGGACACTTATGATGTTTGTTAAATTTGCAGTAAATGGAGAGCATTTTGAAAGTTTGAACTATTATATAAAACCCAAATCTGTAAACAAAACTGTAAAATTCCTAAAGACTAAACAAAACTGTAAAACATTTAACTTACAAATAAGGATACAAAACTGTAATGTTTGTTTGCATCTATTAACCAAGCTCGGTATTAAAACTTAAACACCTAATCTCCTATCAAAAAACAATAATAACATAACATTGAGCAAGCCAAGACAAGGGAAAAATCGTAATTGTTATCACCAGTTCACAACCTTTTTTATTTATATTTCAGTTTATTTAAATTTCAGCTTATTTTAGCAGTCTGCAGATATTAAAAAACAAACAGTCTTCTTGTTGCAGACTGTAGAGTTTTGGTCCACCTCTTCTGCTACAGATGTTGGCAGATGTGGTTTCGCAGTCTTCTGACATTTTACCTCTGAAAAACAAACAGCACCTAAGATAAATAAACCACACAAACTCATTTAATTTAAGTCTAAGTCAGAAATGAAACTAGCTTGTCTTGGCTAGGCTTGTTCATTAAGTTACCCTACAATTAAGCAACTTTCTAAAAATTAGTGTTTTGCTACTTTGCTAACCAATAGTTTATTTTAAGCATGTTAATATATTTTGGGTTTGAATCAAATACAAATTAAATTAACATACTAATTGTGTGAATCAAGTAGTTTAATTATATATACAACATAGTACAATTATATTGTAGTGTAATTATACCATAATGCAATTACACCACGATGCAATTACACAATTACCCTACTTGTATATATAACTACACTATTTGATTCACACGTTTAGCATTTTTTTTTAGTTTGTACGTTAACTTACATCATATATTTTTTATAATAAATTATTTAAAAGAAAACTAAGGACATGACAAACAAGCGTCACCGATAAGTAGATTGAGTTCACAAACAAGATATTTCAATATAAGGTGTATATCGTGTTTAATAGTTGATGCGAGACCACAATGGATAGGTCCACAAAACGTCAATAATTGAATGATTGACATTATATGTCGAGACACCAATACTTATCACCACTTTATTTAGCTTCTTAGTTGCTTCTCTTACCTTATTATTTTAATATTTTTCTCATATAAGTTAACTAGATAGATAGTGGTATCAATAATATTAATAAAAAGTATTATACATTATCTTTTTCGTTTTTCATGGATTACTATCTTTTTATTAATTATTATTAACTAATAATAATAAAATAAGAGGCTTTTATTAATCTAAAACAAAATAATTGGTTACGTGGTTATGACAATTACAGAAGTCGTATGGCATTGATGAACCAATTGTGGCATGATATCAACCGAAATGGATTGACCATCTTATACATTATTAAAAGTTGTTTTATTTTATGGGCACTTCAATATATATATATATATATATATATAGTAAATTCGATTATTTTACAAGTTAAAGTGGTCTAATTATTAAAAGAAGATGTGCACAACTGTGAGTTCAACCAATCAAAACAAGAATAACTTTAAATAGTTAAAGCACATGCTATATCAAAACTTACGAAAATCAAACAATTCAGTTGAACTTCAACGTGATCTTCGCACTAAATATTAAGTCTGAACTTTTTAGAAGCATAAGATTCCATTAGGGTATGTAAACGAGCCAGACCTGACCTGAACACCTTTAGTGGTATTCTCAGACCCAAGACCCAACCCTATTGTAAATAATCAGGCCAGGTCTCACGGGTCTTATCCGGTTTATACTCACCACTCAAGAAATAAGTCCTTCCTCTGGAACCAAATTTACCATAGCATAACATAATGAATTTCTTAAAAAGCATTTATTGGCGGATCCGGTGACTTTCTTTCACCGGGTTATTTTTTTAATTTTGGGTGATACGATGTCTTTTAACTTAACATATAAGTTTTAGGTTATGATTCGATAACATAGAAAATTAAGAGTTTATCGCTACAGCCCGTAAAACTAAAGAAGCACTAAAGGTTTTATGAGGTAATCATGACTATAAAAAGTAACATACCATTGAATAACTATTTTAGAAAAGATAACGGCAGTGCTTAACCAAGTTTGATACCTTTCTTTTTATTTTTTTTATCTCATTTTGTTTTTCAAGTACAGCATATATAGATTGATCTAGTCTAAGTTTAAAAATCCCAACGTCATTTGAAAATAAATGTAATATGTTGAGCATTCATATTAAAATCTCTATCTAAAAGATTCAAAGTTTATCTTCAATTTTAAGCCATCCACATATCAATCTCTATTTCTATCTCTAAATTATCTTTATAATAGTTTTCTATTTCTTCTACTTCTATGCTTGAAGTATCAAAATCATTGAGATACAAATCAAACTTAAGATCCAAGCTGAAAACCTTAAATACGATCTTTCAGCTTTAGATACGTGAATAATGAATCTCTACACGAAAATAAGTAAATTTAAAGAAAGAGATGGATATAAAGATTCAGATGGATAAGAGAAATAAATAATAAAAAAAGGATATAGAAATAGAGACGGAGAGTGAAATATGAAAGGTTTTCAAAAGATGAGAAATTAGTTTATAAGATACAAATTTTTAGTTAAAATTTAGAGACGAGGATGAAGAATGAATTGTGAATGCTATAAGGTATAGGGATTAAAAATGAGATATAATGGCGTTTTGGGTGATTTCCTTAATTTTTAATGGCAAAAATTTCTTTTAGATCTTTTGTATGTAAAACTTGAACTTCAGACTGCAAACTCACCCAACTCAAAATATTCAAAGGCTCTTTACAAATAAACCAACAATCCCATTAATACATGGTTATTATAGTTGTTACATTTGTATCATTTGACTTAAAATTATCATGATAAACTTCACAGTAGTTAAACAATAGTTTTTTTTATTGTTTTTTTAACAATAAGTCACATGCTTAGGCCCGGTACAAGGGGAGGGCAATGGGCCTAGGTCCACTCTTTTGAGAGGCCTATAATTGTTAAAAATAAATTTTATATTTTACATATAATTTTGTTTTAACACAAAAACCATCAAAATGACTTCTTGGTTGAATGAAAATGTTATAGACTATGGAAACAAAGGTCATGGATTCAATTCACACAATTAGTGATTTTTTTTTATAGAAAAAAACTTTTATTTGTGCATTATATGAGTCATTTTAGTATCATGCTTATTATTATTATTATTTGTTTGTTTTGGGCTTTTGAAAGGCAACCTTATTAGTAAAATTGTGAAATTATCTATTACATAATTGAGAACACGATTTTATGGGCCGTTTTTTTACTCGTCCATAGGCCCCAAAATTTTAAAGGGTTCTCAGAGACGGCCCTACTTAAGAACGAATTGATAACGGAAACACAAACGAGCACACAACATTTAAGGTAAACCTCACGTATTATATACTCAAGAAATTAGCTCAAAACTTGAATACAATAATCTCTCTCATAATACCATAGCCCTAACATGGCTATGCATTTATAGGGAGATCTTAACTTGTCCAACAAGTAAAGCCCAAATATAAAAGCCCAATTGTAACCACATAAACCCATTACATCATTAATGAATTCCATAGACCCAATATGTAGGGCTGTAAATGAACCGAACGAACACGAACAAGGCCCTGCTCATGTTTGTTTGTTAAGCAAATAATGTGTTCACGAACGGTTCACGAACACAAACTAAATCAAATAAAATCGGCAGAGCCTAGAGATTGAGATCGATGTATTCATCAACGTGAATAATGAAAACCTGTAAATGAATCGAATGAACACAAACAAGAGCGTGCTCGTGTTCGTTCATTTATCTTTAAAAGAACATGGACACTTAATCGAACAAATATTTATGTTCATGCTCGTTTATTTTAAAATGGAAATTTGTGTTCGTTTGTTTAAAATCTAAACGAACATAATTGAACAAAGATAAACGAGCATGTATGAACAAATGTAATGAACACAAATATAAACGAACTTCTATGAAAACACTTAAATGAATACAAATTAACAAATACAGATAACCTATCCAGATAATATTTAATTATGTTCTATTAATACATAAACAAACATAAATAAACAGACATAAACAAACGTTCATGTACATAAATAAACGAACGGAACATGTGTTTATGTTCGCTCGTTTAATTAAACGAACACAGATTTTTTGTTGTTCGTTCGTTTATTAAATAAACGAACATAAGCGAACTTCCCACCGAACAGTGCACGAATAGTTCACCGAACATTCGATTCGTTTACAGACCTATCAATAGGTATAACCCAATCACCTACACGTGACAGGCCTAATAAACTGGAAATTATCAACACCTACACACGCTCTCAAACTCAATAGATCACACATTTTTTATACAATGACGGGTATTGTCCAACTTCTCACTTTGTCCAACTTCTTGATACCACTACTCCAAATATAGATGATTTTAATGTGTAATGTTAACCTCTTTGTTAGCCGGTCATAGTTACGTAAATCATTCAACCTTTTTTTATCTGCACCTAATCCCTTATTCCCTATCATTTCCCAAATATATAAATATTATAATAAACGTTACGTCTAAAGTTGAAATTTGGTGAAGACGATATACTTATAACATATTAGCTAAGAGGTTAAACCCATACATTTAAAAAGTTCTAATACTTGGGTTAAGCCCATACTTTTAACACTATGTAGGCCTGTCTATTTTGGGCCAGAGTTAAACCGGGATTTGTACCTCTAGTTCGCTACTACTGAAAATTATTAGTATGCATAAATTTTCAATTCATCACGTTGATCAAACTCAATCGTCTAATTTATTAACACAAATCATTACAAAGAGTGTACTACATACATTAGAACATATGTGTAAGTGACGGAATTGCCACAAAATCAAAGAATATAATTGGTTAGTTGCAGTGGCAGATTCAGGAACTTTTTTTAGGTGATTCACTACTTTTATATGTTTCAATTTCACAGAATCGGGTATAAAAAATTCCGGGTCAGCTTGAGGTTCGGGTCGGTTCAATGGTTTGGGCAAAGTTCATTACAAACTAACAAATTAAAAACTAACAAAAACTAACAAATTAAACCTAAAATTTAACAAATAACTTAACAATTAATAACTTTAAAAACAATTAAATATCTAACAAATGAATCTAAACTTATCTTTGCTGTGGGAGGAGTCTAGGAAGAGTAGCAATGGTGAGTATAGGGAAGGGAGAGAGACAACAACTTAGAAAAAAAAAAGAAAAAAAAAAAACCTTGCTGCTGGAATTGAACCCGTGGCCTTCTGTTTAAAAAACCAGCAACTTACCAGCCAGTCCAGCCATTATAGTATAAATAAAGTGGTTCCTTCCTAATTTATAAGATGGTTACTCTAATATTTTCTATATATCGATACATTATCATTTCGAAACTCGGGTGGTTCCAGGAAACCACCCTCATACACTATAGATCCGCCCATGGTTAGTTGCATTATCATTAAGTAAATTACAACAATATAATCCACAAAATAAATATTTTTGAAATTTCTCTTGGATTCATTTGAAGTTTCATTTGTACATCCAAGAAATTGTTCCTACCTTATTTAACTCCCAAGATCTTGGTAGGCTAGCGCTACAAAACACAAATGTAGCTAGGGGTATGCAAAAGTTGACCATAACTAAACATCGACTGATAACCGAAAATAAATGAAAATGACTGAAAACTGACCAAATCACGGTTAAGGACATCTCCATGACGGAGCCATCGGTTATGGTTTCAGTTTTGTTCCCTTGGTTAACCAATTTGACCGAAAACGAACATAACCATTCATATTTGCATGTATTTTAATGCATATTTTTATGTATTTCAATGTATTCCTTGCATAACCTAGTATAGAATGTACATGTTTGAGCCTGAAACATGCATAAACGAGCTTGGAACATTGTGATTGAACCATTCGGTTGAAACAAAGAAGAGTAATTTGGACAACTAACTGAAACCAAACTATAACCAACGGTTAACCAAAACAAAGCTCGGGTATCGGTTTCGGTAGAGCCCAATATTCAAACCGACTTTGCATACCCCTGAATATCCATGTTATTCAATTACAAAAGGGTACACAAAAACTGAGATTTGGGAAAGATTGAGAAATCTAGCAGGTTATAAAAAATAAGACTAAAATTGTCATAAAGTTAAAAAAGTCATCATCATCATCATCATCATCATCATCATCATCATCATCATCATCATCATCGTACTCAGTATATCCCACCAATAGCAATGCTATGGTAGGGTCTGAGGAGGGTAAGATGTAGACAGCCTTACCTCTATTTCATAGGGATAGAGAGGCTGCTTCCGGTGAGACCCCCGGCTCGATAGTAGTTTTGAATCAAGCCTTGGACATAAGACACATAACACTCAATCATCGGGACACCGGCTGATTGGTGCATGTGCCCTTGTCTTTCGGCTATCAACGCCACCACATGATGCCTGATTAACCTTCCGCCACTTTTAACGTTATTTTCACGTGATTAGTAAAATAACGTCAAAATTAGTGCAATTTTACTTTTGCCCACCCAAGGGTTCACACATATATACATTATATGTGCGCACCGCAAGCAGGGCGTATAAAGTTAAAAAAGTATTGTTTGATATTTTGGGAAAAGTATTTATATGTTGCGGCTCAGCCTGTTGTCCGTTTACCCGGTAATTCAGTGTAATCGTTTGAATGCTCTTGGAATCTATAATGAGGTATATTTGATATTTATAATTTGGTTGGGCATGTATAATTTATTTTCAATGACCAATATAAGTACGTTTGAGGGTACATATGAATTTCGTCATAATTTAGTCTTTACATTCATTTTAGTATGTATTGATGCTAGTTTTCCTTGTAAAGAATTAGCTTATGACTTATTTCTTTTACCGTGACTGGTGCTAAAATTATTTATATATAAGCAACCGACAAGTCTTTTGAGACTTTATTCTAGTAGTATCTGGATTCAAGAGTGCCAAGAGCTAGTGCTACAATCTTGTTTCTTAAATCCTATATAAATATGTAAAATGCATGAAAGCGTATCTATTTTATTTTATTTTTTCCAAACCTAACTTTTCATGTAAAACATATAAATTAGATACATATATTCGTTTACAAAAAAACAAAATTAGTTATATAAATTTTAAGAGCAATAGATAATAATCACACTTGTGCATTTCTATACAAAGCATTTATGAACCACGTTATAAAAGGTAGAAAAATAAAAGAGTAGGTGTATGGATCCAGAACAGAACAGAAGAGTGTAACAATAAAAGAATATAAAAGGGCAAGGGGGCCATACCCAAGATACACAAATCGAGCCGTGACTTACATATAAATGGTTAAAACAATAAATATAAATTAAAAAAGAAAAAGAACAAGAGAAGAGAGAAGCTAACATAAAAACAAACAAATAAAATGACAAGAACAAAAAAACAATATGGGGTCTAGAGCCAGCTGAAAACAGCCAATCCCAATACCAAGCTTCCAACCACCATCTCTAGTCCCTTCAATTTCTCTGCTCCACTCTGCAATTAAAGTTCACCAGTTTTAGTTCATTTTTAAACCTAAATAAATAAATTAATTTCGATTTTTAAACAAAATTAATTAATAGCTCAGAATAGATCTAGATCAATATTTGCATAATGACACTTAAATTATTAACATAGAAGAAGTTTATTAAGTCGGATTAAGCTAGATCTATGTGTGATCAGTTGGAAATCAGACTCGAAAATACAAAATTTAATCTCGACTAAGATTGACACCAATGTTTATTATAATTCTCGAGACAAACATAATGATCACTAACCCATTTATTTTTATTAAAATAAATTATACTAAGGGGGTGTTTGGCCTAACTTTTTTAACCAAGCTTATAGTCTTTTTAGCTTTTTTTTTTTACAAAATAAGCTTAACTTAATGTTTGGTTTAGCTTTTTAAGCTTATGCTTATAAGCTTATATAAGCTTAGCTTTTTAAGCTTTTACTTATTTTTTTTACAAAATAAGCTTATGCTTATAAGCTTATATAAGCTAATTTGAAGAAGCTTATTTGAAGATAGTTTTTTAGCTTATTTGTGTAAGGGTGTAAGTTATCATTTGCTCTTAAATGGTAATGGATTAATAATTATTGAATCAACTTATTACTATAACAAATTAAAAAAATGGTGGATTTAACAACTTATTATCAACTTGTAGAATATAATCTAATCCAAACACTTAAAAAAAGCTTATCAGATAATAGAAAATAAGCTATAAACTACTTTAAAATATAAGCATAAGCCAAAAAGTAAAAACTAGACCGAACACCCCCTAATCTTACTCAGACGGAAACTTAGCATAACCAAACAAACTTTTGAAAGACAAACTACTTGCAAAACATTTGAAAGGAAATATTTTACGCTACTAATTACACTACTAATTAAATCTTATTAAATTAAACTAAGTTTGTCATTTTAACAAGCTTTCTTTTAACTCGTTTCAAAATTATTTTTATATCATGTTCACGTTTCAAATTTAAAAAAAAATCATAAACACAACAGAAATCTTACGTCATCGACAACGGCAGCATCGCTAGGTCCCGGAGCTTCACTAGGAGAAAGTGACGGTCCCATCACTTCCGGTGCCGGCGCCGGAGACGACGCACTGTGCCTCTTACTCTTCGTCTTCTTCTTGCTAGGCGCCGGAGCCGGAACTTCAGCGGTCGGAGCCTCCACCGGAGCAGGAGTAGGTTCCGGCACCGGCGGAGATTCGATTGCTGTAGGCGGAGAGCTCACCGGCACCGGAGCAGGCGGTGAGCTCACCGGCGTCTTAGCAGGAGTAGGCGGTGAGCTCACTGGTGACGTGGCAGGAGCCGGCGGTGAGCTCACCGGAGCAGGTGTGGTGACCGTCGGTGGAGCTGCAACCGGTGCCACCGGAGGTGTTACCGGAGCAACAACTGGTGGTTTGGCCGGAGGTGGAGTGGTGGTGGTTGATGGTGGTGGTAGTGTTGGAGATGCGGCCGGAGCTTGACCTCTGACGGAGGCCACAATGACGCAAATGAGTGCGAGAACGAGCGCGTTGTTCCGGTCCATTGGAAGAGCGGAATTGGAATTGGAATTTGGTAAAGAAGAAAGGGATGGAAAGAAGAAGGGTAAGAAGGGAGGTATAAGTAGCCGTTAGAATTAAAAACATTATTTTTTGTGGGGCCCACAACAAGTATACAAACAATATATGCTTAGCTACTAAAATACTGTGACACAATTATGAACCGGACCCCAATACCCATGTGAAATTGGAGGTTAGGTTTATAATATCTCCCTAATATTAATAATAATAATTTTTCTATTTATGTTTTAATTTCTTCTTTTCAGATCTGTATTTTCTCATCTGAACATAGGTTTATGAAAAAAAGGACATACTTCTTTCTATAAACGTATAGTTAATACATTATGTATTTGTTTTGTTTGTGAGACTTAAAAAGTGATTTAGAATGCAACTGACGAACTGATCATTTAATCAACAGGTTTTCAAATCATACATCACTTTCCGGTGCTTAGATGGAGACCGACACTCTATATAATCTAATTAATTGATATTTGAATAATTAGTTGATCATGATTGATAACATAATTAGTGAGCTTGTTTCTAATTCAGGAAGACAAGAACACTAAAACAAAACCATCGAGACTATAAATCAAATACGTCTCATCATATTTGCAATGCAACAATTTTTTACATGTAAAATATTGTATGCGATATATCATAGGTTCTAGACTGTTTTCAAATTAGTCTTAGGGTCTTAGTTCATTTGAGCTTAGCTTTGCATTTAATTATGTGCGTTATATATTTTTCTTGTTTGCGGCCATTGTGTACTATATATTTTCACCTTTAAGTTTTAACACATTTTTTTTTTCATTTATACAAATGAATTGATTTATACTTTTATTGCCTTTCGAAAAGAAAAAAAGTACAGAAATGAATTGTTTTATTGGCCGCATCTTGTGGGATGCTTCTTACAGCTGGCACCGACAGTTTTGAGTACTGTTTTGTTGTGTGTATGAGGCTATGATTGTGGGGTAATTGGAAAATGATATTTTGAACAGCAGAAAGACACTTGAGGTTTAGACTTTTAGATCTGGTTTGCAAACTATGTTTTTTAGACTGTGTTTTAGTTGAAGCTTATTTCTGAATTCATTCTCTAATATTGTTTCGTTTGGCGTCTATCCCTAACCTAATACATCTTTCTTTCTCATCTGCAATTCTTCCCAATCCTCAACCTAACAATCGGCGTCTATCCCTCCCAATCAACTACTCATCTGCCCTCCTCCCAACCCTTAACCAGGTAATTGTTTTCTCCAATTGCAGTTTACGGATTTTACTTTCGAACTTGATGAGTCGTTCTTTGTTCTCCCATCTTCTAAGCATTTATAGTGTTTATATTTTATAACATGGATTAATTAGATTGATAGGTGAAGAAACACTAAGTGACCCAGGGCAGATTACGGATAATCTGTGGGTTAAGTAATGTTTCCCACGAGGATGAGGTCCAGCAGAGAAGGTTGTTCTTCAGATGACCTGCAAAACAGACACCGTAAGCTCGTCACTGAGAAGGGGGGGGTCCTCCTTGTGACCACCCTCCGGCGTGAGAATCAGACTAGATTGCTCTGAATATAAGTGTATATTAAGAGATTGCTAGATAAGATAATGAGATATCAGATGATGTCCTTACCATTCCAAGGTGTTGGAGTATTTATAGCCGAAGGTAGGTTTCCTAGAAGGTACAGCCGGCTGAATAGTATTCCTGTTCTACCAACAGTGGACTACGCTCAAGCCATGCTGGTTGGTGGATAGGCTGCGGCCTACAGTGACAAGGTCGGCTGTATACTGTTCCTTTACTGCCGGCTATGCACTGTTCCACCAACTGTAGGCTGCGCACGTCCCACAGTAAGGGTTGGTGAGTAGGCAGCGGCTAATAGTGACAAACAGTACTAGAGGGTGCTCCTCCTCGTACTGTTGTCGGTGAGCTGTCACCCTGTGATTGGTTCATGGGCGTCTCTGGTCAGATCGTCTGTTTTGCCCATACCTTGGTAGGTATAGTACAAAAGATCTTCCAGAAGCATACGGACTGGCTCATTTGGGCGGGAGTATTCCCGCCTTGCTCATTCCTTCAGGTGACTACTGAAGTAGCAATAGTGCCTTGTGCGTGTAGCCTTGCTATCAGTGCGGGTAGCCTTCCCTGATGGCTTGTATCCGCAACTGCGGGAACAAGCGGGGTACTTCACCATTGGGAGGCTTTCCCTGCGGGTACAGCTGGCGTACTGCGCGTAAGGTCTTCTCTGAGCATGGTGGGTCCTGCGGAAGCAGTTGGTCGTTGCGCAGACGTCCCTGTTCAAGGTGAGTCTTGCGGGTCCAACTGGGCTCTGCTGGGACCTACCTCTTCAAGTCCCCCCAGTCCAATGTTCTTCTCATGAATTATTAATAAGTGAGGTGAACTTTTGGACTAGCAAGGGGTTTTGAAAAGGGTTTTTAGTTTTAAGGTTTTCCGTGGGGATTCTTCCCGCGGTTTTCCTAATGTCACGCAGAAATTCCCGACTTTTCTGCTTGATCTTTGGGTATGAAGCGGGTAGGTTTGTAACCTCCTCGCAAGTCAGGAGCGTTGAGTCCCACTTGTGTGGATTCTCCATGGGGTTTTGGTAGTTTTCAACATAGTGATCAATTATGTTAAAACCACCAATTCCATCTTGGAGTTTCAAACAATATAGTTCTCGACGTTCCCGCCATGCGGGGATGTTATTCCCGATTCCGCAAGCATGGCCCAGAAGATCCTTCCTGGTTTGAATTCCCTGCGGAGTGCTAAGTATGTGAAGGGTTTTGCCTTGACACTGTACCCGCACTCGTCTTACGGTTACTTTACTTCCAAGGTATTTCTGGCGTCCATTCGCTGCGGGTGCTAAGTATGTGAAGGGTTTTGCCTTAACACTGTACCCGCACCTGTCTTACAGTTACTTGGTTGCCAAGGTAAGGGGTATTTTCCCGCTTACTTTTGAATCTTTTTGAATTTTTGAAATTTTTTGAAATTCGAAGAGTTGGTGAAAGGATAAGAACAGTCCAAACTGCTGAAACGTCGTGCGACGGTTTCTTCTGACTGTGTCAGGACGTGCAGGAAGTTATGGTGACGTGACAGTACCTGGTCATTCCAGACGCTTTTTCAGGCGCGTGAGCGCGATTTTTCGTTCGCGTGGCCGCGAAATTAATGGTACGCGTCCTTTCAACAGCTGTTGCCAGCTTGCTTTTTGCCACGTGTCATAGTTTCATTGCACATTCGATTTCTCTCTCTTCAGCATTAAATTCATCGCATTAATTGCGATTAGTATATAAAGGGGGAGAGGGCTCTTTGTAATCCACACTTTCACTTTTCTCTTCATCTTCAAAACGATTTCCGGCGAATACTCAACTTTTCAGTCGAGCATTCTCTCGAAATCGTTCTCTTCTTTCATATCTGCAAGATGTCTTCTGCTTACGATCTTGAGGGTACAGCCGAGGAGGCTGGGGTGCACGCCGAGCACCCGTCATCCACGTCCGACAAGGATGACAAGAGTACTGCTGGCGAGTGCCAGTGTGCTCTGCCTGTCGATCTATATCAGTACATCGTCAGGAAGTTCATGCTCGAGTCTCTCGAGCCTGAGTTTCCTGAACCTCATCAGACGGTGTATAATGCCACCAGAGGCAAGATCGGGGTATATGCCGCATTCTTTGTCTATGGGAATCTTAGGTTCCCACTGACAAAGTTTGTGTACCGTGTCCTAGAGAGGCACGGTGTACACCTGACCGAGGTGCACCCGATGGCGATCGCGAAGATTCGCCACTTCGAGTGGGTGTGCCGGATTCTGGGCATTGAGCCCTTCGTCGACCGCCTGATGACCTTCTACTCTTGGAGGTGCATCCAGGGGTGGTATACTCTGATAACCCGTATAAAGGGTTTGAAGAGTTGCGCAACCGAGCGCAGTCTTCGTTCGTGGAAGCGGGAGTTCTTTTTTATCTCCGCTCGCGCCATCCCCCTTGCCATGAAGTTCAAGAATGGGCAAGCACTCCCCAGCCTTCACGCCTCCAACTACCAGGAGGCGGAATGGTTCTCAAAGATATCCCGAGTCCAATCTCCGGTTTACCGCTTTGCGGAGTCCGGGATGGTGATGCTCGGGATGAGCCGGGTATGGAAGGATGCGGATGCGCAAAAGGTCCCGATCGTCCTCGAATACGGTTTGAACTCTGTTCCTTACGGTACGGTCTGTCTTCTTTGTTTATATTTGTTTGTCTTCTAACTGTGTCTTTTATTTCAGAGGGGAACGACTTGCAGTCGCTCCTGTACCCGCGGGAGGCTGATAGTCCCGCTCGGATGGGTACTCGTGCTCTAGATGAGAACGAGTTGCCCATCCTTGCACAGACGGCGGATCGGTTCGTGGAGGTCTACCCGCCAGGCCACGAGATCCTGAGCGCCAGGCGGCCAGGTAAGGCGTTATTCAACCCTCGACCCCTCAATGTTGAAACCTCTGCTGGAATTCCTCTAATCCTGTGTTCTGATGAGGAATCCGCAGATGGTCCTTCGTTGGTGCGGAAGAAGAAGGCTGCCGGCGGGAAGGGGAAGGCGAATGTGGCCTCCACTGCCGATCCGGTGCCTCGGTCTGACTCAGAGACCGAGAGCGAGGAGGTGGCGGGGAACCCCGGTGGTGATAAGACCACTGCTCCGGAGGCTGCGACTGTCACCTCCGGAGAGCCCAGGATGACGACGGCGAGCGGCGCAAAGAGGCCGGCTTCATCGGGTTCGTCCCCGCCTGTCCGCACTTTTAGGCTCAAGAAAATCCGTAAGTACAAACTTCCTTTATTTTTAACTTCATAGCTTTCCATCATTAATACTTAACTTCCTTGTGCAGGCGTGGATGCTACGGCATTCCAGGGTGGAGCGGGGAGGAGTACCTCCCCGCCCATGACGGTAGGCTTGGTCAACATCACCGCCGGCTGTCAGTGCCATATTTACCGCATCTTTCACTGAGCCGGCGGTTACTTTTGCTGCGGACTCCGCAGCGGCGACCGCGGCGGCCTTCAACATGCCTCCTCCGTCATCGGCAACGACGGCCGATCCTTCAGGTATGCATGGGGCTTCTCGCCAACCTCTGCCTCCTTCCCATCTACCTGACCTCTTGGACGGATTTCCCTTAGGTTCAGGTGATGGGTTTGGCGGCTATCGGCCTGTTATTGACCCTACAGGTGCGTAGGGTTCTTTTGGCCTATTTTTTTTTTTTATATATCATCTTTTCCTAACTGCTTTTTGTTTTTTGCAGTGTTGGATTCCAATGAAGTGTATGTTCCACGATGGAACATCCGCCGAGGAACAACCCTTCGCACACCTGTGGAGTGCGTGGAGTGGGCTCGTCACGCAGCTCCCAGTGGTGCGTTGGGGGAAGCCATGGCTAGCTACCAGGAGGGTAGGCTAACCAATGAGCTTCGGGTTCTCCTGGCCCGGATGCAGCCGCGCGTCGAGCTGCTTTGTCGTGAAAACGACAAGTTAAAAGCAGCTCGCATTCAAGAAGTAGCTCAGGCGCGGGCTGTCCGGGAGGAGAATAGGAGGCTCTCCGCCGCGGCTGCGGAGAAGGCATTCAAGGCCCTTGAAGTTGAGGTTCAGGCCCGTCTCGAGGCTCGTTCCAACGCTGCCCAAGCTGTTAACGAACAGCTTCGGCTGGCTAAGGAAACTGCTAGGAACGCAACTGAAAGGGCCACCAAGGCTGAAGCTGTTGCTGAGCCTCTACGCCTCGAGAATGAGGAACTTAAAGCTAAACTAGAGGCGCTCCAACAGGCTCATGATGCCTTGGCGATGGAGGACGCGAAGAAGCTCCAAGAGATCCTAGACCAGAGGGGCGTGTGTGACCACACTGAGCGGAAGCTAAAGGGCGTCGAAGAGGCTGCTGCAAAGGAAGCGTTGCTTGCCAACCTCAATAAAAGTGAAGCCGAACGCGCCTGTAACCAAGCTCAAGCCGCCCTCCAAGAAGCTCTGGTTGCCAAGGAATGGCTTCTTCGAGAAGCGTTGTCTCAGGTAAGCTTTTCATGTCTTTACGCTTTCCTTTGTAAATAGAAAAGGTTTTAATACTTGTATTTTTTTTTCTTTTTGTAGGTTGTGCATCGGGTCTTCACGGAGACGTCTTATGACGATGCTATGAGCACAGCCCTCAACGCTTCTCACGAGGATGGGGAAAAGGCCGGCTTCCTGCTTGGTCTAGGGTTTGTTGAGAAAGGCATCCCGCCTTCCAACTTCCCTTTGTATGATGTGGATACTGAAGCTGTTTATGACCAAGCAGTGAATCAGTATGCCGCCTTCCCGCATCCGGTGGTGGAGAAGGTAAACGAAGTCGCTGCTGCTGATGATGGGCTAGCTATCCTTAAAGCTTTCCTTGAACCGCCACGCTCTACTGATGGTGCGGGTCCAAGTGGAAGTGGTCCTGAAGCATGATCCTGAAGATCCCTCTCCACCATTAGCGTAGATTTTTGTTTTTTTGTATAGCTTCTTTTGTATGCGGGTATGCACCCAGCAATCTTTGTAATATTTGAATTTTGATGGAATAAAGATTGTGTTAATTCTTTGCCTTGTTTAGTTTACGCATGTTTTGATCTAACTTAGCAATTTCTTTAGTACTTAGATAAGTTAACTTTTTAACGTGGCAAATTATAAGTTTGTTTCGCTTCCTCTTTCATGATTGTGCGGGTATGACCGTCACTTACACTTAGTAGGATGGCTTAACTTTACTTATATCTGACCTGCGTGGAAGTTTTCCTCATCTTTTCCTTTGAAATTTTCTAAGTGTTCAGAATAAGTTAACCTTTGGACGTGGTAGATAATAGGTTGAAGTTTTGCCTCCTTGTTCGTGATTGTGCGGGTAAGACCGTCACTTGCACTTACAAGGATGGCTAAACTTTACTTACATCTGACCTGCGTGGAGGTTTTCCTTAAAACTTGAAATTTTTACCGTTGTGTTTATGCGGGTTTTGCCGCCTTCCACACGTAACGACTTACTTCTTCCCCTATTTATGCGGTGAATACCGGCACATCAGTGTGGGAAGTTCATAAGTATAAAGGTAAGGCTATCAACACATTGTGAAAGGAGAATCATTTCCATTAGAAGTGGCTCTAGGCCTTTTCTTTACAAGTTTGGAATTGATCTACATATAACATTTGCGTAATTGAGCTCCATTCCATGTTCTTGGGATGGGAGTGCCATCGAGCCTTTCGAGCCGGTATGCGCCCTTTCCCAGAACTTCTTTGATAATGTATGGCCCTTCCCAGACCGGGGCCAGCTTTCCTGGGCGTTCTTGGTTCGAAGCCTCGTTGTTACGCAGTATGTAGTCTCATACATTGAAGTTGCAGAGTTTTACCCGCGTGTTGTAGTACTTTTGCATTTGTCGCTTGTAGTTCTCTTCACGCACTGCGGCTAAGTCTCTGCGTTCCTCGGTTAGCATAAGGTCTAACCGTCTTTCCGCATCATTGTCTTCTGGCTGAATCAAGACCCTTGGTGAGGGTAAACCAATTTCGACCGGGACCATGGCTTCAGTGCCATAAATGAGACTGAACGGGGTTTCTCCCGTACTGGCCTTCTTCAGCGTTCTGTTTGCCTAAAGGACGTGCAGAAGCTCGTCCACCCAGCCGGATCTGTGTTCCAAGAGTCTTTTCTTTATGCCTTCGACGATGCTCTTATTTGCTCTTTCCACCTCACCATTACCTTGCGGGTGTGCCACTGAGGTAAAGGTGTGGGTGATTTGAAGTTCTTTCAGCCACTGTTGTAGCTTCTTGTCAGCAAAGTTGGTGCCGTTATCGCTCACCAAATTCTGTGGAAGTCCAAAACGACAAATAATAAATTCCCAAATAAATTTTTTGATATATTTCGCGGTTGTTTGGGCTAAGGGTTTTGCTTCTATCCACTTGGTGAAGTAGTCGATGGCTACCACTAGGAACTGAACATTTCCTGCTGCTGTAGGAAATGGGCCTGTCACATCGATGGCCCACTTCTGAAATGGCCATGAAGAGGTGACTGGAACAAGTTCATTCTTCGGGCGGTGCGTGTTGGGTGCGTAGAGCTGGCAAGACCTGCATTTTCTGATGTATGCCAGCGCATCCGTATGCATCACCGGCCAAAAGTATCCCGCGTTGTTTAGCTTAGCTACAACAGCGAGGGGACCTGCGTGTACTCCACAGATGCCTTCGTGTACTTCCCTTAGGAGGTAGTCAGCATCTTGGTTGTCCACGCATCTTAAGAGTGGGCCAAGAAAGTTACGTCTGTAAAGGATGTCATCGATGAGTTGATAATTCAGTGCTTTACAGCGTAGTTTTCTTGCCTGTGTTTTTGACTCTGGTAGTGTACCTGCCGCGAGGTATTTTATTATTGGTGTCATCCACGTTTCTGTGCCGGTTTGGATGACACAAATTTCCTTGTGCGGGACCGAAGGTGCCTCGAGGAGTTCAATGCAGATGTCCTTTCCCAAGTGGGTGAAGGCTAATGATGCAAGCTTGCTTAACGCATCCGCAGATTTGTTTTCACTACGCTTGACGTGTATGACTTTGCAATCATTAAAATCGCGCATAAGGGTTTTTGCTTGTGCGAGGTACAGGGCCATTGTGTCGTTCACGGCCGTGTACGTCCCGTTGATTTGATTGGCTACTAACATGGAATCCACGTGGGCTTCCAAGTGTTTCACTCCCATCTTACGCGCAATTCTCAGCCCAGCCAAGAATGCTTCATACTCGGCTTCGTTATTCGTACTTGGAAAATCCAGTCGAATAGCGTAAGTGTATTCTTGGCCTGCTGGGTTGGTTAGTTTCAGCCCAGCGCCTGAACCTTCGTTACTGGCTGCTCCATCAGTGTAGAGTCGCCAGACATCATTGATGTCCTGTGCTGGAGAGGGTTGAGCCTCTTCCTGGCACTCGTTTTCCCGCGATGCAGGCACTTCCGCAATAAAGTCGGCCAAAACCTGGCCTTTTATGGCTGGTCTTGGCTTATACTTTATCGCATATTCCCCCAACTCAATTGCCCATTTGGCTAGGCGTCCCGATAACTCGGGTTTGCGTAGAACGTTTGCAAGTTTGAAGTTTGAGAGAATGGTGATTGGGTGACCCTGGAAATATCGTCTTAACCTGCGTGAAGCGTGTATAAGTGCTAAGACTAATTTTTCGAGGGTAGAGTACCGGGTTTCTACGTCTGTTAAGATACGGCTGACATAATAGATTGGCATCTGGATGCCTTTTCGCTCTACTAGCAGGACTGCCCCGGTTGCTCTATCTGTTGCGGAAAGGTATAGGATTAACTCCTCTCCCGCTTTTGGTGCTGTGAGCGTTGGGAGTTCGATCAAGCGTGACCGAATCTCCTGAAAAGCTGCTTCCGCTTCTGGTGTCCAGCGGAAGTGCGTTTTCTTTAAACAGTTTCTCAATGTTGACACGAAAGGAAACGACTTATCCGCGTGGTTTGCCAAGAAACGATTAAGTGCCACTAGTCGTCCATTCAGTGTCTGAGCCTGTTTGATGGTAGTAGGTGATTCCATTTTGATAATGGCTTCGACCTTTTCAGGGTTCGCTCTGAAGCCATCTTTAGTGACGATGACCCCCAAGAACTTACCTTCTTCCATTCCAAAGGCACACTTGCTCGGGTTGAGTTTCATGTTTATCTTCCTAAGCGTGTTGAAAGTTTCTTCGATGTCTTTCAACATCGCTTCTGCATCAGGGCTTTTGATGACCAAGTCATCCATGTAGACTTCCAAGTTCCTCCCAATTTGGGCATGAAACTGGTTGTCCATCAGGCGTTGGTATGTGGACCCGGCATTCTTAAGTCCGAATGGCATCATTTGGTAACAAAATGTGCCATCGAGCGTCCGAAAAGCGGTTTTGTCCTGATCATCAACGGCCATGTGGATTTGATGGTACCCCTTATACGCATCCAGGAAGCATTTAAGGCGAAACGGTGCTAACGAATCCACCTTAAGATCAATTTCGGGTAACGGATAACAATCTTTGGGGCATGCTTTGTTTAAGTCCTTGAAATCTATGCACATGCGCCATTGTTTGTTATTCTTCGGTACCATAACGGGATTTGCAACCCATGTTTGATATCTACTAACGCGTACGATGCCTGCGTCAAGGAGTTCCTTGACCTGGGTTCTACACGCGTTAGTTTGTTCTGGCCCCATTATTCTGCGCTTTTGTACGACTGGCGTAACAGCCGGATCGCATTTGAGCTTATGCTCTGCCTTACTTCGGGGTACACCAGTCATGTCAGCTGGTGTCCACGCGAAGATGTCAGTGTTTTTCTGTAATAAGCGCTTGAGTAAGGTGCGTGTGGGATCAACAACTGTTGGGCCAATGGAAACGGCCTGGTCAGGGTATTTGCCGTTGAAGGCCCATCTTTCCGGTTCGGTGATGGTTGGTTTAGCCATCTTTGGTTTGGGTTCAGATGAGACAGATGCGATGCATACCTGGGGAATGCCGGTGATCATCGCTACACCCTCAGCTGTTGGCCATCCTATCATGCCGTGGACTGAAGATACCACGGCGTTGAATCTTGCCATCCCGTCTCTTCCGAAGAGAATGTCGTATGTGTGGTGTGGTTTCCTCATTACGACAAAATCCACGTCTTCTGTGCGTGAGTGATTCCCGTCCGTAAGAGTGACGGGGAAAGATAGGATACCCAGGGGGGTGTTTGTGCTGCCGTCGAACCCTTCCATCGAGGCGTAGATCGTTTCTAGGCGTTCCTTGTCTTCGTCATCTAGCTTGTCGAAGAACTGTCTGTACATCACCGTTGACGATGCGCCGTTGTCAGCAAGAATGCGAGAAGTGATGTAGTGCCCCAGATGGCTTTTGATGACGATAGGGCCTTCTTTGCTGGGTCCTCCTGGCACTCGCGGGAAGCGCACCTCAGCTTCCTTCCACGCGCATGGTTCTGTCGCTCGCCTTTTTCTTCCTCTGATCTTACCATGAACCATGTTGATGCTGATGTCAACGGGCTTTCGTCTGTTGCCTCTGTACCGGTTGTCATTCCTTCCTCCCTTCTTAATTGATGCCACAAGGTGTGCAAGTCTTCCATCCTTGACGAATGTTTCAACAATATCCTTCAAGGATGTACACTCTTCCGTACTATGACCTTTTGTCCCGTGGAAGTCACATGATTTGCTCTGATCCGCATTAGGTCGCTGCCGGATCATTGGAGCTTTTGGCCATGGTAGTTTTTCGGTGGCAAATATCTCAGTGACGCTTTTGGTGAGTGGCGTCCACCGGTGTTTTCGGCTTGAAGGGTGTGTGTTATCTCTTCCGCCAACAAGAGGGTGAGAGCTGGATGAGGTGTCAAAGTTTACCCTTGACTGCCAAATACCTAGCTTCCTCTTTTTGTTCTGCCGGGCGATCCGAACATTGTTTTCTCTAGTCCTTTGCGTGTAGAGGTGTGTACTCTGGGGAAGATCCCTTCCCAGTTGTTTCTCCGTCTCGGCAAAGCGCTTGGCCGCCGTCATGATGGCATCCCATGTGGATGGCATGCCGTCCTTACCCGTCAATGTGCGGATAAGCTCTGGGTATTCGGTGCCCTGGATGAAAGCGGCGTAAACAAGATCTTCACTTATGTTGCCCAGACTTAGCTTTTTGGAGTTGAAGCGAGTGATGAAGTCTAGTAAAGATTCATCCTCCTCTCTAACGCAGCTGAGGATCGTCCACTGTTCTTCAGTATATTTCCTTTGTTGGCTGAAGTGTTGGCTGAACTTATTCTGAAAGTCCGCCCAATCATAGATGTGGTGGACCGGTAAACGATCGAACCATGCCCTGGCCGCTCCAACCAGAGTCATCTGGAACATATAACACCACGTGGGTTCCGTCCAGTTACTGACGGTTGCCCCCGCAATGAATCTGTTCAAGTGGTCGTCTGGGTTGGATAGACCATCATAAGTGCCGATGTTAGACATTTGTTTGGCACTTCTCGGGGCTATTGCTTCCGCAATGTCCCTTGCGAACTTTGACTTTCCTGCATTTGCAGCAGTTGGTCTAAAGGTTTTGGAGAAGTCACGCGGGTTTCTCTCCACATTCGTTGGTTTAAAGGTTTCTCCAAAATTCCTTGTCGGTTGGAAGTCCGTTTCCTTACGCTTCCCTTTTGCCTTATGGCGAGGGTTTGCGTCGGTATCGGATTCTTCCCGCTCATCGTCTGAGTACTCGCATTCACTGTTCATATTGAGATGTTGGCGAGTACTGCCGAATTCGTCAGCCTGTTGAACTGAACGCAAGCGTTCATCCAACTCAGCTTGAAACTCTTTCTGACGTGCTTCGGCCCACGCCTTAACTTGATCTAGTGTTTGGCGAGGGACCCTCGTCCGTTTCTCCAACTGGGCATTAGTGAACCCCAGTGAAATCTTGTTTACTGCACTTGTCCCGGCTTGGGTAACCGGGGTAGTGTTCGTAAAATTTGTATAACCGCCGGTGTTCCCAGTTGCTGGGGTTGTGGTCACCGGGGTTTCTTGGTCACTTACTGGCCTTGGGACCGGAGTAACGTTAACCATTTCTTCAGAAATTTTGAAAAAACTAAGAATTAGTTCTAGCTTTTATGCACGGATGGCGCCAATGAAGAAACACTAAGTGACCCAGGGCAGATTACGGATAATCTGTGGGTTAAGTAATGTTTCCCACGAGGATGAGGTCCAGCAGAGAAGGTTGTTCTTCAGATGACCTGCAAAACAGACACCGTAAGCTCGTCACTGAGAAGGGGGGGGGGGGTTCCTCCTTGTGACCACCCTCCGGCGTGAGAATCAGACTAGATTGCTCTGAATATAAGTGTATATTAAGAGATTGCTAGATAAGATAATGAGATATCAGATGATGTCCTTACCATTCCAAGGTGTTGGAGTATTTATAGCCGAAGGTAGGTTTCCTAGAAGGTACAGCCGGCTGAATAGTATTCCTGTTCTACCAACAGTGGACTACGCTCAAGCCATGCTGGTTGGTGGATAGGCTGCGGCCTACAGTGACAAGGTCGGCTGTATACTGTTCCTTTACTGCCGGCTATGCACTGTTCCACCAACTGTAGGCTGCGCACGTCCCACAGTAAGGGTTGGTGAGTAGGCAGCCGATAATAGTGACAAACAGTACTAGAGGGTGCTCCTCCTCGTACTGTTGTCGGTGAGCTGTCACCCTGTGATTGGTTCATGGGCGTCTCTGGTCAGATCGTCTGTTTTGCCTATACCTTGGTAGGTATAGTACAAAAGATCTTCCAGAAGCATACGGACTGGCTCATTTGGGCGGGAGTATTCCCGCCTTGCTCATTCCTTCAGGTGACTACTGAAGTAGCAATAGTGCCTTGTGCGTGTAGCCTTGCTATCAGTGCGGGTAGCCTTCCCTGATGGCTTGTATCCGCAACTGCGGGAACAAGCGGGGTACTTCACTATTGGGAGGCTTTCCCTGCGGGTACAGCTGGCGTACTGCGCGTAAGGTCTTCTCTGAGCATGGTGGGTCCTGCGGAAGCAGTTGGTCGTTGCGCAGACGTCCATGTTCAAGGTGAGTCTTGCGGGTCCAACTGGGCTCTGCTGGGACCTACCTCTTCAATAGGATTGTTCATAATTGTTACAGATTAGGGCTCAGTTCTAGTGATTAGGGCTTTAGGGGTGTTCTTTGGGTTGTTTTTTCAGGTTTCGGGTTGTTCGGGATTCCGGGAAGATGCTAAGGGCAGAATTTTAGGGCTAAGTTGTTAACTGAAAGTGGTGGCCATGGAACCAGGGGCTGTTCTTGTCAGGTACAGTTTGTTTCTTAGCTGGTTAATCCTTCTGCTAAATAGCATATTAATGTAGGTTTGATAGTACACTGATGAAGTTAGCTACGTAGTAGACTAGCAAATTATTCCATCAAACATATTGTTATCTAGGCTTACCTGGATTAGAACCATCGCTTAGGGTAACAAGTTTAGAACTTTGATATAAGAAGAATACTGACATTTAAACAACATAACCAAAATAATTTGTAGATTCAAGAAACATAAGACAAACAGTTGATCATTAGTTTTTGGATTTAATAGAAGTTGTTTTGAATGATCATGGGTTTGCAATTGCGTACATATACATCCTTCCTTTTAGACATTGACTATGATTGAAGTTGTTGATACCTAAAGATCTGAATATGCATCCCACCGGTTTTAGATTCTCCAGCAACCTAAAATGGAGCAGGTGACGCTAACGTGTTCATATTTGGAACAGTTGTCTTCTCCGAATCACCTGATGTAACTCCCCAAATTATATTACATTAAAATCCTAATTTATGTGTATAATTTCAGTTGTAATTATTTTATGCTATAAGCGCAGAAATTTTAAAGTCAACCTTTAGCCCCTGATTCTTCTCTAATTTGTTTATGCCCTAAGTTTGTTAATTTGATTAATTCGGTTTTGTGTTTGACTTGCTTTGAATTGATTCGGTTGTAATTCCAACGACTTAGATTGACTAATTTGGGAGAATTTTAGAGATATCTACTGAATTTTATAAGGACTCAGATTGTTTTAATGCACAATAATTGTTGAATTCATTGTTTTTATAATAGTTTGTGTATATGCAGGTTGCTTTGCAATTAAGTGATGCCCTTGTACATTAATTTTAATACCTGAACTCATGAGGGTGCTTCTAATGAAGAGCATTTCAGAATGTTTTACCCCACCATTTACCAGTGAGACAACTTTCTAAAAGGTTTTAACGTTTGTTTTTAATTTATAATTCTTGATACACACACACACATGTGTGTGTGTGTGCACGCTCTTATAGATTTCATTATTGCAGTTTCCCATTTTTATTTGTGTTATTAAGAATTATTGGGTTTATACCCGGAATCTTTTATTGCAGGTTAGTTTGGATGCAATGTTTGATGTGAAGATAAAAAGGGTGCATTAATATAGAAGACAACTGTTGAATACATTAGGTGTAATTCATTATAGTATTGCATAAAGGTCTCTATTTCTTATGAATGGATGTTTGTTATATATTATTACAAAGTGATGTGATGTGTTGATCGTTTTAATAAGCTTAGCATGATCCTGCATATTGAAAACTCAAAAAGGAACACAATTATTGTTGATATGTTTGTTTGTGAAATTGTTGTTAATTGAAGTTTTGGACAACCTTTTATAGTTGAAGTTTGGTACTCGAAGCATGCTATCAGTATTCGGAAATTTTAACGGGTCAAGGGTGTTTTGAGTATAGGGTAGCTCTTAAATTTTTGTAACACAAGGGTAATCTGGATTTTGTGTTCAAACAAGGCTTGGTTTTGAGTCAAAGCTTAGTAAACCGAGTTTGGTTTTGGTGTAATTTGGATTTGATTAGTTATAATTAAAGTTTGTTTTAAGATTTATTTTTGTTGGTTATAATGAAAGTTTGGTCATTCAAGATAGTTATTAAGAGCTCTGACTAAACAAATACATGTTATTTAACACGAAGTAATTCAGAGGGGTAAAACAGTCATTATTCATAGTCATTCAGAGGTCCAACCAAACAACACTTACTGATTCAGCACTTACTGGTTCAGAGTCTCTTAATCATTTGGACCTCTTAATCATTCAGCACTTAATGGCTCAGCATTTACCAAACAGCCGCCTGTGAGCTAGACATATACCCTAATATGACAATACTCCCTGTAGTCAGAGCGGAAGGAAACCAAAATCTTAGACTGGGAAAACAAAAACATAAAAACAAATATAAAGATAAGCGTGCTTCGATCAACTCAGAAATCAAAACTTTTGCCAACAAATCCTTATTGTGCTTGATTTTACCATCCATAGTCTGTAATGACAGATATTGTAATCATGCAAGAGGTGTGCAATGCGGAGGCGCGACAGAGGGGTATAAATCTAACTAACAAGCAACGCGGCGACAAATTATAGTCATGCAAGTGGCGCGGAGGAGGACCAAAGTCCAACGAGCGCAGACTGAATGCAACGGCAATAGTAGGGACAGAAGTCCAATACGCTGCAGCCTGCAGGCTGAAGTCGGAGACAATAAATAACAAAAGAGAGCAGAGACGTGACAACAAGGAATGGCTTGAGGAGTACGAATGGTGAGTGTTTTGGCGGCTGAAATGGTTCGTAGCAACATCAAAGTACATGTTCTTGTTAGCCATATAGAAAACTCTAAATTGCAAAATATACACCTAAAATTATTTGGATCCACTTATTGTGTGGATATGGTGTTTGCAGGTCATTTCTGGTTTGTTTTAAGAACCAAGATTTAATTCAATTTAATTTTGTTTTGTTGTGCAAACTAAGAATGGATCATGTAAAGCATCAACAAGATATTATCTTTGAATGAAAGGTACGACCAATAAACTTGTTTCGATGGTGGTGTTGGACGAAAAAGGATTTAGAATAATCGATAACAAAGCTTTTATTTAAACGAATGATAATGAAAGGAAGATAGGAAAAAAAGAAATGAAACTGAAAATCAATGGCGATCGGACAGGGCGGTGACGGTAGTGGCAGTGCGCCGCCCTGTCTAGGGTTTTCTTGAAGTGGTGACAGCTAGGGTTTGAATTTTATTTTTATGGCGCATTGGAAGCGGTATAAAGCCAAGGCTGGTAAAGTGTTGTTTCATGGGCCCATAAAGCGCGTAGGGTCATCTCATGCTATCAGACGTCTTCGGACCACCTTCGTATTTCCGATTAGTTCAACTGACCGTCGTTTTCAATGGATTTGCGAAGCTTCACACTCAAAGATGAAATAACTAACGACGGAGGTGATGTAGAGCTTGGATATGTACACCATGCTCTAGAAGCTCAGAGGCTTCTTGCTAATGCAAAAAAAGGTGCATGTTCATGGGGACTTTTTCTCAACACCAATTAATTTGGTACCTAACATATCGCGAGTTGCAAGCCCAAGCTCTTTTATTCATCAGGTTTAACATGGCCAAAGCGAAGATGTCGTGAGCCTGAGAGATCGTTGGGCCTCATGTTGAGTGTACGTTAAAGAAGATTATCTCCGGATCAAAGAAGATAATCTAGTATTGCGTACAATTATGTTGAGTGTATGTTAATGTTTTGTTTCAGTTATCAAAGAATGAATGTTTTAAATCAACTTTTATTTATCATGATATATAAATATTAAATATTTACATGCTTTGTAGCAATTTCCAACGAAGTTTGCTTGCTAGGAGGGCTGAAATTAATTGACAAACTGATGTTGACAATTAAAAACATTGGTGGTGCCGGATAATAGACGGAGATTCTTGTGGAAACTTTTGGTGAGATCGAGCGATATCGAGTTCATCGTTGGAAAGATAATTTAAAGGAGTCAATTTATCTGTTGGAGATAAATGTGTGTTCGTTTATAAACGAAAGCAAGGTTCATTGTTGCTTACTTAAGTGACCAAGTAATCTTCATGGCCCTACTGTATTCTAAATTAACTAGGCTTAAACTCTATTAAGTAGCCTTATTCATTTTAGTTATTTTGGTTCATCTTGTCACAATGTTTACATTTTGGTGCATGTCTGTTTGAGACATGTATAACTAAATGTGGTGACAATATTTGATATTTTGTATTTGGGGCACTAAATGTTTTGAACATCTATCAATAGTTATCATGTTTTGGTTATTTATAACTAGTTTTTCATCCGACGCGTTGCGCCGGGACAGATTGCTAAAACCTCAGTGGTAATAAAATCCAAACGTTGTCGGTCCCGAGTGTTAAGACCGTAAGTCAATGTGAATTCCATTTTTTCGGTTACGTGCGTTATGGTATAGGAACTAAAACAAAAAATTGTGTGTGTGTGTGTGCGCGCGTGTGCGCGTGTGTAAATTGAGGTGGACCAATGGGGTGGTGTCGATCGGTAAAACTCAGGGTTGGTAAAACCTGAGCGCTATCAATTATGGGCGTTGAGGTGATTAGCCTAGGCAAATTCGGTCAGTCCCCATTACATTTATTATGGTAACGGAACTAAAACAAAAAAAAAACAAAAACAAAAGCAAATTTGTCATTAGGTCGGTTTTCGTTGCGTTCGTTACGTTACCATAACTAAAACAAAACGCGGTGAGTCTACGCGAATTTGGTCGGTTTCCGTCACATTTGTTACGGTACCGGTACTAAAACAAAAACATAAAAATTAGCATTCCGTCAATTTACTTTATGTTCGTAATGGTACCAAAACTAAAAAGGGGGAGAAAAAGCAAAATGCCTCAACTACTAAGGTGCCGTCAAGTGACTCAATGAAGACACAAGCGACACCAAAGTTCTAATTTGTATATATTAGTAATTTGTTCAACTTCTTACTTCTTAAACATGCTAATGGATGCAACTGTCACACCCCAACCTAAGACAGAAATGCCGAAACGTGATCCGATTGCTCACAGCTCGAAGATACTATCATAAATATAAATGACAATATCTAATTAATTATTTTGTTAACACACAATAATCAAATACAACGAAACAATTCAAATAAACAAATACAATCATTTAAATTCAAGTTTGTCTTCAATATAACCCTAAGGTCTTTCTAAGTGTCCATCCTTCGACTCAGGCAGCCTGCATATGCGTAGAAAATGAAGTTTTGTCAACAAACATGTTGAATGAGTTTACCACCAATTTTTGACACCAAAATAATGTTAATCTGATAAATAAGCAAAATGTAATAAATGCGGTAATGAAATCAAACCATAAACAAATAGATTGTCGATTAAACCATTGCCAAGCGAATCGGACGCCGGTAAATCAACCATAAGCAAATAAAAATAAGACCATTGCCAAGAGAATCGGGTGGTGGTCAATAGAATGAGAACCCAATACATGGGGATATGCGGGACCTCTCCGAGCACGAATGCGCACATAAACAAGTAAGCACATAACAAGTAGATTTGATTAATCACACACAATTACACGTTTGCTATTTTTGATATGTATGTATATAAATATATATAGATATGTATGTATAGTATGATATACGCATATGTCCCTAAAAAATTTGTGAAAATTGAGTAAAATAGGGGAATGATAAAACTCACCTGATCGAATAAGCCAAACAAGAATGAATACGACAAGAAACGATAATCACACTCCTTGAGAATTACCGACAAGAATCCTAATTGAATAATATTATGAGTGAATTATAAATAATGCGTATAACGAATTTAGGATTTCGATATAATTTGAGTTACAATTATGATTGGTATGTTATGGATTGAACGATTGATCTCTACAGATTTTTATTATCGTTTAATTATAAAATCATTGTTTATTGTATAACCGAACTTACAAATAATTAGTTTTGAATAAATATAAGTTGAGATCTATTATAATAATAACCGTTTAAATATATAATTATCATAAAATTTATATCTTGAGTTTTGTAACGAAATCCGATGGTAAAATATACATTAACACTTTAATCATGTTCAATATGTTTATTATAATTTTTGTTTAAAACACATAATACATACATATATATACATACACACACACACACATATACATAATAGGGTAAGGTTAAAATGAAACCCACTTGAGTTGTGAAAACTCTAGAAACTCATTCTCAACCACATGTTTTTAATTAAAGTTTAAATCTTGTGGTCCACAATTAAAGTTAATAAAAAATGTAAACATAAATATAACTTTTTCTCTCTTCTGAAGACATATATAAAAATTAGTAAAAAAATAGCAAAACATTTTTTTTTTAGCTTTTGATGTTTTATATTAAATGTTACAACATATATTACGTGTGTAACAAAAAAAAACAATGTTACATAGGGTTTTCACGGGTTTTCACAACTCAAGTGGGTTTTCATTTTATACTTCCCCTACATATATATATATATTTATATATATACACACACACATATACGTATATAATACATATCTAATAAATATGAGCGAATCTGTAAAGACGTTTTTGCAACAAGAAACATCAATTTTTAGTGCTGGTTCTTAATAAAATAATAATAATTTATTATTAATAAAACATACATACATATATATATATATATATATATGAGAAGGTTCCATTGAGAACCAAGGTGTTCTTGAAAACTAATTTGGTGATTTACAGCCATTGATCTAAAATAATAAAAACTAATCAACGGTTGGTTGTATTCCATGAATTAAATGCAATATTTTTTAAAAACTTGTCCGTCATTTTAGAATCAAGGGTATTTTGGGTAGTAATTAATTTGGGTTTTTTTTTTATTGTAAAATAGTTCAATTCCAAGTACAAGATCATGCTATTTTAATGGATATTTCTCCTATTAATCCTCAATTCAAAATTATCCATCAATTCAAAATGAAAGACTTATCTGTTAGTGAATTTCAAAGCGTTAAAGCCTGTTTTTATGAAACCCTAAATGCACAAATAACAGAGTGTTTTCATATTGACAACTTAATCGAAGGTGAAGGTGCGTTTTTATCAAGGCGAGCTGAGTAAGGTTAGTAATAGTTAAGTAGTTGGTGTCATTAGGAGTATTTGATTAGTTTTTTACTTTTTTTTTAATTTATCATTGCCATGAAAGTATGTAAAGTTACTAATATTTAGAAAATTCATGGAAGGCTAGTCTTAATTTGATGGGTGCATATGTAATGGAGACTTTAATTTGTTAATTTAGTAGCTGGATATCAGTAGTTGTAATTATAGTTATGATTGTCGTTTATGTAGTTACCCATATTTGAAACATATACGTTTGGGTAGGTATGTTGTCGTTTATGTAGTCACCCATATTTGTTACATATATGTTCTTTATATATTTAAAAGATTAGTAACTGAATTAGATTGTGATAACGGAATTGTATGTTTGATGTTTGGTTGTATGGTGTATGTAAAAGTAAACTGGTTGCATGTATGTATTATTTGATACTAGTTGTTACATATATGTTTGTTGTGTTTGGTTGTCGTTTGTAGATAGCTTGTATCCGTTACATATGTGGTTTTTATATACCAAACATATATGTATTTTAACGTTATACTAATTAACTAACCGTTTGTTCTAATAATCATTGTAAATTAGTGGCAGATGAAGAGTGCAAGAGGTTAGTGTGAAAAATATTCCATAATTTTCTAGTAATATTATTGGGTGAGTTCATTTTAGTTGTTTATTTAATATATTGTATGTGTATAGTAACAAGGAGAAGTCCTCGAATGTCTTTGAGTAAAAGTGTTACTAAATATGTGAACACCGAAGATGACCCGCTAGATGTTGATAGACTTTGAGGATGCCTACCTTGTGAATTCAGGTTACACATATGAAATTAAAACATTACATATGTGTATTTGAACTTATTTACTGTTTTTTCTATATGTATTTAAGGTAAAGATAAGAGAAATTCAAGTGGGCCATCCGTTGTTGATAACAAATCCTCCATTGTTGAAGGATGTAGTAAAAAAGCTCTTAATAGGAAACAAATTGGTGAAAGTAAGTTATGAATGAACTGTTAGACACTTGTGTAAAGTCAACTATTTATTTTGTAGGTATGATGCATACAATTTTTTTCATATATGAATTTTTTTATATATGAATGGATACATTTCTTAATTAACAAAAATATACCCTGATGATGTACGCATCTTCTTGATTGAGAATATGGTATGACGTATTATTTGATTGAACGTATTCGTTTGAATCACCATTAATGTTATTCAAGCACTGATTATCCATTTGAATTGAGATCTCGCTAACTGCAATGTAGAGGCTCTTTTAACGATTAAATCAACTAGTTTTAAAGATAATAGATAACATCAAGTAAATCATACCTGCGTCTTCAATGGATTGTGGATTAGAATGTTTGTGATTGCGAATATTTTAGCATGATGTATTACATGATAATCGTGGAATAGTTGATAACCCCTATAACTGACTGGAACTGAAAGAGATAAATAAGAGATTCCATTTAATGAACGTGAGAAATATAATATTGACAAATTACAATAATAACCTTATAGGAAAAAAAAAGAAAAACAAAAAGAAATTTTGTGATTGGTCCATAAGAGTTTTCATAGTTTTTAACTTAATGGGTGGTTCTCATTTGAACCCTTCTCTCTCTCTCTCTCTCTCTATATATATATATATATTGTTTTCCTAATGAGTGAAAAATGATTTATATGAAAAAAAATAAAAAAGTTAGTAATAGCTATGCGTTTTGTTTTGTTATTGGCATGATGATTTTGCTCCGTGGCGCCTCTTCCACCGTCAAAGTGGGGTGGGAATGCTTGCTTGTCTTTCAAAACAATCCATCCTCTTATCATTACATGATAACCAAAATGATTGATTCAATATTTAACCTGTCTTAAAAGTGAAATCGTTAATAAAAGTATCAAGCCTCTAAAAATATATGGTTTTTTTTATATAATTGACATAATTGATGATTGAATATTGAAATGCGGATGGTAAATAAATAAAAATATGTGGCAAAGTTAAATGTGAGTGAGTAGTGATAATTTGATTAAAATGTGTGTAAAGTAAGTAAAATGTTTAAGTGAGTTGATGTATTTGAGACATAGTGAAAATATTAGCGAGGAGTGTTTGATGGTACAAGTGATCTTGGCTATCACTCGTTGGTTGATTTAGAAATCTAGAAAAGAAAAAATCTTTGAGGAGAAAGCTTTCTTGGTGGCCAAAGTGATAAATGAAATCAAAATTACTTCATTCATAGGAGTAAAGAACCGGAGTAAACGGTCCTCGTTGGAGTGGGACAATTGATGCAGGTTTAATTTTGTTAATTTCACCTTGCAAGGTGTTTGTTTATTGTTCAGCCCGTCTATTTCCTTTTTGTGTCTTGTACTTAGGTCTTTTGCTTCTTGTTAGTTGTTTGGTTTTCTTTTAATATATTGGCCTTTAAAAAAAAACAGAAAGTAAGTTGAATGAGTTAATTTCTTAGGGTCACTATCACACCATGATAGTGAGGAATCTCTACAATTATAGTGCCATCAACGATTTACGGTTATTAGATTTACAACGTAAGATTGCAAAAGTTTAAATATAATATTAGTTAGGTGGAAAGAAATACAGCTCGTATTAGTCGAGCTGAAGCCTAGATCTTTTACATAACAAAAGGTATTAGAGTTTATGACCCTTCGTAGTAGCCAGTTTGGCAATTGGTTGAACTTAAGCAAATCAGATTTGGGCATTCATGATAGGCTTACAAGCTTAATCAACATGGCATTCGGTAAGACAGTAAAGCCTTGAATGCTGGGTAGTTTATCAGCATAAACGCTAATCAGCATAAGCCTAATTCATCACTAGCCTTACGAGAGTGACCATTAATCAAAAGATGATGGCATTATTCATACTACTTAATCTATACTTCTTTCGTCATGGGGCTTGAACCTGCCATATGAGGGACCCCTGAATGCTGCCAGGCTAGAAACCCGTAACCAGTTCATAAGCTGATCACCATCACCATCAAACATTGTAATTAAATTTAGTGTTTATAGAAATTTTGTTATTTGGTTTTGAAAAGATAGTCAAGTTGAATAGCGAACAGAAAAATATGCAACAATTCTTGCAAATCTTCCAAGAGTTTTTGAGCTATGTTTTATGCCAAGACTAGTTTTTTAAAAATCATACTAAATTTATTCCATGCAACCCAAAAATAAACAGTCGAAATAATTCTTTTGGAAAACAACTTATACGCGATTCAAATTTATCTAGTACGACGGTTTGGCTACACACTTCGCTGCATGCCCAAACTTTGTATACACACGAAAACCACAACCAGAAAATAAAATTATGATGAAAACTAATTAACTGAATGAAAAAAAAAATCTAACAACCGCATTTCTAAAATACAATAGCTACCAACACTTGAGCACATATGTAACTAATTAAGGCTCAATTTTCTATTCCACATATATCCTGTCTGATACCCTCATCCAATCATCCTGCACAGATCTATAATATTAAAAAACGAAAATAACATTAAAACGTTACTCTTTTAACATATCTACTTACTTGACTTTTAATTAGGGATGTATTCATCCCGAATAAGAGCTAAGTGCAGCAACAACTGAACCCGTGGTCTCAAGAGTTGAGGCTGCATCTGGTATATCTTTCAATGCAGGAGTGACCTTCAAAGATGGATACAACCAACTTTTAACAGAATCCATGAAAGAATTCGGGTCAAAATTCAAAATAGCATCCCAATCAACTTGACGTCCTTCCGGTATGCTTCCAGTAAACTCCATATTAGCAGCTAGAAGTAGTCCAATCATCACTGAAAACCCAACAACAGCCGACCCTCGTGATAGTGGCATGAAGTTGTACCTGACATCAGAACCACCACCAACCGTCGTCATATTAAACTTTCAAACCAAGAACTTATATTAAGTTTCAACAGAATAAGCCTTTACCAGTAATATGTCATCCTTAATATTGCTTCTCTGACATTCTCAAGTGTACCAAAATCATTTGACCCGTATGTCTCACCACAATATGCATTACATAACACCTGCCAATTCAGTGTGCTTTTCATTAATATATGTGTATATGTATATATTTTTGACTAAATATATTTCAGATCAGAGTGCATACTTCCCAGCATGATGTCATCTCGGCATCAAAATGATCCCATCTAGCAGGTGTACACGGCGTCCGAATTGAAAAGTCAAACCCACGTTCTCCTCTGAGGTGGCATAAGCAAACAAGTAAAAAACTAGGAACAGGAAAAATGCATTGAGCAGTTTAATGTAACTTACGTTTTAACTAGAGTAATCCTTGTTCCTTCCAGTCGTTTCCTGAAAAAAGTAAAACCAATGCAATAATGAAAAATAAACATAATGAAGCAATAATAGTTAAGTATGATATGTTCTTAGTTCTTACTCTTCAAAAGCTGTACTATTGCACCAAGTAGCCAACCAGAAATCTTCACCAACAACTTTGTAAAGATCAGCACATGACTCAGCTTTCAATATCTGCAAATTAATTTGATAAAAAAACCATCTAATAGTATTAATATATTGGGAATCTACCATAAAAACCAGCATACTTCCTGCCTTTTCCTGTCAAAGTCTCAACGTTTTTTGCACATAAAAAAAAAACCAACATACATTCTGTTTTTTATCATAAAAAACTCCCTGAACATGTTAAATTTGAAAAAAAAAATAAGTTTTTAATTATGATTGGATGAAATCATGAATATACTATTTGACAAATTACATTGTAATATCGATAAAAATCATTTGTTTATAACTTTTTAACGACTTTAAATTTACACAAACCATTTTACATGTTTTTAGTTTTTTAGTTTATTTTGAGTTGCATCATCTACGTTTTTATTATAGTGTTTTTGAAAAGATTATTTGTCATTATCAACTTACTGAATTAAAAAACAAAACAGAAAAGACAAATATTAAACGGATTTTGCTTCGTCATGTGTCCAATTTAAAACATCAGTTAATCTCAATTCTTTTCTCATGTAGCATCAATAAGAGTAAAGGATACAACTTTGTTCATATCTAAAATGTGTTGGGACATGTTAAAAATTGTTAAGGGAATTTTATTAAAAAAAAATGAAAGTATGGTGGTTTTTTATGTGTAAAATATTTTTAAGGGACTTTTATGAGAAAATACCGAAAGTATGTTGGTTTTTTTATAGTATTTGCCCTAATATATTTGGTGACTTTAGAATAGTAAAACTCACCTCTTCTAGTTTTCCATCTTTGGATAAATCAATGGTCCCATCAGCCTTATTATACACAAGCCCATGTTCCTTGACTACTGTCTTTGCAACATCTAATGTTCTTTGAAAGTGTAGATGGTAACGAGTGACTTTAGCTTGCCCAAGAATAAGAGGCGTGTGAGATCCAAATCCAGTATTGAACTCCTCACTTAATTTGTTGACCCAAACAACCGAGTCACATGGCTCAGAAATCTGTCTCCATTTCACAGCCATTGAATAAAGATGAAGCCATGAGAAAACCGACTGTCCTGTTGACTTCTCTTCCAATGCACTTGAGGTTGAAGTTTCTGAGTTGCTGTTATGGCTGGGAATTATTATTCTCTCTTTTCTCCGGGGCCGCCTTCCACTTTTAGATGTACTCTTATTAGAAAACCGCCATTCTGATTGCAGTGAACGCCAAATCTTAGACACCTTTTGTGCTATCTCAATAGCAGCAAGTCCCGCCATTCGATGCTGAAACAAATGGAGAGGCGTGTAAATATAGTAATAAGATAATAAAAAATGAAATTGAATTTAAACTTTAAAGACATCATGATAAATCACCTGACGCCTATTAGGCAAGAAGCCTTGGCAATGATATTGGATTGATTTGCCAATACGATCAGCAGCAAGCAGAAGTGCGATCTTTGGTTTTGTTAAGTTAAAATCTTGTTTCTTCAACTTTGCTTTTCTTAGAGGAGGTTGCCTGAAAACTTTCTCACACACATTTTTGGGATGTAATCTTTTGCACCAGTATTCCTGTAAAGAATAAATATTAAATAAGCCTCTTCAACCAAATTGAAAAAAAAAATAAAAAAATAAATAAAATGTTCACATGTACCTTAAACAAGGGGTCAATATCACCATCTATATCAAACCAGCAAAATTCGCTATTAGCTTTTGCAGAAGTATACAAGGCGATTTCTTTCTGCATCAGAGTTCAATAGCAATTGGTTATCATTGGTTCAGGCATTAATAAACAAATTTGATGTGCAAAAATTGAAAAACAGAAAATTTGGTACCTGATAGAAGGCCAGGCATTGAAGGACAAATTTGTCCATTGAGTCTAGCTCCAAATCCAATGCAGCATCATAATCCTTTACCTGTTACATAAAACAAATATCACCATCATTCAGTGGATACGTTAAGAAAACTACATCTGTGTAGCAAACTTTTCAGTGATAGGAAGTTAACAGTATATCATACAGCTTCTTTATATTCTCCAATAGCATGGTGGCAAGAAGCCCTTAGATATAGACACTCTATGTTTGAGCTCTCAATGCTTAGCCCAATCGTTAAATCTTTGATAGCATTCCTGCAATAGTAGTTGAAAAATATGGACACTTAGAGAGTAAAACAATATGATGTGAAGTTGAACAAAACCAAACGAACTCATTATTAAAAGATCAAACACATAATTTGATATGATTGTATTCCTTAAAATATAGGCAGGAGTGTGTATTGAGAATGCTGGTGTGTGTGTGTTTGGGAGGCTTCTAGTCAACACACCTGTGATCTCCCATGGCATGAAGTAGCAGTCCACGCAGATGATATCCTTTAGCAAACCTATTTAAGAATTGCAAGTTTTGTATCATCTTAAACCTTTCAGCAGTATGACATGGAAAACTGGGCAAATGACAGGTTCATTAAAGAGCACCAAACCTTTACCTTGCATCAATTTGCAAAACCTGTTTAAGGCAATCCAAAGCCTTCGTTGAATTTACCAAATCTTGATATAGCTGATAAAAGAATAAACACACACAGTTCAGCACATTGTCTAGCTACTGAAAGGGTGTAACGGGGAAAGAGTAACAATTTAAATAGTATAAGATCTTTTACTATTTATAATATAAGCCATATAAAGTCAGGAGAGGATTCTAGGTCCCATCATCTTTTATTATTTGTTATATGAACCATATAAAGTCAGGAGAGGATTCCAGGTCGCACCAAATGTTAATTAAGCAGAAAAAAATAAAGTGATTCAGCATCTTATGTATACCTGAGCTAAATGACCCCATGCCTCAAGAAACTTTTCATCAATTTGAATTGCTTTCATATGCGCTTCCTCAGATTTTTTATATTCACCAACTGATGACAGTGCCAGACCCTGTAAAATAATGCGTTTCAGTATTACTGTATTACACAAAACAATGTAATAAAGTAATGATTCAATTTCATGTGCCACTAACCAAGTAAGTGTAAGCTGATTTGTTATCCTTATCAAGTTTTACACATGCAGACAGGTCCTCAATGGCAGCATAGAAATCCTTGAGCTTAAAGTTGACAATTCCTGCATCAGATTCAACGTTCAAACCATGTAAATACAGTTAAAATCAAGAGATTATCTTTAAACAGAAAGCAAATATGTAGAAGATAAAGATAACAACTATAGACAAGATATCCTAAAATGAAGGGTAAATTAGCCCAGGTTAACTATCATACCCCTTTCATGCAATATATCTGCTGAGTCAGGCTCAAACTCTAAGGACTTGGTCAAATCTGCAATCGCCTGTACAATAACTATATTAGATGCAAGAGACATGCATAAACAAATTTAAGAAATGAGCATTATGCTTAGTGATACAAGATAATCACAACTAAGAAAGAATGAATTGATATTCAACATTTAACAAGATAATGATAACTAGGCGAACAAACTGAACAGTCTGAACGAGTAGAAAGAAAACCTGACCTCACTAGATTCTCCTAAAGCAGCTCGGGCCTGCCCTCTTCGTTTCCATGCCTCACCAGCTGATGGATTTGATTGTATAGCCTATAAAAAGATAATGTAAGGGAAATGATAATTAAACGACACATGCTATGTATCTTGAAGCAATGAAGCTTTGAGTACCTTTGTAAAATCAGCAATGGCTGAATCGAGCTCCCTTTTAAATGCATAAGCTGTTCCCCTTCCTATTAGTGCTTCAGGGTAAGTAGGATCTTCTCTCAAAATCTGTACATGACAAAACAACAAAAGGGGGAGACGGGGGAAGAAACCATCAATGCAAGTGTTACAAAATCATGCAATATAGTCCATATACAGATAGGTATGAAAAATAACATAATTCTTTTAAGGAAGATTAACCTGGTCAAAGATGGATATGGCGCGAGCATACTGTCCTTCATTCACCTATAATAACAGAAAGTTCACTTCAAACCAGACCATTCAAACAGAATTAAGGATAAAAAGAAGAGATGAGAGAAGAGATGAGGAAATTACAAAAGAAAACCAAATAGGTAACGCAAGACAATAAATATAAACGCATACTGCACTAAGGTTTCTAATCTACATAAGCATACAGAAGCTAATAGCTCAATATGAAAACAGTTTTGATGGCCTTATACTATGATGGACATACTCTAAACAGGGAAACAAGGCTTATACTATCATGGACATACTCTAAACAGGGAAACAAAAGAGTACTTTTTCTAAAATCACCCACGTACTAACAAACAATCATGTCCTCCAAAAAAACTGTCATGAATGAATGAAAGAAAGATGCAAGCGAAGTAAAAGTTAATACATCAGAAAACCTTCATGTAGCTAACATTTGTATGAATCCATAAACTAATCATAAACCAAAAGATAAGAAAATATGGATTCAACAAACCTGGGCAATTCCTCGTGATAATCGGAAATCAACATTTATTGACTTGGACTTTGAGATCCTAGTAACAGAAAACTTTTTACTCCCCTTGGAGTTATTACTTGATTCACTGGGCAGGTCAGGTATATCACCTGATTTACTGGGAACTAAGGAAATTTTAGTGATCGGATCAGGTTTATTGCGGCTATCACTAGTACTACCACGTGCTTCAGATCTGGCACCAAAGTCAATGGATATGTTGCAGGTACCATTTTGCTGTTTTTCATTATTTCCATTTTGACCCATGTGAAAACCTTTTAAACCCTCAACTTTCTCTTTCTTACTAGACCCATTGGGTATGTAAAATATCTCATTTGGCTTGCTTTCTGTCTGCAACGCCTCACTTGAATCACCACAAGGTTCAGAATCAAAACTTGAAACAGCACGAGTATTACAAGTTTCACTAGATTTGCAAGAATTAACTGGTTCAGATTTGGGTACAGCACATTCAGATAACTGCTTAGCATCTTTATCATTGGAAGCAGCCGTACTCTTTTTTGCAGCGGTCAAAAGCTCTTCCAGCTCAAGAAGCTGCTTCAAATCGGTAGACTGACGAACAGCGTGTTCGTAACCTTGTTCCCAAACCAATACAGCATCATCTTTCCTTCCCAATGCAGAATATGCACGGCCTAGATCAAAATTTTGAATACAACTTTTAGAAGAATGCTTAAAACTTTATTTAAGATCCCAAAAGGAACTTTGAAGCAGATAAAACATATATGCACACAAGAACTAGAAGTGATGAAACATGAATAACTTTAAAAGCATAGAGTTCAGTTTGATCACAGAAAAATCTTAGGCATCGGTATGTATATTATTATATTGCACTGGCACTATAAGAAGTTTATGACCAAATGGCATCCTATATTTTTGTGTTTGAGCCGAAGAGACACATGCCTGAGTTAGGAACTACTTGATGCCTAAGAAATAGAAGCACAACCAATTTATTGATGCTCGAAGACACAATTTCTAGCAAGAATCCTGAAAAAAGTCTTTTATTGTGTAGCTTCTGCCTCCATTAGCAAGAGTTTCAATTTGTAATAATGGGCATTTCATCAAAGTGCAGTGTCTTGAATTTCAAAATTTTAATATAATATAAATAAACTTATAAAGGTCATCTAGCATCAGATAAATCCTGATTTCACTTGTTGCACATCATGTATTGTTAGATAACAGAATGATTGATGTAATTTTTTTTTATCAACAATGGGAAATGCACTCAACACAAACTCTCTTTGCACACAAAAATATCAATTTTGTCGACGGAAATGGGTAGAAATTGCCTTTTGTCAAAAGTTGGATATGACCTGTCATGGTACCCAAAATGCACAGCATTAACTAACATATAGATATATTATGCTGCCACCTATGCATCAATCCTCTTTTCGCTTTTTCGGTGTGCCAAGAGGTACATAATGAGTTAAGTTTTCTTTGTCAGCACTTCTGTGAAGTAAACTATCAGGTTTATGCTATTCTGAAAAAATGAAAGCCAGAATGCATGCCTAGTACTAAGGTATTTGCTTAACTTCACCCTAAAAAAAGCAGAAACAAACAAGGAAATAGGAGATATGTGACAATGAGTAAGAGAGGTTTCAAGCTTCTGCGCCAATGGTTTTGAGCATACACTATTGATAACTATTAGCAAGATTGAGAATCCAAGATTGTTCCATCTATAGAAATATGTCTTGCCTTGGAAAATTTGCATATATAAAAAGATATGCATGTGTCCCAAATTAGACGGAAAGGTTTCAAAAGGAAAAAAAGAACCTATAAAGCACTGAAACCTAAAACAAAACATATGGTATTGACCTTCCTATCATCAATGTTCCAGACAGTTTCGGGGCATGGATAGCATCTTTTTTTTCATGCTCTCCTAATCCAGTGGTCTACACTACTCATGGTAAGGTTGAGGACAATCATGAGACCTAACAAACAAGTGCATGTTGATCTAACAAACCATGTCTATACAAAACAAAAGTGGATACACATATCAAAGTCAGATATATCACACATAAACAGCAGTTGTACATTGTATGACAAGGAGTTAAGACACAAGGTTTCCAGAGCAGATAATCTACCGAATCATCATGCAGTTGCTAGAATTCGTATCCTGCGCTTAATAGTCACATGGGATGAGTATGAATTTGGTATGATGCATGCAATCAAGGCGTATAAATAGTGCATCAAAAGAATACAAGTTGTGTAGAACGATGAATAAATAGCACATGTCATTGCTAAATCTTTGAAGAACTCGATTTACAACATAAGGCAATGCCTATCCACAGAGCCATGTCAAACCAACATGAATGAGACTTAAAAACAAAGGATGGATCTTTTGACCAAATAGAACCAAAAATCTAACATCTTGTCTAGTTGAATGTTCAGTAAATCATAGCATCTTGTCTAGTTATATGAATATTCTGCAAACGTGGAGGCTAGTGTTTAACGTCTATCTAGAAGTGACAATCAGATATACTCGTGGTTGTAAAAATCCCGATTCATCGCTGTTTGGTCAAAATCGGTCAAAGTTGAAAAGTTTATATATAAAATTTGGTATATTTGAAATGTTACATATAAATTCCAATCCAATTAATCCTAATTAATCCCTGTCCCTACCTCACCGCCGACTAGTGCCTAGCGAGTTCTACAACACTTATACTTATGGCCACACACACTAGTAATTATTAATTCATAACATCGTAATTATTACCTCTTTAACAAATTAGGTCACAACAAATCATCTGCCTATATCAATTAACAGTGCTGGCAATTAATCCAATTAATCGGAGAATAATAAGAATACGAATACACCTTTTAGGATATAAGCTTGAAGAAGAGTAGGATCAAGGTGCAGCGCCTTATCACAATCCTTAACCACATGTTTATGAAGCTCCAATTGACTATAGCAGTAGGCACGGTTACTACAACAACAATTAATCAACATCAATTAGTCAATTACAAATCAACTTAATAATAATAATAACAAATCGTCTGAAAACAAATAATAATAATAATAAAAAACCTAGAGAGAGAGAGAGAGGCACACACCAGATATCCTGAATAAGAGACGATTGAGCGAGGAGGTTATCGAGGACGCGAATGGCTTTAGACCAGTCGCGAGAAGTGCAGAATTTGGCGAGTTCAGCTCGTTCAGAAGACATCAGATCGGTGTTGTGGTTCAGACCAGAGTGGAGATGTGATAATTAACGGGCGGAATCGGACGGTACGGCAACACGTGGTGGGAAATGGAAGCAGGGGATAGGGTGAATGGACTTAACGCCGTAACCATTCCGTTATACGGCTTTTTCTAAAAATAACCGCAACGAAATGTTGCAAGTTTGAATACGAAAATTGGGTATAAATGAACCGGAAGAAGTAACCATTTGTAGTTGGTACGGGTACTCAATCCTTTTTGAAAAAGGGTAATGGGCATTAATTTTTTATAAATGAAAACTTAATGTCGAATGTCTTTAAAGCGAAATATTCACGTTGTAATGGAGAAAATGATAAATGGCTTCATTTTACGGGAAAATGGTGAATTATGGCGTAGTTATGATAATGTGTACTTTTGTGCTTTGATCACTCGTACATTATCATTAACAGCTCGGTTTTGAATAAAATTTATATTGATATGCAGATTTTTTTTTTAAAGCACGAGGCACCGGCATACTTGAAACGTTATAAACATCGTATTTTAAAACAGTGTTGTTTCACCGGATCTTTGAAGATCCAAGGAGGACAAGAATATGAAAATGTCAATTACCCCTCTTTGGTTTGTTCCTCCATCTTATTTAAAATAAAACCATGTGCTTGTGCTTATTTTGGTACTATGAACATGTGTGACTAGATTCATTGTGTTTTGTTTAAGTGGATGATATAAATTGTAAAAGCCTGTAACATATTTGTCGAAGCACGAAATGAATCTTACCTGATCCATGACGATGTTTCCACGGATTTTCGAGATGAACGAACCACGTCTTGATCTTCTTCTTCAGCGGCTGCGCCTGTGACCTGCAATGGTTTCGGGGGTGTGGAGGCGACTGCTAAGATATCCTGAGGAAGCTTACGAGCTATAATAATAACGAAGCTTGCGCGCATGGCGACTTATGAGCTGTAATAATAATGAAGCTGGCGCGAGAAGCGACTTACGAGCTAAAATAATAATGAAGCTGGCGCGAGAGGCGACTTACGAGCTAAAATAATAATGAAGCTGGCGCGAGAGGCGACTTACGAGCTAAAATAATAATGAAGCTGGCGCGAGAGGCGACTTACGAGCTAAAATAATAATGAAGCTGGCGCGAGAGGCGACTTACGAGCTAAAATAATAATGAAGCTGGCGCGAGAAGCGACTTACGAGCTATAATAATAATAATGCCTGCGCGCGAGAGGCGACTTACGAGCTGAGAATGATATAGCCTGCGCGTGAGGCGCCTTACGAGCTATGAGAATAGTAAAGCCTGCGCGCGAGAGGCGTCTTATGAGCTTTGAGAATAATAATTAAGCTGGCGCGCGGGGCGACTTACGAGCTGAGAATAATAAAACCTGCGCGCGAGGGGCGTCTTACGAGCTGTAGCATAATAAAGCTTGCGCGTGAGGCGTCTTACGAGCTAAGAATAATAAAAGCCTGCGCGCGAGAGGCGTCTTACGAGCTTTGAGAATAATAATGCCTGCGCGCGAAAGGCGACTTACGAGCTAAGAACAATAATTGAGCTGGCGCGTGAGGCGACTTACGAGCTGTAGCATAATAAAGCTTGCGCGTGAGGCGTCTTACGAGCTAGGAATAATAAAAGCCTGCGCGGGAGAGGCGTCTTACGAGCTGTGAATAATAAAGCCTGCGCGTGAGGCGACTTACGGGCTGTAAGAATAATAACAGCTTGCGCGCGAGGCGTCTTACGAGCTGAGAATAATAAAGCCTGCGCGCGAGGCGTCTTATGAGCTGTGAATAATAAAGCCTGCGCGTGAGGCGACTTACGGGCTGTAAGAATAATAACAGCTTGCGCGCGAGGCGTCTTATGAGCTGTGAATAATAAAGCCTGCGCGTGAGGCGACTTACGGGCTGTAAGAATAATAACAGCTTGCGCGCGAGGCGTCTTATGAGCTGTGAATAATAAAGCCTGCGCGTGAGGCGACTTACGGGCTGTAAGAATAATAACAGCTTGCGCGTGAGGCGTCTTACGAGCTGTGTGAATAATAAAGCCTGCAAGTGAGGCGACTTACGGGCTGCAAGAATAATAACAGCTTGCGCGCGAGGCGTCTTATGAGCTGTGAATAATAAAGCCTGCGCGTGAGGCGACTTACGGGCTGTAAGAATAATAACAGCTTGCGCGCGAGGCGTCTTATGAGCTGTGAATAATAAAGCCTGCGCGTGAGGCGACTTACGGGCTGTAAGAATAATAACAGCTTGCGCGCGAGGCGTCTTATGAGCTGTAATAATAAAGCCTGCGCGTGAGGCGACTTACGGGCTGTAAGAATAATAACAGCTTGCGCGCGAGGCGTCTTATGAGCTGTGAATAATAAAGCCTGCGCGTGAGGCGACTTACGGGCTGTAAGAATAATAACAGCTTGCGCGCGAGGCGTCTTATGAGCTGTGAATAATAAAGCCTGCGCGTGAGGCGACTTACGGGCTGTAAGAATAATAACAGCTTGCGCGCGAGGCGTCTTATGAGCTGTAATAATAGTGGAGCTTGCGCGTGAGGCGGCTTACGAGCTACTTTATGTCACGCGCCACGTGCAGATGTTGCATGCACGTGCGCGTAGACTTTGGTTTTGTGTTATGCGTCACGCGCAGATGTTACGTGCGTGTAGACTGTGACATGTGCGAGCATGTGATGCGTAAGCATGTGTAATATGCGTGAGCATATGTGATGCGTGAACATATGGTATGAGGATTCCCAACCCCTAAGTTTGGCGCGTAGCCATATGGGATATTAGGATTCCCAACCTTGCAGTTTGGCGCGTAGCCATATGGGATATTAGGAGGATTCCCAACCTTGGCGCGTAGCCATATGGGATATTGGGAGGATTCCCAACCTTGCAGTTTGGCGCGTAGCCATATGGGATATTAGGAGGATTCCCAACCTTGAAGTTTGGCGCGTAGCCATATGGGATATTAGGAGGATTCCCAACCTTGGCGCGTAGCCATATGGGATATTAGGAGGATTCCCAACTTTGAAGTTTGGCGCGTAGCCATATGGGATATTAGGAGGATTCCCAACCTTGAAGTTTGGCGCGTAGCCATATGGGATATTAGGAGGATTCCCAACCTTGAAGTTTGGCGCGTAGCCATATGGGATATTAGGAGGATTCCCAACCTTGAAGTTTGGCGCGTAGCCATATGGGATATTAGGAGGATTCCCGACCTTGAAGTTTTGGCGCGTAGCCTGATGCGCGCATGCACGGCGATAGAGTGGTGACTCGCAAGTGCGTGTGCATGGCGGAGGTCTCTTGCGCAAAACCCAGATGGTGGTTTCCGCGGCGGCACATGCACGGCTGCGGAGTGAGAACCCCCGGGCGTGCGTACATGGCGGCGGAAGTCTAGTAACTTCTGGATCTGCAATTTAAGAGTCAGATCTGCAACTTTAGACCTAAAATCCAGGTCTGTAATCTAGACCTAGATCTGGACAGATCTGAAGCCCGGAGCAGATTTAAAACCATCACAGATTCGGAGATCCTGAATCACAGATTCACATATTCGGAGATCTGATCATTCGAATCACGGATTTTCCTTCTTGCCCAGATCTGGAAGCCTCTTTTTAGATCTATGGATCTTTTTGAGCTTTAATAGAACAAGCTTTGAAGCCTTTTTCTGTAAACTTCCAAATCTGTGTTTTTCTTGGGAGAGATCTGACAGCCGAGATGAAGATCGAAGGGCAGTTCGTTGCCGTCCCACGGATGGCGCCAATGTCGAAGCACGAAATGAATCTTACCTGATCCATGACGATGTTTCCACGGATTTTCGAGATGAACGAACCACGTCTTGATCTTCTTCTTCAGCGGCTGCGCCTGTGACCTGCAATGGTTTCGGGGGTGTGGAGGCGACTGCTAAGATATCCTGAGGATTTCTTGTTCACAGACACAAAAAGTGGTGGTGGCTCTTATTGAGCATGACCCATGATAAGGAGGTGGAGACCTCCTTATATAGAGTCTCATGGCCACCATCATGGTACCCTAATGGGCCTAGCCCAGTTAGGGTTACATCCACAAAACCCCCTCGGCCCAATAACATTGTATTAGTCCATACGATAAAATAGGCCAAACATAATAGATTTAGGGTCGTAGAACCGGGTTTTAGTACCATACCCCTACAATATTGTAAAACTATTTATGTGAGAGCAACACTAATTAAACTATCACTTAGTTATGGTAACGATACAATAAACCCTAATTTATATATCCTATCTAATACTCATGTTTAGACCGGAGTGAAAAATAATGAAGCTACAGAAACAATCATGAAAAAAAACATAGAAATGAAAACGTAACTAAACTCCATAACGCCATGATGGAAAACAACGGCAAAAAATTTATGACCATAATTGTGGTGGCATAAGGCACATCAATAGGGTTACAGTGGTAGAAGTTACGATTGCAACGATGAGAACTACAATTGAGGCAAAACGACAGCTGCATGGTGACATGAGCTACGACTGTCCACAATCACGAGATAAGAAAAAAATAATAAAACCTAATATATATGTATGGACATTCTTCGAGGTGAGATGGTGTAATAGAGTAAAAGAGAGAGAAAGTTGTCACACACGAAGAACTATGGGGGAAGAAGAACAACAATCAACCATTAATTGGTGGCGTAGATAGGGATTAGATGGGGGGGAATGCAAGAACTCCAAGACTTACCATAGTGGATATTGAAAATCTAGTAAGATGTCGTAGATTATAAATCAATTATTTATAGGAGTACACGAAAAATAATTACGAGGGAAACTTAATCAAATTCTATCGCCTAATTATGCTAATGATATTACAGTAAGCTATAATTTATATATTCTATCCAATTGATCACTTAACAAAATACAACTGTTATAAATAAATTAATATTATGGTTATCAACACTTAGTATAGATTAGCTTCTTCCTCAAGTTTTTCTCTCCTATAAATATCACATTGTATCTCATTGTATTATACATATTCGATTGATAAAATCTCTCATTTTCTACCTACACGTCTATCTCTTATTCCTTTGCTATTAGGCTAGTTTCGCAACACGTTATTAACAAGAAGCTGTTGATGAAGTTATGACAATCAAAGTTGCTTGAGAGATTTGTTCATCATGTTACATCATTCTTTTCCAAAACCTGGAGCCAAATCACTTGTATCTTATAATTAGGTATGTATTTAATTTAAACTCAAATCATTGGTGGTTAATTTAAAGGTTTGTTCTCAATATTAATTGTGGTTTATTTAGAGTTCAATAAGATGTTAATTACTTAATCGCCAAACGATGTGGTTGCTAACTCATTATAATATTGGTACTAGGTTAGATCCAATGTTACAGGCGTTCGGAAAATATATAAAACTTCATATGTGTGCATGTGTGCGCGCGCGTGCGCTTGTGTGTGTGTTATATACATTTAAATGAATTGTAAATATCATATAATCTAGCATTATTATTATTATTATTATTATTATTATTATTATTATAAGGTATCACATTGTTATCTTAATTAAAAGAACCCAACATACAAAGACAAATAGAGAAAAATAACAATTTAAAACATAATTCTAAGATATGTCATATATTTCTAACTTATACCATGAAACAAAAAAAGACATATTAGTTGAAACATCACCATCTACGGAAGTCATGTGTTGTAAACTATGAAGCGTAAACATGTAGATGTTGTAAAATAAGATGTGTGTTACGAAAACTATTTTTATTGAAATAATAAAATATTTAAGTACATAACATAAAAATGCTAAAAATATGAATATAAAAATGAGATATAATTATAATTTTTATTAAATCGCGCGTTTAATAAAGCAACAATATAAACTAAACCTCGTGACTTAAACCATCATTTCAATCCAAACATCCATACATCCAGTTAAAACGTTCATAAATAATTTCCCAAAATAAAATAAAATAACAAATTTTTAAAATTTAAAAAAAAATAACAACGAAAACAATTAATTGTATTTATTACTCAATAAATGATAGTTGTAACAATTTATTTTGAAACTTTATTCAACTTAGGAGTTAATGCTTAAAATTAATGTTCAAAATTAACATGTGGAAAGTATATAAATGGAAAATTGATGAGTTAAAAGCCCATGTGGACATGCTAGTTGAATGTCATGTGGAAACCTTGTATTGCTTTAATAGTATAGTAAGAAGTAAGATAATATTTATTATTTGGCATAACTAAAAATTAAAATTATTAATTAATAGCCTGTAAACTAAAAGTATAAATCAAAACCTTGTATTGCTTTAATAGTATAGTATGATAAGATTTATTATTTGGCATAATAAAATTTTATTTATTTCTACTGATGAAACATAGATATTACATCAATATAGCAGGTAGGCGGGCAACAAGCTGCGCCGCCACCCCTTTCTGAATTGCAAACCCTAACCTGCTAAAGACATACCCCTGCCCCTTTGGAGTCGACACATTGCTATGCACAACCTGTTGGACCCTGGTTAGAAAACGGATAGCTTCCGGTGCCAAGGAGCCAAATGTATCAAAAGCCAGAGGGACAAAAACATGTTGGCATAATTGAAAATTAATATTATTAATTAATAGTTTGTAGACTAAAAGTATAAATCAAGGTTCTTGATTGTTGAAAAGTAAATTATATAAACCGATAAAGTTTTTTTTCACCTAATTAACCATCAACTATGCTCTTTTAATTATTTTGATGTGCGTATCTTTGATTGTTGTGTGTGTGTGTTTTTTTTTTCCGATCACTTAATACTAATATGAATGAACAATAACCTTTTGGAAAAACTCAAGATCTTCTTTATTTTATTTTACTTTTATGGGTGAATTGAAAACAAGTTGATCTTCCTAAATTTTCAATGAACATTGTTGATAAATTAATTGGTTATTTTGTTGTTTCCATAAAATATATTTATGGAAGGGAATAATAACAATTTTATGGATTGATTGTTGAGTCTTTGTAATTATAATATTGCAATATACTTTTATGTCCACACACTCTTATAAAGTAAAATAGCTTGGTTTGATATGATTGGTTGGAAGATATAGTGTCTAAAAGTATATTTTAAAACCATAGAAGTAAAAATATATGCGAGATAAAAGTATGTTGAATTGCTGATATGAGATTCAATCCCCAAAACGATAAAGAGTTTTGAACTATTGTATATTGTATGTTATATATTAGATAGCTCGAAGAACACATCGATGACTAGTCTTCTTATAAGTTATGGATGTGTTAAATGAGCAAGTTCATATAGTTAAACTCATAATGAGTAAATGCACATCAATAATTGGTTAAGATGGAAAGAAATTTGCGATAGACTGTAAATGTGTAAACATTGATATGAAAACCTCAATAAATGTTCTACGAAGTTATCAAAATACGTATGAACTAAGAATATATGGTCAAGCACAAATCAAAAGATATTCTGATAAACAGGCATATGAGTTTGATAAAAGTTTGCCATATTTTTATCAAAATTTTACTCTTAAAAGTTTATATAATCATAGTTTACAGTGATGATGTATACATCTTGAGAGAAATTCCCGAGCTTTTAGAGGGAGAATTTCTGAAAGACCTTGACACGGTATGATTATTATTGCTTGACTTGCAGTTCGAGTGTATATGTAATTATATGTTTGTCAGTCCATCAAAGTACATCTAGAAGATATTGAGACATTTTACCCTAGACAAATTCATCATTTAAGTACGTTAAACAATGTCCAACAATGCACTTTATTACATTTTCTATCACAATCTTAAGCATTATTGGTTCAAAAGTACCATAATTAAATGCATATGTGCATAAATATTTATTGTTAACCACACACGATTTCTATATCTTTTATTTATATTTGCATGTGTCCAGCTATAAAACATCAGAATAGGCTAAAACATATATTTCAGGTATGAGATATATATGCTTATATTTTACCAACTTATCAAAACAAGTTAGGTTAGTCTTGTCAATGCAGAGAAACACAACAAGGTTATCGATACGGTGGTATATGTTTATTGGAGATTGTCGGGTCAAAGAAGATTGACAAGGAAGATTGGAATTTCTCAACCTCCTCCGAAAAATCTAAGTATGGTACTCGAGCAAGATCAGGCACTCCGAGCAAGGTATTTACTATTTCGAGCAAGATATCTTATTCGAGTAAGGTTATCTTCTAGAATTCTTCTAAGTGTTGGCTTCGAGCAAGTTGCACTTCGTTGAGCAAAGTTGTTCTTATATCAAGTAAGGTTTGTATCCGAGCAAACACTTGATTTATCTTAGCTAAACCAAGTTCACGAGTAAACTGGTTGGTCGAGCAAGGATATTATCATAAGTGGATCTCAAGTATGCTTGACGGGAGTTAATGGAAGTTACTCTAAGTATTACTCCGAGCATAGTTTAATCTTGAGCAAAGCTACAATACCCGAGTATACTTAGCTTACTCAAATAAGTGTAAGACAAAGATTGAAAGGATCCGAGTAATAACTAGTTTGCTCGTGAGGTATATCCGAGCAAAGTTTGGATTTATCATGAAGATTGAAGTCTGTTTGGGAAGAATTAAGTAAAGTCTGCTCGAGGTAATGTTCCGAGCACACCAAGGGATTACAAATTCTTCTTAACAAGGAAAAGTTTACTCGAAGACCTGTTTCTACACTTGTAATTTATTTTGTGATTGTTATGTAATGATTAGGGTTTCAAGAAGGTTCCTCGGGTGCATATAAAAGGAACGATACGTCTCATTAATGAGTATGGCTAGCCGCGCCTGACATTCCACACCTAGAAATCCTAAGATCCTCCATTGTAACCAATTGAAAATCAATATATGGAAATCTTTTGAGTGATCTCGTGTGTGTTTGTATTAGTTGCATTACTATTTTTAGCAACTTTCTAGCCTTGGATAATTCCATTGGCCATAGCTAGAGGTCTTCGCAATCCTAAGTGTTTTCGTGAGTCTTGTCCGATTATTCATAGTTGTATCACGAAATACCGATCAAGAAAGAGATGATGAAATATAAGTTTTCACATGAAGATCATGCAACATTATTCAACTTAAGGATTAGCATATCAAAGGACCAAGAACAAATGATTGACTACAAAAGTTTTGGGCAATTTTCACAAAAGATAGACACTTATTGTTTTAAAGGATATATAAATCAAGGGGAGACAATATGTCACACCCCAACCTAAGGCGGAAATGTCGGGGTGCGAACCGTGGTTCATAGCTCACAAGATACTATCATACAATGTAAAATATGACAATATCTATTTAATTTATTTATTTCAAAATTCAAATAAAGTGCACAAGTTTCCAAACATGACAAATATAACCCAAAACAAATAAATAATCCATAACAAAATAATAATGCAAATATTTCTTGATTTTATTGTCTAAGGTCTTTCTATGTGTTCTTCACCCTAGCTTCCCAACTGGTAACCTGCATATGCGTAGAAAATAAATAGAGATCTGTTAGTAACACATGTTGAGTGAGATGATCACCAGTTTCGACACTAATAATATATATGTATATATATATAATAAATGATAAATGCGCAAACAAAATAATGTAAGTAATAATCAATCAAACCGTGAGCAAATAATGTGTCAGTTGACCGTTGTCTTGCGAATTGGACTTTGGCTACTATGACTAGCATACAAATGTGAGTGTCAGTTGACCATCGCCATGCGAACGGGTTTTGGCTACTAAGACGGCGTATGATCATACTTTAATGTGATTATGATGGGCATCTTCGAATGAGATAAAATAAACACTTAAACAAGTAGCAACTAGCATTTAATAGAAATACACACAATATTTTACGTTTGCTAGTTTATGTATATATATAACTAGATTTTATCTCCCGTATTTATGGGGGTTGCTTTACATTATTCTTTTTTAATATTTATATATGTATATTTGGATTTTAATTTTATTTATTGTAAGAAAGTTAATAATTAATATCCTAGAAGTTTGATGATAAAATGGTTTCACAAATAAATGATATGTTATAATCCGGTTTAAAAGCTATCTGGGTTTGGTGATACCCATTACTCGTTTATTTTCTTTATTATAAAATTGTTTCTTAATTATAAATAATATCTTTTTTTTAAAATAAAATAGGATATTAATTTTTAGTATATCCCTATTTTATAGGATTTTCATATCAAATATTTTATGAGATTAATTTTTAATATAATGAGATGTTATAACCCGTTTAAGAGTTATCTGGGTTTGGTGAGACCTTTACCCGTGAATTCGGGTTAAATGCGTGAGAAGCCTTCATTTACAAATAAAGCAATCTGCTGGCTTGAGATAATGGTTATTTTACATTTTTCGTTTTTTAATATTTATTTTTTGGATTTTAATTTTCTTTACTGTAAGAAAGTTAATAATATACTTAGGGTTTGATGATGAAGGGCTTCATAAATAAATGATATGTTATAACCCGTTTAAAAACTATCTGGATTTGGTGACCCATGACGCTTACGTTTTTTACTATAAAATTGTTTATTAACTATAAATGATATCTTTTTTTTAAATTGGATATTAAATTTTAGTACATCACTATTTTATAGGATTTTCATATCAAATAATTGGTAAGATTACATTTTTTGTTTTTAATATTTATTTTTCGAATTTTTAATTTTCTTTATTGTAAGAAAGTTAATAATATATTTAGAGTTTGATGATGAAAGGGTTTCATAAATAAATGATATGTTATAACCCGTTTAAAAACTATCTGAATTTGGTGACCCATGACCCACTTATGTTTTTTACTATAAAATTGTTTATTAATTATAAATAATATATTTTTCTTTTTAAATTGGATATTAAATTTTAGTATATCCCTATTTATAGGATTTTCATATCAAATAATTGGTAAGATTAATTTTTAACTTAATGAGATGTTATAACCCGTTTAAGAGCTCTCTGGTTTTGGTAAGACCCATACCCATGAATTTGGGTTAAATCAATGAGAGGCCTCCATTTAAAAATCAAGCAATCTGGTAGCTTCCATAAAATGAGGGAGCGACCACATCGCGACACGTAGGATTTTAGGGGTTTCGTTTATATATATATTATAGATAAAAAAATATGAACTAAATACGCATGTGTCCCCAAAATCGTTAAAAATCAGTAAAATGAGAGGGGAATGATATCTCACCTTATTGCTTAGGCGAGTGTGCGAGAAATAAGAATAAAAACCTGATTAAACGAACGAACCGTCCATTAACGTGCTGACTGAGATAAACCAAACATACCTGAAACTTAGATATAATAAACTTTGATTAAAACCGAGAACGTAGCCGCTGGAATCGATCCAAACGGATGTCTAGAACTCCGATTATGTGATATTTAACGTTTAAGCGAGATGGTACTAACCAGAATCCGAACAGCGAGTCAGAAGTCGGGCAGCCTTAAAATCACGAGAAAAAATAATAGTCTTCTGGACCGAAATTCGGTTCCGACCAGAAGTGATAGAAAACGATTAGCCAAAGTTGTTGACTAATATGCCCTTAAGCGGGTTGAAATCAAATTGATTCGTCAATTCCCCTAAATCTCATAAATTGATCGAGGGTTATTGACTAAAGAATAATAATAAACAATTTATCAGATAATAACTTACCCGGAAAATGCTTGAATCGATGGGAAAACGGAGTCAAAGGTCGGTAGGACAACAAAGTCAACACAAACACTTGAAACCTTGAGTAAAATAGTAAAAACGGAGGTGAAACCGGATGTTTTATGAGGGTGACGGCTGAGAGAGATATTATTAGGGTTTAGGAAAGTATTTGACAGATGATTTATGTCTTATTTATATAGGATAGGTAAGCACAAGTTAATTTTAGTTAAAAAGCTCGTTTAAGTAACCTAATATCGTTTTAATGACTAAATCAACTTAAAACTCATCAAAATTCGTTCTTGTTGAATGGGTTAATGAATTTGAACATGTACCAAGTCTAGGTTAGTTTTCTTGAGGCTTAAAACATGCTATTTGGTCTAAAATAACCGATTTTGCACTAAAATACGAACTACGAAACAAAATAACAAAGGAAGCTGGTATAGATTTGTGTCCGCACCCCGTGGTCACCACACCTCTCTTGGTCGCGTGGCGTGGCTTGGCCAAGGGGCGGGGAACTTTGTTTTTTGGCATATTTAGTCCTTGTGCTTTAAAAATGCCAATTTATGATATTTTAAGAGTTTTTAAGCAAGAAATGACAAGTTTAAACAACACAAATGGTAGGAAATGAAAATGCATCAATGAAAATTTATAGATGTATGGTTTTATTAATAATAAAGATCTGAATCATATCCTCGAATCGGTTTAAATATAAACGAATACAAATACAAAAAGTCCAAGATATTACACAATACGCATTGCACTCCTTTTCCTTAGCTATGGTTTTGTCCCATTGGGTTTTCCCGACAAGGTTTTTAATGAGGTCGCATTTCCAAGTGTTTTAAGTTGATAACCAGAGGTGTCATAAATAAATTAATATTATGGTTATCAATGCCTATAGATTAGTTTATTCCCCAAGTTTTTCTCTCTTATAAATATCACATTGTATCTCATTGTATTCTACACATTTGATTAATGAAATCTCTCATTTTCTCCCTACGCTAGTTTCTGAACAATAACTAAGTTTTGTTCTTTTATGTTGGAACAAATTGAGTTTGCATAGTGGTGATAATTTTAGGCTTATTGTGGGTTTATGCATGCTATTGATTGTATTTAACCTCTTGACTAATAATTTTATAATTCTCACATTGTCGATTGCTAGAACTTAGTCTAGAAGTTGATTTGACTGACATCTAGATTAAGCACATAAAAATCGGAAGATTGTATATCTAAATCTCTACTATATATAGCACAGGAGAGAGAGCAAATTAGCATGCTTTGTAATTAAGTAATATACAAGCTAACAAGCACATGGTAAAGCCTATATAGCATGTTAACAAGGAGCCATATAGTATTTGAAACGTAAAATGCACTTCAATTCATTTAAAATATTTACAATTTTTCAGTCTTAACTTTTGCTATCTTTAACCATTTATTATTATTTATTTTAGTTTTAAACCAACTTCCCCCCCCCCCCCCCCCACACGATTTTTAAAACGACATAACTTTTTCATACATCAATATTTTTAAAAAAAAATTGCATCATAAAGACGAGTATTTTATTTTCTTTAATTTAAGTATGATATTGTTAAAGTTTTTTTCAAGTAAAAAAATTAACATGCTGCGTATGGGTGTTCGACTTAGACGGTTTTTAAGTTAAACATGTGAGCCAAACCGTTAGTAACGACTATTTGTTGTCAAAAATAGAAACTAAACCGTTGAATATTGAAAGCGAAAGTTAAAGAAAAAAACCACCCATGAAACCTAACCAATTACCGATTTAAACGGTTGTAAGGCTTCGAAACTAACCATGAGCACCCATAACTATTACGTGATTTACCAGGGTTTGCGTTCAAACATTCGCCGCATCGCGCAGGCACTTGTTTAGTACTATATATAACACATGAGCGATAGGAAAAATTAAGATGATATATTCACAAATTTTTAAACACATAGTATAAACTTAAAGAGGGCAAAGTAGTCATTCTAACATTAAATTTCACATGTATTTCTCTAATATAGTTAAAATATTGACGCAAATTTAATCAACTTTTGTAAATTTAAAAAATAGTTACAACTTTAACCATTTACCTTTTATTCATCTATTCTTATTAATTTCATTTTTAACCCAAATTCCCTCAGGATTCCTAAACGGTCAATTTTTTCATACGTTGATAATTTAAAAAAAATTGCACCATAAAAATGAGCATTTTATTCTCTTTAATTTGAGTATAATATTGTCATGGCTTTTTTTAGTTATATATATATATAAACATTTTACGTATATGCGTTTGCAGTCCGATTTTGATGGCTTGAAATTAAACCATGAGCTAAGCCGTTAGTAACGGTTTTTTGCCGTAAAAAATAGAAACCGGGCTGTTGAAAATTGAAACCCAACCAAGCCAAACCATTATGAACGGTTATATTCCAATTTCGTTTGTACTTTGATAATAAATTAAGTTTAAAAATAATAATTATTAATCTACTTACCAATAAACGGTTTCAAGGTTTTAAACGGAACAATGAACACACATAAATCTATTATGTAATTACAAAGGTGTCGAAGCACGAAATGAATCTAACCTGATCCATGACGATGTTTCCACGGATTTTCGAGATGAACGAACCACGTCTTAATCTTCTTCTTCTTCTGCTTGAGACCTGCAATGGCTTCTGGGGGTGTGGGGGTGACTGCTAAGATATCCTGAGGATTTCTTGTTCACATACACAAAAAGTGGTGGTGGCTCTTATTGAGCATGACCCCTTAACAAGGAGGTGGAGACCTCCTTATATAGAGAGCCTCATGGCCACCATCATGATACCCTAATGGGCCTAGCCCAGTTAGGGTTACCTCCACAAAACCCCCTCAGCCCAATAGCATTGTATTAGTCCGTGTAATAAAATAAGCCAAACATAATAGATTTAGGGTCGTAGAACCGGGTTTTAGTACCATACCCCTACAAGCCCCCCAAGTCCAGCGTTGCTCCTGGGCGCGCAAGCGTCTAGGTGGAGCGCTGGACTTTATAAGGTGTGAGGCGGTTTTTTCCCTTTTCTTTGGCCTTGTCTTTATTGTCTTTTGAGTTTTGAGAGGTTTTCTTCATGATGGTGACATGTTGTAATAAAAGCCTGCGCGCGAGGCGACTTACGAGCTATAAGAATAATGAAGCCTGCGCGCATGGCGACTTACGAGCTATAAGAATAATGAAGCTGGCGCGAGAGGCGGCTTACGAGCTATAATAATAACGAAGCTTGCGCGCATGGCGACTTATGAGCTGTAATAATAATGAAGCTGGCGCGAGAAGCGACTTATGAGCTAAAATAATAATGAAGCTGGCGCGAGAAGCGACTTACGAGCTATAATAATAATGAAGCTGGCGCGAGAAGCGACTTACGAGCTATAATAATAATGAAGCCTGCGCGCATGGCGACTTATGAGCTGTAATAATAATGAAGCTGGCGCGAGAAGCGACTTACGAGCTAAAATAATAATGAAGCCTGCGCGCATGGCGACTTATGAGCTGTAATAATAATGAAGCTGGCGCGAGAAGCGACTTACGAGCTAAAATAATAATGAAGCCTGCGCGCATGGCGACTTATGAGCTGTAATAATAATGAAGCTGGCGCGAGAAGCGACTTACGAGCTAAAATAATAATGAAGCTGGCGCGAGAAGCGACTTACGAGCTGTAATAATAATGAGGCTGGCGCGAGAAGCGACTTACGAGCTGTAATAATAATGAGGCTGGCGCGAGAAGCGACTTACGAGCTATAATAATAATGAAGCCTGCGCGCATGGCGACTTATGAGCTGTAATAATAATGAAGCTGGCGCGAGAGGCGTCTTATGAGCTTTGAGAATAATAATTAAGCTAGCGCGTGAGGCGGCTTACGAGCTGAGAATAATAAAGCCTGCGCGTGAGAGGCGACTTACGAGCTAAGAATAATAAAGCCTGCGCGCGAGAGGCGTCTTACGAGCTTTGAGAATAATAATTGAGCTGGCGCGTGAGGCGGCTTACGAGCTGTGAGAGTAATAAAGCTTGCGCGCGAGAGGCGTCTTATGAGCTTTGAGAATAATAATTAAGCTAGCGCGTGAGGCGGCTTACGAGCTGAGAATAATAAAGCCTGCGCGCGAGAGGCGACTTACGAGCTAAGAATAATAAAGCCTGAGCGCGAGAGGCGTCTTACGAGCTTTGAGAATAATAATTGAGCTGGCGCGTGAGGTGGCTTACGAGCTGTGAGAGTAATAAAGCTTGCGCGCGAGAGGCGTCTTATGAGCTTTGAGAATAATAATTAAGCTAGCGCGTGAGGCGGCTTACGAGCTGAGAATAATAAAGCCTGCGCGCGAGGCGTCTTACGAGCTAAGAATAATAAAGCCTGCGCGCGAGGGGCGTCTTACGAGCTGTAGCATAATAAAGCCTGCGCGTGAGGCGTCTTACGAGCTATAAGAATAGAGCTTGCGCGCGAGGCGTCTTACGAGCTAAAAGAGTAGTAACAGCTTGCGCGCGAGGCGTCTTATGAGCTGTAATAATCGTGGAGCTTGCGCGTGAGGCGGCTTACGAGCTACTTTATGTCCCGCGCCACGTGCAGATGTTGCATGCGCGTGCGCGTGGACTTTGGTTTTGTGTTATGCGCCACGCGCAGATGTTGCATGCGCGTGCGTGTAGACTGTGATATGTGTGAGCATGTGATGCGTAAGCATGTGTAATATGCGTGAGCATATGTGATGCGTGAGCATATGGTATGAGGATTCCCAACCCTTAAGTTTGGCGCGTAGCCATATGGGATATTATGAGGATTCCCAACCTTGAAGTTTGGCGCGTAGCTATATGGGATATTATGAGGATTCCCATCCTTGGCGCGTAGCCATATGGGATGTTATGAGGATTCCCAACCTTGGCGCGTAGCCATATGGGATATTATGAGGATTCCCAACCTTGAAATTTGGCGCGTAGCCATATGGAATATTATGAGGATTCCCATCCTTGGCGTGTAGCCATATTGGATATTATGAGGATTCCCAACCTTGAAGTTTGGCGCGTAGCCATATGGGATATTATGAGGATTCCCAACCTTGAAGTTTGGCGCGTAGCCATATGGGATATTATGAGGATTCCCAACCTTGAAGTTTGGCGCGTAGCCATATGGGATATTATGAGGATTCCCATCCTTGGCGCGTAGCCATATGGGATATTATGAGGATTCCCATCCTTGGCGCGTAGCCATATGGGATATTATGAGGATTCCCAACCTTGAAATTTGGCGCGTAGCCATATGGAATATTATGAGGATTCCCAACCTTGAAGTTTGGCGCGTAGCCATATGGGATATTATGAGGATTCCCATCCTTGGCGCGTAGCCATATGGGATATTATGAGGATTCCCATCCTTGGCGCGTAGCCATATGGGATATTATGAGGATTCCCATCCTTGGCGCGTAGCCATATGGGATATTATGAGGATTCCCATCCTTGGCGCGTAGCCATATGGGATATTATGAGGATTCCCAACCTTGAAATTTGGCGCGTAGCCATATGGAATATTATGAGGATTCCCATCCTTGGCGTGTAGCCATATAGGATATTATGAGGATTCCTAACCTTGAAGTTTGGCGCGAGGCCTGATGCGCACATGCACGGCGATGGAGTGGTGACTCGTGTGTGCGCGTGCATGGCGGAGGTCTCTTGCGCAAAGCCCAGATGATGGTTTCCGCGGCGGCACATGCACGGCTGTGGAGTGAGAATCCGCGGGCGCGCGTACATGGCGGCGGAAGTCTGGTACTTTCTGGATCTGCAATTTTAGAGTCAGATCTGCAACTTTAGACCTAAAATCCAGGTCTGTAATCTAGGCCTAGATCTGTAAATCGGATCTGGACAGATCCGAAGCCCGGAGCAGATTTAAAACCATCACAGATCCGGAGACCTGATCATTCGAATCAGGCCGTTTCTTCTTGCCCAGATCTGGAAGCCTCTTTTTAGATCTATGGATCTTTTTGAGCTTTAATAGAACAAGCCTTGAAGCCTTTTTCTGTAAACTTCCAGATCTGGGTTTTTCCTGAGAGAGATCCGACAGCCGAGATGAAGATCGAAGGGCAGTTCGTTGCCGTCCCACGGATGGCGCCAATGTCGAAGCACGAAATGAATCTAACCTGATCCATGACGATGTTTCCACGGATTTTCGAGATGAACGAACCACGTCTTAATCTTCTTCTTCTTCTGCTTGAGACCTGCAATGGCTTCTGGGGGTGTGAAGGTGACTGCTAAGATATCCTGAGGATTTCTTGTTCACAGACACAAAAAGTGGTGGTGGCTCTTATTGAGCATGACCCCTTAACAAGGAGGTGGAGACCTCCTTATATAGAGAGCCTCATGGCCACCATCATGATACCCTAATGGGCCTAGCCCAGTTAGGGTTACCTCCACAAAACCCCCTCAGCCCAATAGCATTGTATTAGTCCGTGTAATAAAATAAGCCAAACATAATAGATTTAGGGTCGTAGAACCGGGTTTTAGTACCATACCCCTACACACGAAATGAATCTAACCTGATCCATGACGATGTTTCCATGGATTTTCGAGATGAACGAACCACGTCTTAATCTTCTTCTTCTTCTGCTTGAGACCTGCAATGGCTTCTGGGGGTGTGGAGGTGACTGCTAAGATATCCTGAGGATTTTTTGTTCACAGACACAAAAAGTGGTGGTGGCTCTTATTGAGCATGACCCCTTAACAAGGAGGTGGAGACCTCCTTATATAGGGAGCCTCATGGCCACCATCATGATACCCTAATGGGCCTAGCCCAGTTAGGGTTAGCTCCACAAAACCCCCTCAGCCCAATAGCATTGTATTAGTCCGTGTAATAAAATAAGCCAAACATAATAGATTTAGGGTCGTAGAACCGGGTTTTAGTACCATACCCCTACAAAAGGTTTATGTTTCTTGCCGTAAATAATGCATATTCTAGCCAGTAAAATGAAGAATGTTGGAGGACTATACTCTTTTTCAAACATTTTGATGATTAAACTCATACGCTTAACAACCCACTAATTTATGTGCAATTTGTGATTCATTGTTCATGAAAGTGATCTTAAATTGTTTGTTAACAACACTTTGAGACCGATCATGAGAATGGAAACATCTAAAAGTTGGAATTGTGTAACATGTGTTTTTATTTTAAATAATTTATCACCTAGATAAATTCTTAATACTAAGTTACTCCATCTAGAAAACAAAGACATAGCAAATAGTGTAACAAAAAAAAACGTTAATCCATAATAAGAAAGGATTTAGAAACATGTGCTTGCTACTTGACTAGTTGACTTTATTTCATGTTATTATTTTTTGGGTTAGGCTAAATGTACCTCTCTTATGTGCTTGTCATACCCCTTTCCTATACTTTCAGTTCTTTTAACAATTTTATTTAACATATTACTATCCTCTAATATTTTATTTGACATGAAGTTTATTTTTTTTCGTTTTCTCTATTTTTGTGTTTATTGTTTTTTATCATAATACTAATATTTATTATCATTATAATAGGAAGTATAGTTTTTATAGGAATGATAAGAAGTAATCTTGGCCATTGATTTTGAATATGGAAGATTGAGATTAGTTTAGGAGGAAATCAAGTGTGAACATAAGGGGAATAGTATAAAAGGAATAACACATTTGTTGTCTTTCTCTCTTCACATGCTAGGCACATGCCAAATTCCCCCATCATTTTAAAACGTCCATAACTTTTTTTTACTACGCTTTTATTGAAAAACAAATTCACCATAATAACGAGTGTCTTTTTATCTTTAATATGAGTACCATATTGTAATATAAAAATAAAAAAAAATAGTGGGTTTTTTACAAATTGTGTTTTACCAAATTGTGTTTTACAAAATTGTGTTATACAATAGTATTTTTCATTGTGTTTTTTCCATTGTGTTTTTTTCATTGTGTCATACAATTGTGTTTTTTATTGTGTTTTTATCATTGTGTGTTTTTTATAGTGTTTTTTTCTATTGTGTTTTTTACATTGTGTTTTTCATAGTGTTTTCCGTTGTGTTTTTTAGGACTTTTCCGGCGAGGTGGTGACGGTGGGTGACGGGTGTGATGGCGGTGGGCGGTGGAGTGGTGGTGGATGTAGAAGATGAGTGAAGATGTAAGTGGGTTTTTGGAATTAAGTTAAGTGGGTTTTAAGATTAAAGAAAGTGGGTTTTGATATAAAAGTGTTAAGACAAAAATACCCTTCTTGTTAGTCTTCTTAAGAAAATCAAACTTCTTATTTGAACCTAACCCATAAAATGTATTTAAAGAATAATGATATAACATCCTTTATAAAAACGATAAAATGTTTTGTGTATATTTATCTTATCATATGCCTCTCGCCTTACAAAAAAAATCATTTAAATTTTTTGCCTCTCGCAAATCAATCATATGTGTTGAATTTGATAAAAAAAACATGATAGGTTCGGATGCATGAACATAATGTCACATAAGAAAAGAACCTAGCTATTGATTAAATCGTATGTTGTTTAATCTTTTTTATTGATAAAATAAATAAAACCTTTTTTAAAACAATACTAATGATAATAAAAGATAACAATATGACAAAGAACAAAACAAAAAAGGTTTAAATCGTATTAATGTAAAATTTGAGAGAAGGGGTGCGCTTAGTAAAAATAAAGAGGGAGGTACGTTTAGCAACATCTTTATTTTTTGTTTTAAATAATCATGTGATTTTTATTAAAAAAGCAATTGCTTGAACATCATTCTGACTTCTGTATATCATTTGGTACGCTAAAAAAATATTCATTAAAAACATGTTCCCATGTTACTACATAGACAGACCAACAGACCAGACCAATTGAAGGATGTTTGGCTGCCCACTTTACACAGGTTTTGAATTTAATCAGCCAAACCCCCTGTCAAGCCAACAAAATTATGTAAATTATACTCAAGTTACTAAGAAAAACAAAGCAAGTTTCAAATGCTAAAACATACAATATAAATACTCAAGTCTTTAATAAGGTGGCTGAAGTAAAATAATAACCTGATATGCTCAAGACTCTTTATAGTTTATTTGAACATAAACATAGTAGACAGCTAATAGAAGCAACTCGACCAACATAACAGTATAAAAGTAATAACCAGGGAGGGAAATTCAAATCGAAGACACAATACGAGTCTTATTATTTATAGGGTCATCTAAACACAAACGAGTGTATCAAAGTCGCCCAATAACATTTGTCTGTGCCCAATTACTGTGTCCGCATCCTGCTGTTTTCTGCAGCCCTCACTTGCATGAAATAAGGGTGTGCCTATGCAAAAACATTGGCCAATAATACTTATTAAGTAACCAATGCAAGTATAATCAGCTATCTAGTATAATACTACTATAAGAATTAATTACCATTGCTTCTTTTGCTGTGAGCCTATCCTGGTGATCATAGCGAAGAAGTTTATCCAGAAAGTCAATGGCCTGATTAATAATCACATACAGTTAGAACAAGTTATCATCAAACTAAAATTTTACATGATTACAATGCATAATTCAATTACCTCTGGAGATACTAAATGCTGATTATCTGCATTCATAAATTTGGACCATGGTTTCCTGCTATGCCTGCACACACACCATTTATTAGTTATTAATTGAAAACTGGATTTAGTACATAATTCTTCTGAAAAAACAGCCTTTTTACCTTCCAACAAGAGCTTCGAGTTGAGGTTCAAGCTCTAACTGATATTTGTTCAAATATGCATTTAACTCATCAGTCCCAAGCACCTGCAGTCACAATTTAGATCTTTAAACAAACCTACCTAATATCTTAACTATAATTTATTTCAAATATAGCATTACCCTTGCAATTTTGACAAGCTGGTCCTGGTTATCATGGCCATAAAAGAAAGGTTCCTTACGAAATATCTGCAATAAACGTTACCACAACAATCAGAAACCCCAAGTCACAGCAAGCACTCGCAATTCATTAAAACAATAAACATCAAAATTATCTCACCATTCCAGCAAACATGCAACCGAGGCTCCACATGTCTAAAGAATAGTCATAATCTTGCAGATCAACGAGAAGCTCAGGCCCTTTGAAGTATCTGTTATGTAGTGAGAAGGGAACAAATATTAATACAAAACCAGATTATATGTGTGAAAACATTCGATTTCTGAGATCTAAAGAATATTAATCATGTTACCTTGAAGCTACACGGACATTGTACTCTTTTCCAGGATGGTAAAATTCAGCAAGGCCCCAATCTATGAGTCTGAGTTTTCTCAACTCATGATCAATCATCACATTATGAGGCTTAACATCCCTGTGCATTATTCCTTGCGAGTGACAGTAATCCAAAGCCTATAGGATATACATATCAGAAATAGAGGTGCAATAACACTATATAAATAGAATCACTAGACAAGTATAATCTTACTCTGAAATTTATATAAAGAGAAGAAAACATTTACCTTGAGAAGCTCATATATGTAATAACGTATATCATAGTCTGTCAATGTTGGATACAAGACCTTAAAATCTGTGCTGTTAACATACTCAAATATCAAGCTTGGAGTTTTTGAGTGCTGGTCCCTCACTATATCCAACAGTTTTATGACATTTGGGCCTCCACAAAGATTCTGGAGGATTTTTATCTCCCTTTTTATCTACACAAAAACCATTGGAAGAGCAATTCATATTAACTGGAACACAATAATTTATTAGAGACTATCACCCGCAATTATTACTTGTGTGGTAATATAAAATAAAACCTTACTTTCTTTTTCTTCACAGGCTTGAGAATCTTGATTACACACTTCTCATTAGTGTTCACATTTATTCCTTCAAAAACTTCACTGTATTTTCCCCTTCCAACTTTTCTAACAACTTCATAGTCATCCTGATCACTGAAAACCATTAAAAAAGCTGAGACTAAGCTTGCATAGATTAAACATATACAAATTAAAAAATGACACAGCATAAAGTAACAAAACCCAAAAACTCAAATTACACATGCAAGTTCAGACCTAAGAGGAAAGTACCCCTCCACTTACACTATTTTACAGATGACAAAGTTAAATGATTATGTACTCAGTCTTGCAGGCACAAAGTATTAGAGGTGCCGAACAGCTACTGAGCTACATATACATATTCAGTACAAAATTTGTTTTACTAAATAAACGATAAAGAAGCTGCATACAAGATTGTGTATGAAATATGCACTGGAATAGCATCCTGGGATTCTTTCCCTTTTTCTTAGAACACCCAACCAGTAAAATACAACCTCTTTTATCATATGGAAAAATTTCTTTACGGACAAGATTAATTGTCATTCGTTGCTGAATTACTTGTTTTCATAACAAAATTTATTATTTTGGGAGCTTACTGTAAACATAGCAGTATTATAAGCATTTTCATATTATTAGACTAAAAAAACAGTTAAGATCTAATCGTTCTTACATATCAAACACTTACAATCAATTAGCAGTTAAGATATCTTACTAAACTAGTTAACAAACGCCTCAATTAAAATTAAAAAAGAACCACTGTCCCAAATAATATACTACACTGCAGCTTAAAGCAGGTTAGATAAGCTGCTGGAACACAAGAGGCTCCATGTTTGGGCTAGATCTGTAGAAGTGCATTTGGTTTAAAACATTCTGTCTGGTTAAAGGAAAATAATGAATCTATTTTCAAATTCAAGTAAGTGCTCACTTCTACACACTTAATTGTTTAGCTTTAATAACTAATCTAGCGCACACTCAAATAACTCATTCAGTTTCAGGCTTTCAGCTAGACGGGTGTTTATTGAGCCTTTTGTTTAGAAACTCTGAAGACCACAGTTTTACAAATGTTAGCTCCGAAAAAGCTCCCTGAGAATCCCAAACGAGACTTGAAGAGAAAGGAACGCACATACTGGGTGGCTAGTAAAGTGTGAAAAATAAAGACTGGGTACCAAACTAGATGTCTTAAGATCAAGCTGAGAATCCAATAAAAGTAATGATTTGTACCCATTACCTTACTAACAGAGGTTAACTATCTGATTATATGTATTCGATATCACTGACATGTCAGTCCCTTGATAAAATATCGGGACCAATAACATTGGCTATATTGACAAATATTCCCGATAACAGTGTTTTAAATCTTTATTATCAATTTTTAGTTTTGTCTTAGGGGGTGTTTGGGTAAGCTTTTAAAGCTTACTTATTTGCTTGTTGAAAAGCAAAATGTGTTTGACAAAACTCCACCAAAAGCTTCAAATTGGAGCTTTTCAAAAGTTGCTTTTGCTTTTCAAAAAGCAAATAAGCAAAAAAACAATTTTAAAAGCTCACCCAAACACCCCTTTAATCTGTTCTTACTTGCTACGATTGTTAAGTGTTTTGTAAGTTGCAAAAGGTTAATAGTTTGTTATTGGTAGGAGGAGAGTATATTGAATTGTTCGTGTTAAATTGCTATATGTGTGTGTGTGTGTGTGTATATATAGATATATTCTGCATGATACTAAAATTACCGATATCAATATCAATATTTTTCCACATTAAGTGCTTAGGATTATAGGAAGTGAGTCCTTAAGGTGTAACCGAAAGGTTAGCAAGATCAAGCTGCTCAGCTGGTCCCTAATATTCAAATGTATGAATAATATGTCAGAAAAGTATAGTATAATATTGTTTCCTGGTGTTTCTGGGTATACTATAAGTATACCATAAATGGTACCTAAAGAGTCAGGTAACAACCTAAATTAAAATGCAGTGGTGAGTAAACGCAAAACATTAACCAAATCCCAAACCCTAAGCTCAAACTAAACAAACCCAGACCCAAATTAATCCAACTAGAAACACATATCTATTCAATTCGAATCCTAAAATAAAAAATCTAGGGTTTAGGTTTAAAAAGAAAAGAAAAATACCCCCACTGAACAGTAAGCGCCTCGTAATCCCAATACTCCCTGGGGCGAACAACGTTGACGTCAGCGTAGACTCGAGATTTGGACATGATGGTTACGGGCGTTGAGGCGTTGATGAGCCCGTAATCGGCGATCTGGGCGGAGAAGTCCAACGGAGGGCAGAGGTCGGCGGCGAGAGAGATCGCCGGCGATGGGAGGAGAAGGAGAAGGAGAAGGAGAGAGTGAGGTATCAAGGAAGGGATGGAAATGAAAAGGTGTGGTGACTCATTGATCATTCATGTCATGTCATGTGCTTGCTTTGCTGCCACCGCCAAATCGCACCATCTATCTATTCCTATTCCTATTCCTATTCCTATTCCTATTCCTATTCCTATTCCATCCACTCAAACCCCAATTCGTTCACAATCAACATGGGTACTCTAACCATAACCGAATGGGCGGTTAATCATCGGTCGTTTATGAGTCGGTTTCGGTTAAGTTTGGTATATTGTTTATTGTTTAGTTTTTTTATCTTTTGTTTAAGCTGAAGTTGGTTTGGTTGTGGTGTTTCAAGCTTAATTATGAAGTTTTTAAACTGAAACACGCCGGTTTTGAGTTCGGTTATGATGTTTCAAGCTACGCTATTGTTATAGATAGCCACGATAAAAATTTAAAGAGAAAATTATGATTTGTGCCCTCGTGCTGGATGGGCGGGGGCACTTTGTAGGTCTCATTCTCAATTTGCGTATTTCGTGCCACATGACTTTTCAAGCGGGCTCAATTTGACTCCGGCTGTGAGTTGACCGTTAAAGAAAGGGTGAAATGACTATTTTACCCCTAATCCTTTAATTCAGTTTAAAAATATCTTTCAAAATAATGTAGAGGCTGGGATTCGAACCCCAGACCTCCGATTCAACAAACACAAACGTTATTGTGTGAACTAGGCTGCTCTTTGATAATAATATAGAATTTGAAATATATATTACCATTTTCAACACTTCATCTTCCTTAATTTCCCATTACGGTTTCTATGTCCTAACGGTTTTTTGAAGCATGTGATAATTGTTATTTATGTATGTTATTGGCGATAAATGATAATGAGATCATGGACATGTGTAACACCCCGGCTTAAGCATGTGATAATGGCTCAAAACGCTCAAGTTTGGGACTTTAATTAATAAAAATTCTCAAACTTGTTTAAGCTATTGATTTTATTGAAGTCATTCATATATTTAAATGTTTTGGTAAGTTGAATGTGGATTTGTTACTTTATCAAGTCTCGAACTGTCTAAACCGAACAAATCTTTAGAAATTGAATCTTGATGCTTACATTAACAGGATCGTGCACTCTAGCACTAAACCAACTCCCCTATTTAAAACTTAACAAAAGTTGAGTAAAACTAAACATCAAAGACCCAATTTCATGTAAAACTCATTCTATGTTATGCTTACTTTATTTAACCGCAGTTTGTAAAATATAACTTAAGACTCAATATTATCCCAGGGTCTTTCAATTTAGGACACGCACCTTAAACAGTCTTTATTAACCCCAGGGTCTTTCATCTTGAAGATTATTATTCTAAGTTTTCTTCATCGACGTCACTTTATAATAAACCATAAAATAAGCAAAAGTAAAAAATGAAGAAAATAAGATAAGTGAGTTTCATCCCACATTGGTGGAGGAAGGAAACTGGAATGTTTCCACCTTGGTATAAATAAGAAAGTGAGTAATTGTCCCACATCGCTAGATTACAAAACTTGTAAGCTTCTTATAAGAAAGAGAGCTTATATGATAATATTCTTGTACGACAAGACACACTCAGTGGTCCTAACGGAGGGTGCGAAGCACCTGACGTGCATGAACTCGGGATCTTGCACGGGCTCGGTTGAAGTGCGATTGTCACACCCCAACCTAAGGCGGAAATGTCGGGGGTGCGAACCGTGGTTCACAACAGCTCACAGGATACTATCATGCAATATAAAAGATGACAATATCTAATTAATTTATTTATTTCAAAATTCAAATAAAGTGCACAAGCTCCAAACATGACAAATATAATCCAAAACTAAATGATAGAGCAATTTTCTTTATTTTATTTTCTAAGGTCTTTCTATGCGTTCTTCACTTAGCTTCAAATCGACTGATAACCTGCATATGCATAGAAAATTGTAACACCCGTTAATTCCGTTTCCAAGAGTTAAAACTTGTAAAGTATGTTCTATTTTCGGGATTTAACCGACGTTTCTCGGAAGCCTTTACGTCATCCCGGTACGTTAAGAGACTTAACTTTTCCTTCCATTATGCCTTATGTTTCAAATTGGAGGGACTTGGATGTAACTGTTATATTATATCATAAAACAAAAAAATAACCAAACCCTAACTCCCATTAGCAGCAGCCGATAGGACCTCAAGACCCCCCCTGCTCGTTTTTCTTCTGCCCAGCCAAATTTCATCCGTGAAAACTTCAATTCAAGGTCGATTTTATGATTCTCCATGTCTTTTACACCTTAATTGATCATATTAACGCGCTTATTGGTCGTTAAGGTTGAGTTTTATTGATAACAGTTTGCTGACAGATTCGTATACGTTTATTGTAGGGTCTGTAACGCAATGATAATCCATTGTTTTTGATCGATTCTTGATTCCATGATGTTCTACTTTGAGTCTAGTTTCCAGAAAGGTATAATACGTAATTTTTGGACGAAATTTGAATGGTTTTTATGAATTTATAAAATCGAGTGTCAAAGCTGATGCGGGATGACGGATTCTGGTCTGTCTTCCCGACGTCGTAACCTTTTTTCGACAGGTCCAAATTGGTTGGTTCCACTTTTTGAAGTTATTATTTTGAGTTAGGAACCAAACCCAATTGGAATCGTTTAATTTGGTTTGGTAATGAATTTTATAAAAATAAAACCATTTTGTTGCGCACTGAAATAGCTGCACGTACCTTGCTGTGTTGGAGGAATTTTTATAATTTTTGTGTCCAATAGAAAAATATAATAAAAATATTTTTATAAACCTAAGACATTTATTAAATTCTGGTAAAAATTTAATAATTTATTTCAAAGGTTATCCTATGTAATTAAATGCATCTTCGCATGCTAAAATCTACACGTTTTACTCGTTATTGATCGATAAGTTCGTTTTAGGCTTAACCGGTGGATGTTCAATTGTGTTCTTGTCGGGGCTGTTTGAAGTGAGTTTTTGCACCACAATCTTCCTAGGTATGTCCCGTATATCATACTCAAAGATCATGTTCTTAGGTGTTCGTTAAGTTGATCAACTAGTTGTAGTTTGATTGTTATGTTCGGTTGTCTAGAATTGTTGAGTTTGATGCGTTAATCGGTTGGATGACCAACCGAATCAGTTTGCATGGCCCTAGGGGAGTCTAAGGGCTGTGGGAAAATTATTTTTTTGATGCTCGGGGCTGTTGTGGTTAGTGCTTCGTCAATCGAGTCAGCGGTGCGCGAATTTTCGTTTAAACGTTAAAGTAAGAGTTGTAAAAAGGAACCGTCAACCCTATCAACTCGGGTGACATAATTTTGATGAATGAAAAGATTTAAAATGGAATTTGGTCCATTCGGGGCTGATTCGTTTAACAAATGGTTTTAAGGTTTATTACACTCGCATTCGACCCGATTTGACTATCCTTGGGCCTTGGGCCAAATGTTGGGCCTTGGGCCAAGTTGTTGGGCCTTGGGCGGCCCATTAGGCAAGAGTGTTCTTACGGTCTAGTTTAGTAACGTGTTGTGTACAATTTACAGGCCCTTGCTTGTGATTGTGCACTTAGGGATTCCTAGCTCGTTGCAGGTGTTCGATTGATTTCAGGTGAGTTCACGATGCCCTTTTTACTCATTTTACTTTTGGGCTAGCATGCGCACCTAAATATTTTCTTACTTGATGAAATGTTTTTAAAATGATTTTATATAGGCTTGCTAGTATATAGTAAGCCTTGGGATGTTAAATATATATATATATATATGTATATACATTATTTCTTGGCCTCTATTTGGCGATGTTGTAGTCGTTTCGACTACTGATGTTGTGTATGCCTACTTCGTTTTTGCATGCACTGATGTTACGTGTTTGGGTTGTACGTTTGCTCGACCCTGATGTTATACGTGGATGTTATATATATAAACTGTTATGTATATAGGGATGTTATTGAATGGATGTTTACATATACATTTGTATATGTATGTATGAGGATGTTTAAGTTCGATAAGGATGATTAGATGGATGTACCCTTTTACTTTTAGAAAACCTTTGGTATGACTATCATGATTTTTACTACTGATATCTTTTACTTAAAACTTGAACTCACTCAGCTCAAGCTGACTTTGTGTGCATGTTAGTGTAAGTTTCAAGATTTGGAAGAGGATACCTTATCGCTTGGATGTGTACGGAGCTACTTGGATGGTGAAGGGCATACTGGAAGGAAGAATTGTTTATGAATATTTTATTTCAAGGAAACTTATAAAAGTTATACTTATTTTGGTTCTTGGGCAAAATTCCCGGGTTTCGGGAACTTATTTCATTTTTCATGTTTTCCGCAAAAATTATACCCTGAAATGGTTATTTTAATGAAGTGAATTGTTTTTAAGTTTAATTATTTTTACGAGTGTTTTGAATGATTACCAACTGTGGGGTACCCGGGGTTCGGGGTCTTACAAAAATAAATAGAGATTTGTCAACAATACATATTGGGTGAGATGATCACCAGTTCGACACTAATAATAATATATAATAAATGATAAATGAAAAATGTGCAAACAAAATAATGTGAGTAATAATCAATCAAACCGTGAGCAAATAACGTGTCAGTTGACCGTTGCCTAGCGAATCGGGCATTGGCTACTATGACTAGCATACAAATGTGATTGTCAGTTGACCATTGCCATGCGAACGGGCTTTGGCTACTAAGACTGGCATATAAATGTGATTGTCGGTTGACCATCGCCATGCGAGCGGGCTTTGGTTACTAAGACGTCGTATGATCATGATTTAATGTGATTATGATGGACCTCTCCGAATGCGATAAAGTAAACACTAAAACAAGTAGCAATTAACATTTAATTAAAATACACACAATATTTATGTTTGCGAGTTTATGTATATATATATGATATAAAAATATGATTTAGACCCGCATATGTCCCCAAAATGTTTGAAAACAGAAAAATAAAAGGGGAATGATATCTCACCTTATTGCTTAAGCGAGTGTGCGAGAAATAATAGTAACAACACGATTAAATGAACGAACCGTCCTTTAACGTGCTGACTGAGATAAACCGAATAGACCTAAAACTTAGAGATAATAAACTATGATTAAAACCGAGAGCATAGCCACTGGAATCTATCCAAACGGATGTCTAGAACTCTGGTTATGAGATAATTAACGTTTAAGCGAGCTGGTACAGACAAGAATCCGAATAGCGATTCGGAAGTCAGGTTTTGGTTCAGTAGCCTTAAAATCTTGTAACAGAAATAAAAGTATTCTGGACCGAAAGTTAATTCTGATCGGAAGATATAGTAATTGAAAAATAATTAAAATGACTTTTATGCCCTTAAGCGGGTCGGAAAGCAATTGACCGACAAAACCCCATCAATCAGTAAATATGATTTAAGGGCTTTTGTTATTTAGATATAAACCAACATTTTTCATGAGTACAACTTACCCAAATGATGAATGGAACAAGAGATAATCGAGGTCAAAGTGGTCTTGAACAACAAAGTCAAACCGTAGATGAAAGAACTTGAAGAAATTGAAGAAACCGGCAATGGAGAAAGGGAATTTCATGGGATATAGGGATGGTGGCTAGTATTGAAGTAATAATTTAGAGTTTTATGATATGCCTTGTTTAAATTTTAAGGGCTAATGCTTGTTTATTAGGAAATAGTTCGTTTAGGAAACCGAATAATCGATTAATAACAAAAATCATGTCCATTATCTTAATGATCACGTCTCGAGCATCAAGAAAACGACTTGGGATATTTTAAAACATTAATTAACATATATTGGAGTTTAAGTTTGTATAAACGAAACAGACTATAGGTCTGAAACTAGATGATTGATCTAGATATTTATATAAAGGTTGTTCTCGTACTATATGTCCGAGATAGAAAGAATGCATATATCAGAAAGATACACTGATCAAGAACAAAGGTGAATACGTTCAACCTTTTTATAGTGTGAAATGTTTTTTGATGTGAAAATACATCTATGTACTGTCTTTTTGAAAAGATATTTACTCTTATAAACTATGGACTGTTATCCATATGTAAAGAGTTATGAAAGTATTTACATGAGGGTTGGTTCAAATCCTCTAAAACGTTTTGGTACAAGGTAGTACTAAACACTAAGGCTAAAATACATGTGTCTGGATCCATACATAAATGCTTTGTAGTGGGCACACTACAAACATACTGACCATAAGGCAATTGACTGTCTCTAGGGCGAGTGAAGTCCGATTATGTGGTCTATTGGTATTTTTAGTTCCAATGAGATGGGATGAGGCCCACTGAGTCGTTGAATGCTATTGGTGTTGTATCATAATGAAGGTGATATTGTATATGATTATGTTATGACAAATTTTGAAAACATTTTTATCGAGTCAGCGTTATTCACTAGCACATAGCTAACGTATTTCCCCACATTCAGGGATACAGTAGAGGTTAGAACAGGCAATCAAAACAGACTAGAAGATTGGTGATATAGTCATTAGACGTTATCTGATGGCTCAGATGTTTTATTCAAAATATTATAAAGAATGATATTTTCAAATGACAGGTATTTGAAATATTTAAATGGGTATTAAATCCCAAGTTTTCATTATAATGATATTTTATTCAAAAAGACTTCCGCTAAAAGAACGTAACTCTGATATATTTGCAAACAGGTACCAACTATTGGTCATACGCCTAGGCCCTAAGCCGAGGTGTGACAACTGTCATGATGCTTTATAAACCTATTAAACTCATGACAGATAGTCCAAATATTTTCAAAGGATTTTAATTATATTACAGTAATTAAGTCTCTGTATACTTACGGGATGGTTACTACTGATATTGTGGGGTTTTGTATACAAGGCTTGCCTACTGAGCTATTACACGCTACTTATTAGACAAGTGTTAGTCAATAAGTAATATGACCACAGTCAGTGGCAGATCCAAGATTTTTTTCCTATGGGTTCACCTTTTTTCGGTATTCAAATTTCACACAACCAAACTTTAAATTTTTCGGGCCGGTCGGTACTTATCGGAGAATATGATATAATACGATGCCATAATAAAACAATATGTTAATTTAAAAAACATATGGATGCGTGATGTATGAATAGGTACTTTGAAAATAATCGGAAGCGAAAACGTTCTTATTTTGGTTATTAAAAACACCCCAACTATATACGCAATGATTGTCCACCAAAACGAAAAAAAAGGTTACCAAAATGGGACTTAAAAAGACTTGAGATTGAGACCTTTAAGTAAAACCCAAACTAATGACACAATGATGGTTTACCAAAAAAAAAATGTAATCAAAATGGGTTTTGAAAGACTTGAACTTGAGACCTTTTAAAAGTATGAGAAGGTCTTAAAGAAGTTAATTACCACTACACCATCTTAAACCCTTCAATATGGGTTAACTTCTAAAAATCTTATGGGTTCACTAATACTTTTTATATATTATTTTAACGCAAATTTGAAAATCAATGGTTTCCCGTGAATCCAGGGAACCCGCACTAAATCCGCCCCTGACCACAGTCACAGAGCGGTCGAATGACAAGTACCTTTCAGTGATTTGTAAGCAGGCAGATGTAAAAACATCTTAATGCTGCAACAGTAAAATGTGTCATTTACAAATAAATGTACTCACCAGTATTTCTTGCTGATCAAATATTATTTTTAAACATGTTTCAGGTGACTTGTTAGAGACATAGGAATGATGCATGCAGGCCGTCAGCTTAAATAAGTAGCTTGTTACCAGAATAAAGAATGTGTTTTGTAAATTAGGGTTTATCCCTATAAAACTTATGTTTGTATAAAAATCGGTTTTATTCTGTTGCTAAATATTTTAATAATAAACACTGATACCACCACTCGGTCAACGGTTTGGTTTCACGATCGATTTTTATCTTAAATTTCGGTCGGTCGATTTCAAAAATTTCAAACTGTAGTGAACGGTTTAGTTTACGGTTTATACCAAAAACCAGTCGTATGAAACCGGACTGGACCATATGATTGCATTATAATTTAATTTTTTAATATTTCTATCTTGATTGAATACATGCTTGAACATTTTCATTTTGTGTACATAGAATTTAGCACATATCTTAAAAATTGAGTTCTATTAATCAACTGTCACACACACACACACATATATAGGGGAAGTATATAATGAAAACTCATTTGAGTTGTGAAAATCCTATGTAATATCGTTTTTTTCTCACACATGTAATATATGTTGTTACATTTAATACAAAACATCGAAAAATAAAAAAAAATTGTTTTGCTATTTTTTAACATTTTTTACCAACTTTTATATATGTTTCAGGAGAGAAAAAAATGTTATATTTATATTTACATTTTTATTAATTTTAGTTGTGGACCACAAGATTCAAACTTTAATAAAAACATATGGGTTTATAGAGTTTTCATAACTAAAATGGGTTTTTATTTTAACCTAACCATATATATATTTAGGTTATAATAGCAAGTATAGTTTCTGTAGGAAGGATAGAAAGTAATCATGTCTATTGGTTTTGAATGGAGGGTTGAGATTAGTTTAGGGGGAAATCAAGTGTGAACATAAGGGGAAGGGTATAAAAGGAATAACACATTTGTTGACTTTCTTTCTCCATATGCAATGCACATGCCAAATTCCCCCATCATTTTTAAACGTCCATAACTTTTTTTACGATGTTTTTATTGACAAAAAAATTCACCATAATAACGAGTGTCTTTTTATCTTTTATATGAGTACCATATTGTTATATAAAAATTCTAAAAAAAATTAGTGGATTTTTTACAAATTGTGTTTTACCAAAATTGTGTTTTACAAAATTGTGTTATAAAATAGTATTTTTCGTTGTGTTTTTTACATTGTGTCATACAATTGTGTTATTTTTTTCATAGTGTTTTTTACATTGTGTTTTTCATAATGTTTTCTATTGTGTTTTTTCGGACTTTTCCGGCGACGTGGTGGCGGTGGGTGACGGTTGTGGTGGCGGTGGGCTGTGGAGTGGTGATGGTTGTAGGAGATGAGTGAAGATGTAATTGGGTTTTTGAAATTAATGTAAGTGGGTTTTGAGATTAAAATAAGCTGGTTTTGATATTTAAGTGTTAGACTAATATACCCTCCTTTCTAGCCTTTTTAGAAAAATCAAACTTCTTATTTGAACCTAACTCTCTCTCTCTCTATATATATAGTCCGGTTTTATAATTTGTATGTCTTGGGTATAAAATTCTTATTTGAAGTGACGTAGATGTGTTTCTTAGGGCTTAACAACTATGTGCATATAACTGGTTTTAAATGATCTAGTAGATATATATTTGGGCTACATGCTTAGTTATTTCAGAATTTCTAATCATACACGCCCATGTACATACATACACAAGCATGTACATTTTGTGAAGCTCAAACCGTGAAACCAAACTGTTAGTGACGGTTTGGTTTGGTTTTAATTTTTAACGGTTTGGTATTGGTTTTTAGATTAAAAAACCGTTATTAACGGTTTGGTTCACGGTTTGACTTAAAAACCATCAAAGACGGAGCGTAAACACCCCTATGCAGGAAAGCCACCACTAAACCTTGAATTGAGTAAAAAATAAGTGAAGTAACTACACACATAGTGATGTTTGTGGCCAACTGATAGAATAAATTATTGGAATAATTCTCACTGCTTTTTCCATTCACATTCTATTCATATATATATATATATATATATATATATATATATATATTACATACTACGGGAGATAATTATGCCAATGATTGATGCATAGATATAGAAATGATAATATACAATATTGACTAATATTCGTTTACTAATATACCCCCTCAGTCTAAGGTGGAGGATCCCGGATACTTAGACTGGGACGAAAATCTTCAAATAAGGCACGAGGCAATCCCTTTGTGAATATATCTGCAAACTGATAGCGGGATGGAATATGTAAGACCCGAATCTGACCCCGCTGAACGTGTTCTCGTACAAAATGGATGTCAATCTCAATAAGTTTGGTGCGTTGGTGTTGAACTGGGTTACCCGAAAGATAAATGGCACTAACGTTGTCACAATATACCATTGATGTGTGAGACAGGTAGCGGCCAAGTTCAAGTAATAAATTCCGAATCCAACAGATTTCTGTAACGACGTTTGCTACACCGCGATACTCAGCTTAAGCACTTGAGCGAGAAACGGTAGACTGTCTTTTCGAAGACCATGAGACTAGATTGTCCCCGAGATAGACGCAATAGCCGGTTGTGGAACGATGGGTGTCAGGACAACCTGCCCAATCAGCATCAGTGTAGGAGGTTAAGGTAGAAATGGATCCACGGTGCATGTATAAACCTTTGGTCAAAGTGCCCTTGACATATCTAAGGATTCGGCGGAGGGCATTCATGTGATCAGTACGGGGAGTATGCATGTGCATGCAAATCTGCTGCACTGCATAAGAGATGTCTGGACTGGTGAATGTTAGGTATTGAAGAGCACCCGCAAGTTGCCGATACATGGTTGGGTTCTCAAGTAGGTCCCGGCATTGGCACTAAGTTTTCCCGCGGTGTCGACTAGTGTTTGTTCCGGGTTGCATTGTTCCATATTTGCACGTTGTAGTATGCCTAAAGCATATGTTGTTTGTGACAGAAATATGCTATTTGGATCCCGAGTTACTGATAGGCCCAAAAAATAGCTCAAGGGTCCAAGATCTTTCATAGCAAATTCACCCGAGAGTCGTGTCAAGATACATTGTTTTAAAACGGGTGACGATGTGGTGAGGACAATGTCGTCCATGTACAATAGTAGATAGGCCGTGTCATGTCCTTGTGTGTAAATGAAAAGTGAGTGATCACAGGAGCTTTGACGAAATCCCAAGGTGGTCATGTAATCGGAAAAACGTTGGTACCATGCCCGTGGTGCTTGTTTTAATCCGTATAATGATTTCTTCAAACGACATACATGATGTGGTAAATGAGGATGACGGAATCCCATAGGTTGATGCATGAAAACTGTTCTGATAAATTCCCGTGAAGAAACGCGTTCTTGACATCCAATTGACTAATATCCCAACCATGAAATAAGGCAATGTTTAGAACAATAAGTATGGTAGCCGGTTTCACGACCGGACTGAAAGTCTTATCACAATCAACTCCTACTTGTTGTGACCTACCGTCACATACCAACTGAGCTTTATACCGTTCAAGTGAACCGTCTGATTTTGTTTTATGTTTGAAAATCCACATGCATCGAATCACATTCATATTTGGTTGACAAGGTACCAAATCCCATGTCTCATTTTCAATAAGAGCGTTGAACTCCTCTGTCATGGCTCAGGTCCAAACCGGGCTAGATAGAGCATCGGACGGGTTACAGGGTATAGGTTCGAGGGTGGTGTAAGTGTGAAGGTTAAATATAGGCTTGGGTTTGGTGAGGCCAGCCATGCCGCGAGTGGTCATGGTGCGGGTAGGTGGAGGAGGAGGTGATAGGTTCGGGGAAGTGGTAGCTGATCCAATGGTTGATGTGGTGGGAAAGGTCGAATGTGAGATCGGAGAGGAGGGTGGGGTAGAGTTAGGTGTTGTAGTCGGTTTGGAATGAGGGGAATTGTCATCGGAGGGTTGTGATGAGGGAGTATGAGATGCATGTGGGTGAGAGTGGGCTAGTGAGGTGTGAGTTGTGGAATTTGTGGATGGAATGGATGGAGTGGAATTGGTAGATAAAGTATTGTGTGAAGGTGAAGGAGGTGGTGGTTTGTAACATTCGTTACTTTTCAAACTCGAAAACCCGACCCGTTTCGAATTTTTGAACTTTTTTTCAAGTATTTAAATAGATGTATTTATGTTCGTCAACGTTTGATGTTCAATGCTCGTTAAATGATTGGTACGTTTATTCATTTACAAAAATCCCGAGTCATATCGTTAACCGAGCCTTACGGATTAAACTTACAAATCATGAAAACATAAATATAAAATCTATTTTAAAAGTCCAAGGGCCTTTATGTAAAATTAAAGTTTAATTCAGTTTTAAAGAATTATAAATCTTCAGGGGCTGGTTGTGTAAAATGCTAAAAATATAAAAACAATCCCAACCCACCCCGTCCCTTTCCCCGTTTTTCCGGCCACCATCGCCGGTGGTCCCAAAACACCCCTAAACCTCATACGTTGACCCGAGATTTGTTATTTAACGCATATTTCGTCGATATTATACCATGATTAACTGATTAATTGCGTCTAAACACCGCAAATCATCCCGTGATGCTCGCCGGATTATTCGAATATCAAAATTAATGTAATTAGCGCGCATACGCTCCTACAACTAGTATAAATAGGACCCAGACCTTCATTGTAACCCGCTCACACCTCTCTTTCTCAATAATTTTCTCTATAATAACCATATTATTCCGGCGAGGTTTCGGCTCCGGCAACGTCTCGTTCTCAGTCAAATTAACATCCTTTAAGGTAATTATTATATGCAATTGATTAGTTTTGATCCAACAAACAAAACCCCTAAACTTAATTGGGCAAACAATGAACAGATTAATCGAAATTGAATTAGGGTTTCTATGGGAAGAAGATGAACTTCATGTTATATAAATTTTTTTTGTTTATGTTCTAAGTTCCAGATACAAGCTGTAGCAGTTTGTTAGTCTGTCTGCGTATGGACATAAGGACCCGGGGCCTTTTTTTGTATTTTCTTTTAACAGCTTGTTTAGTTATATTAATTAAATGATTTATGTATTTAAAAATCATTATAAATCAATAAAACCACTTTTAAACTAAACAATTTTTTTAATAAATAAGAATACGTTTTATCTCACCATTTTCCATGTAAAAACCAACTTTCAAACCCGTTAAAACGTTAAAAAAAATGAGTTTAAATTTCGTTACGTTAGATTCAATCCATTGACCTTAAAATTAATTAAGCTTATATTTCATTAATCATTAATCCATTAATATTAATTGGTTTGGTAACTTTATTTCGTTAACCATGATTCTTTTGAGTTTAATTCGTTAGTTTTAATCTGTTAAACTTTGATTCGGTAAAGATAATTTGGTAAACTATGATTCAATTCGTTAGCTGAAAATATTTTTAAACCGTTCAAGTTAGTTTATAAACCGTTAGCTTATTGCATCGACTTTATATTCCTTTTCGTTAGATATTTTTAAACGCTAAATTAATAATTGTACTAGATAAATTTCTCGTTTAAAATCCGTACATTGTAACTCACATAGTAGTGTTAAGATTATAATATTAAAATAATTCTTAGTTCGTTAAAATTCCGTTAAAGCCTAAAAATAATATTAAATTAATTCATGCCTTAAAATAATAAAAGCTAAATAAAAATAATAATATATTTCCAATAAAATTAGACAATAATTAACTTTAATACTCCCGTTAGATAGTCTTTAAATATGCGATTTTATTTTATTTATAGTTCGAGAAGTTCAATCGTTTCGGATTCTTTAATGCACTTTCGGTTGCTTCGGTTTCGTTATTGTGCTTTCGGCTTTTATTACAAGTTTGTCTTCAATTTCGATGTGAGTTTTTCACCACCCCTTTTTAATGTTTTATTGTTTTGGGGTAGCATATGTATCCATATTAAAATTCAAGTATTGATTTCTTCTATTACAAAACTACAATTCGTATATGGACTTGTGTGTTACTTGTATTACTTGCACGAATATTACTTGCACGTTGGGAAGCCTCACTAAGTATGATCATACGCCCCCCTTTGCACTCCGGTCCATTTGTATCGAGTGGAAAAGGGCCTCATCATCCAAGTATGTTGGTTGTTACCAATTGGAAAGGACCTTACTTGCGCGATTACCCAAGTACGTTGGTTGTTACCAACTGAAAAGGACTTACTTGCTCGTTTATCACTTGTCCATGAATTGTATGATTTTTATGTATGTATATAAAAACTGTGGGAACTCACCAGCTATTTTCATAGCTGACTTTATTTTATACATATGTTACAGGTGTAAATATACGAGGATGAAAGTTAGAAGACACATAGTATGCCTATAGGATATTCAAATAACAACTTATCATTTATTTATTTATTGTTTCAACTTGTATTATTTGATAAACTTGTGTTACATGATGATTTGAATAAAATAATGCTATTATGGTCACCTAATAGTGTCACGTGTGTTTGTGCAATCTGCACGTCACACTCAGGCGTTTCCGCTTTAGCCGGGGTGTTACATGGTTGGGCCGACATTAAAGTAGATGGGTCTTGTTGGGTCGGTGTGGAATTAGATGGAAATGTGGGCCAAAATTGTGGAGCAGAATCAGATAAGTTGGAGTGAAGAAAATGATACGAGGGTGGCAGGTTGTGTAAGGTGGCGAAGGGAAAAATTGACTCGTCGAAAATAACGTGTCGAGAAATGATAATTTTCCGGGTGGAGAGTTCATAGCATTTGTACCCCCTATGGTGAGAGGGATAGCCTAGGAAGACACATGGGGAGGAGCGGCTTTGTAGTTTGTGTATGGTGGTAGAGGGGTGAAGAGGGTAGCAGAGACACCCAAAGGTGCGGAGATGGTCGTATGTGGGATATTTATGATATAGGAGATAATTAGGTGTGTGATTATGTTTAGTTTTACTAGGTAGAATATTGATAAGGTAGGTAGCTAATTGTGGAGCGTGGTGCCAAAAATTCTCGGGTACAGAAGCATGAGTGAGAAGAGTGCGGATGATGTTGTTAATTGAGCGTATTTTCCGTTCGGCTTTACCGTTTTGGGAGGAGGTGTGGGGACAAGAAAAACGGAAGGACATACCATTTTTGGAACAAAAATCATGAAACGACTTATTGTTGTATTCGGTACCATTGTCACATTGAAAAGATTTGATATGGAGATTAAATTGTGTATGTATATATTTATGAAAATTGATAAATATAGAGAAAACGTGTGATTTGTTGGTTAATGGGAATGTCCATAAATAGTTGGTTAGATCATCAAGAAATAAGACATAGTAGCGATGACCGCCGGTGCTAAGAATCGGGGATGTCCATAAGTCGCTATGTAAAATATCAAAAGGAAGATGCGTAATGGAAAGAGAATCACAAAATGGTAATTTAACATGTTTCCCGAAAACACAAGACTGGCAAATACGTTTCACACAAGGTTTATCAACAGAAATAGCCTGTTGTTTATTTAAAAACTGCAATAAAGTAGTTCCCGGATGGCCTAGTCTTTTGTGCCAGAGATCATGTGATAGAGCAGCAAAAGCGGTTGGAGTAGTGAACTTGGTGTTGGAGGACAGAGACAGCGGATAAAGGTCGCCCGTACTATTGCTGCGGAGGATAGGAATCCGCGTTAGGTAGTCCTTCACAAGAAAACCAAATGGGTCAAATTCAATAGAAATCATATTATCAATAGTAAGGCGGCGAACAGATAAAAGATTTGTAATCAAATTTGGTGCATAAAGGATATTATTGACGTGTAAATGTTTAACGGTGGTATTGAATTTGGTATAGCCAATGCCTAGAATTGGAATTTGAAACCCGTTTCCAACGACAATATTGTTCGGGATACGATTATTGAAATAAGACGAGAGAGTACCTGTGGTGTTGGTCATATGATTTGTTGCTCCGGTGTCCAGATTCCATTGAAGGTCTAGGTTTAGGGTCATAGTATGTAAGGCCTGCTCAATATTAGTGGGGGCATACTGGTTGGAAAATTGACTGTAGTGGGCTTGGGGTGGTGACGGGCCGAGTATACCAGGCTGTTGGTCGGGCCCAAGGTTAGTGGGTGGTCTGTTTGCGGGTACTGTAGGATGAGGTGTAGGTGGGGTGTGCCAGTTGGTGTAAGGAATGTGGAGCATAGGTGAGTTATACCCCCATGGAATGGTGTATGACGGTTGATAAGGTCCCTGATTGGATGGTTGGGATTGAGGGTTGGTTTGGTTGGAGTGACCCCTTCCGCGGCCACGACCACGTTGAGATGCATCAAAGTAACCACGGTTGTCATTAGTTGCACTAGGAGATCCACGGCCATAGGAGTCGCGAGCCGGGGTGTTTAGAGCAGTGTGCAAGGCAGTGCCCACAACAGGATTTGATACATGACCCGCTCTCCGGGTTTCTTCTTGTGTAAGTTGAGATCTTGCTTGAAAGAAAGTGGGCAATGGTATGGTTTGACTGATAAACATACCAATCGCATCGTACTCGGTATTTGCTAGACCAGTGACCATCTGTAGTACTAAATTAGCATCAGAAATTGGCGCATCTACGTTTGCCAACTGATCTGATAAGACTTTTAATTCTTGACAGTAAGCCGAAATATTGGGGAAAGATTCGAGTTTGGTGTTGGTTAAACGGGGCTCTGGATGCTTGATTATCCTGAAACAAATGGGCAATGGCATCCCACGCCTGTTTCGCGGTAGCCTTCGGTTTGATAACAGTCATGAGAAGATCATTAGATATGGTGCCGTATATCCATTGTTTAACAATGGCATCTAATCGATCCCATGAGACCCGAGTTTCCTTTTCTTTGCCTTTGTCTGCTGCTGCTGCTGTGGAGGGGGCAGAATCTTCAGGTTTAATAATATGGTCTAGTACTTCAAAAACGATACAGTGGATCGTAAAGAGTTCAACCCATGATGTGTATTGTCCGTTTTCGAGTTCAAGGATAATAGGGATAAAGTTCCGTATGTTGGTAACTGTGAGAGCAGGGTGAGCGATGGTGGCCATTGGTGATTGGGGAAGAAAAGATCAGAGAAAAAAAAAATTAAGATGAATGTTGCAGGATCGGTGGGAAGACCAATGGTAGCCGGCGGCTAGGGTTGAGAAATATAATTGCTCCATACCATGATAGAATAAATTATTGGAATAATTCTCACTGCCTTTTCCATTCACATTCTATTCATATATATATATATATTACATACTAAGGGAGATAATTATGCCAATGATTGATGCATAGATATAGAAATGATAATATACAATATTGACTAATATTCGTTTACTAATACCAACCAATGCCTCTTCTTATTGCGTTAACTATTATGGCATATGCAGAACCTCCGTGATTGGTTGATGATCTTGATAATGTTCCATCGGGCATTAGCGATGACCACTGCCATGGCGTGGCAACCAACCACCGGTAAGGTATTGCAACTGGTGATTAATATTTCAAATGCAGCAAGAGCCACTGTGGCATATATTTTTTTTATCAACTTAGAAAAAGGTTAAATGTAGAAAACCATTTAGATTCTCAAGAGCTAGCTTATGTTTGCACCACTTTGTGAAGGTTAACCGTACATCCATAGTTCCACACACATCATTATATCCTTACTCATGCACTTACACGCATCCTTTTTATGCACATCCTTGATAGATTTGGGCTGACTTGACTGTCGAAGGGTGACACCCTAGGATTCGGTGTCAAGACCCTTCTAACGGGTGCTTATTGTTTTTGCAATCTCATTCCAAGCTCAAAATGACAAAGTGTGACTCATACAAACGTTAACATAACGATCTGAACAGAAAGAAGCTCACTTCACTTGCTATTTCGTATATTGGTACTTTTGTTTTGTTGGAAAAGAATATTTAAAACGATTATTCTCTTGATTTTTAAGTAAAATGTTAACCGTTAGGAATAAAATATATGCTTTAGAATTGCCTTGATCACTACTGCCAGAAACCGGGACCAAATATCCCCATCACCAACGAAGATCACTCACCCACAATTCTGGATCGATGTTTTCCCGCGTGTTTACCATGTTGATTCACAGATTGTTCATTTGTTTGCAAGCGTGCTATATCACCATGTAAAAAGATGAGCACCATGTATTTCATAATGTCTCACTGAGCTCCAAACCATTTGCACTAACACACTCACCTATAACACAATCCTAGCCTCATAAACTCTTGAGATAAGACCCTTTTAAGTTTTATCCCTACAAATTGGTATATAATATCTTATAAAATAGCTTGCTTGTTTTTATTCAAAAACTTCACTAACCAGCACGATCGAGAACTCAACTGAACCTCACTCGGGTAGGATTATCGTTTTCTTGTCACATTTTTAGCATGATTAAGTTTCAGAATTGAGATTGCCAAATTATCACCATGGTGGATGCTACAAAAAAGCCAAAGGAGCTTGATTCTGACTTCATGAAGAGGATTAATGATTGGTTTGATTCGTTCTTGTTCATTAATCTTCACTTACCGAGCATATTAACGAGAACTTTGAAAACATAATAAGCATAATTTCTTTCCCAAAATTTGCAGGATTTTCTCCCAAGAAACTCCAAGTGATGTTACAGTTTGTGTAAATGATGTTTCTTTTCAAGTACACGCGGTACACTTATTCTAAACTCTTGTTATAACTCATATATTGATACAGTATATCTCGAACTGTTATAACTCATATTTTGGGTGCAGTTTCCTTTAGTTTCAAAGTGTGGCTATATAAAGAAACTACTATTAGACACTGAAAACACTGAGCTTTCGGTAATCAATATCCCTGATATCCCAGGAGGCCCTGAAGGATTTGAACTTGCTGCAAAGTTTTGTTACGAAACGAATATTAACTTATCTATAGAAAACATTGCAATGGCAAGATGTGTGGCAGAATATCTTGAAATGACAGAAGAATATGCAACTGGAAACCTGGTATCGGTAACTGAAGCCTATTTAAACGATACGGGTCTAACAAACTTATCTAGTGTAGCGTCCATTTTACAATCTTCTGGGAATCTGTTACCGGTTTCTGAAAGAGTGAAGTTGATTGACCGATGTGTGGATATTATTGCGTCTATGGTTACTGATAAAAGTCAGGATTATATTGTGGACTGGTGGGCTGAAGAGCTGATTGTTCTTAGAGTTGATATCTTTGAACGGGTTCTTCTTGCACTGGTGTCAAGGGGATTTACACAGTTTGCCCTTGGTCCAGTTTTGGTGCTTTATGCCCAAAAGTGTTTTAGAAGTTTGGTAAGATTCCTTGCTCATGTGCAAAATGTACGGGTTAGGTCACTTTAGGGATGTTAATCGGTTTGGTTTTCGCTTTATTCGGTTCGGTGTGGAACCAAACAAGATAAGTGTGTAGCTGAACTGAAATTTGAATAAGAATTCTGCTCAGTTGCAGTTAAAATTAAACTGATTAAACCAGATTTTAATTTAATAGATTTTTTAGCTAAAGATAATTTTTAAAAATATTTATTTCTTTAATTTTGTAACTAGCTTAATTAATTATTATATAAAGATGAGATAAATTGGTACATTTTTAAGTAGCTAGTTAAATTAATTTAAGGTATTGTACGAAGATTAATGATGCTGGTATAAAAAATTTGGAGTTGGGTTAGTCATTTATAACCGAATTCATAACTTTCATAATCGAAAACCAGATGGGTTACTCGGTTTCAATTCAAACCAAACCCAATAATCAAATAAGAATTCAGTTTGGTTTTTCTTGGTTTCAGTTTGGTTCGATTTATTCGGTTCCAAACACCCCAGTCATTTTTAACACTAGTTAAACTGACTAACTGCTCTTTTGTTACCATAATTCTTATTTTCTTAATTATTCATTTTAATACATGTACCTAGCATCTAATATTGTAAAAAATCTTCATTGAACAAACAGGAGATCTCTGGAAAATCCAAGAAAAATCTTGACTCGAAACAAAAACATGAGAAGCGGGTCGTTTTAGAAACGATAGTTGGCCTTTTACCTAGAGAAAAGAACGCAATACCAATAAGCTTTCTTTCAATGCTGCTTCGGGCCGCCAGATATCTAAACACAACGGTTGCATGCAGACTAGAATTAGAGAAAAGAATGGGCTTACAACTTGAGCAAGCGGTTTTAGATGATATATTAATTCCTTCATTTTGCTTTGATGGCGATACGTTCTTTGATGTTGATACGGTGCAACAAATCATGTTAAATTATTTTGAACATAATTCTACGGGTTTGGATGATACAAACTATGTTTCACCATCACAAAATGATAATGAGAAGGCCGGGAAGCTAATGGAGACGTTTCTTGCTAGAATAGCTTGTGATAGGAACGCGTCGGTTTCAAAATTTATAAGTTTTGCTGAATGTATTCCGGTTGAAGTTCGTGTGACGGAGGATGGAATGTATAGAGCTATTGATATTTACTTGAAGGTATGCTCTCTCTTTTTTTTTATTGTTATTTGTTGGTATATGATTGAACATTTTCATTCTATGGATGTTAGTTTGTATTGATATAAAGATAATGAGAATATATGAATGTAGGCTTTGAGCAAAGGTGACAATCCAGAACACCTTTCCCACTTTTTCAATATGTTTCTGTAATATATTTGTAGGGGAGTAAATGCGTCGATTTTGGCCTCAAACTGAACCAAAAAACCGAACATGCGGTTTTTTGGGTTTTTGAAAACTGTTTGATTTCGTTTTTTTGGTTTTCGGTTTTCACAGTGTGTTCTGTTTGGTTTTGCCATTTGAAATTGAAATTTTGGGCCCAAATAATGAACTTGTGTGAGACTTTGGGCCTAATTTTTCTTTTAATTAATGAGTAATTGATTATTGCACATTCTGGCCTAAAACTGTGCTATACGAATATACGATTAATTAGTTTTTTATAATTGCTTAACATTAAAAATAAAAATTATGATTCATAATTAAGTTCATAGCACGTATTCGGTTCGGTTATGAAGTTAGTTGTGTTTTTATGGTTCAGTTTGGTATTTCAGTTTTTGATGCACGCAAAACCGAAATTCGGTTTGTGAACATGAAACAAATCGTCGGTTCTAGGTTGGTTTATTCTGAACGATTATTTTGATTTCATTCACGCCTTTTATATTTGTGTGCTAAATATGATTTAAAGAGGTACAATTACAACAAGCATTTGATTTTTAACAATATACTCGTGTTAGTTCACTCGTTAGAGATGAAACATTACTCGAATTGACCCATTTATAAGTAAATGAGTTGAAATTGTCACTTCTAGCTCTCGCATTCTTCAAGGATATATTGTTGATATAAATGTGATTTGCAAAAAATGAAATATGATTGTGATGCATTAGATCAGGATCCGTTTCATCTATAAAATTTCATATTGATCAAATCCTATGTTGGAATCTTTCAGGCTCATCCAGCTATAAGTGACATGGACCGAAAGAAAGTGTGCAGCTTAATGGACTGTAAAAAGCTATCGTATGAAGCCCGGTCCCATGCAGCCCAAAACGAAAGGCTTCCGGTTCAAACAATGGTTCAAGTTCTTTTCTATCAACAGCAACAGTTAAGGGAAATGGACAGCAGCCCAGTGGATCTCAAATCTCAAAACAATGAGCTCTCGAGTTTAAGAAAGGAAAACCAAGAGCTCAAATTTGAGATAATTAAGATGAAAACACGCTTGAAAGAGATCGAGAGGTCAACTGCCAACGAACCACGGGTCAACAATGATACCAGAACCACTGTTACGGCTGCTAAACCGCCGTTGCCACCTAAAAATTCATTGATAAGGTCGATGACGAAGAGGCTTGGGAAAATGGCACTGTTTCTTCAAGCCGATGGGCTTTCGGCTTCTACTACAAGAGGCAGAAATAAACCCGCAAAAGACCGAAGGCATTCGGTATCTTGATATGCTGGTTTTTTATGGGTTTCGTTTCATAAATGTTAATATTGTAATTTCTAGTTATAAGCATCTCAGTTTTCCATCTAGTAAACATTGATTACTATTTACTTGATTAAAAATGAAGCATAAGTAGTTAGAAGACAAGGTTATAACTGGTGTAAACATTCTTAAAACAACATTATCGACTAAATAATCGCCACCTATGTCCTATGTGTGAAACAGTTTATTTTAATAACATTATATTATAAATAAAAATCTAATTAAATAAGTAGTGTCGGGCATCTCATTCTCATTTACATGTCATTGATGTGTATGTATTCAATATCTCATTATTTACATGATGGTTGGGTAAAAGTTAGTTAAATTTATATATTAATTAATTATATTTATGTAAATAAATGAATAAACATTGGTACTTCAAGCATTGTTATGTGTTTTCAGGACATTAGAAGTTAAGGAGCTTAAACGAGCTAATTCAGAGTCATCCAGATGAAGATTAAGCAAGTCTCGAGAAGATAGAAGTATGGGGAAACATATATTGAGAGTTAAGAAGGATTCGGGAGAGGATTGGATGACAAACTTGAAGCCGAAGTGAAAACTGAACAAGATGGGTTACCAAGAAAGTGTGTTTTAGTAAAATGGGCATATCTTGGCCTAGAAAATGAGTTACGGAATCCATAATATATGAATTTCATGTCTCTCGACGAGAAAAATTCGAATATGAAGTCAGTTGCATCTTCGCGTATCGCGAAGATGCAGGATATGCAACTTCGCAATACGCGAAGATGCTCAATGTCGGCAAAAATTAGGGTTTTTCACTATATAAATGATTTTTCGACCCTTTTCCGCATATTACGACTTCCAGAGGCAGAAGAGGTGTTCTAGGGCGACTTTCATCCATCCCGAAGTTTCCGGTTTGTCCTAAAATCGTATGTTCATCAAGATAAGTGCTTTAACGATTATGTCGATGTCCGGCTAAGTCGTGTGTGTTCGTTCTAGGCTAAGGTTTTGTGTGAAGTACTGTTTTGATCATATTCTAATACTTAATGGTTATAGCTTGATTGGATTTATATGATTTGTCTTGCTTAATTAGTTATTTGGTTGATTAAAGGTTGTGTTTGCAATTATTAATTAGTGTAACGTTTGTTTGGTTGTTCATCAACATTTAGGGTTAGGCTTTTGTGTCTTTGAACTATAATCATCAAACCTTATCATTGAGTTAATTATCCTAGACATGGAATTGGTAATTGTGGTGTCCGGGTTCATTTGTGTCAACAATTCGGTTAGGGTATCATTTGTCATCATAAATCAAACCATAGGACTAGCAATTGTTATAATACCAAAGACTAAAAAATCTGTGATTGACATATGGAACACATAACCCGAACCTAGAATGAATGCTTTTTAATTAATATTGTTTACAATTCTTTTCAAGTAATAATTAATTTTAATTAATCGTTTTCTACAAACTGCTTGACATCGTCTGTCCGTCTTAGTTTAATAATTAATTTAGTAATATTAAATTAGCACTTTCCTTGAGTCCCTGAGGAGACGACCTTACTTACCCGTACTAGTTTATAGGTATTTAAGTCTTAAAATTAATTGTTTGAGTAGACTGCGACAGCCTACGTCAGTACGCCATGTGACACTCGACCTATCTCTAGCCTCTATATTAAAATTTAATTTTATTTTATAGTATTATTTTGCTAAGTTTTGACTCTTGACATGAACAAACAAGTTGTCCTCTTGACATGAACAAACAAGTTGTCTCTAATTTGTTCGTACATCACTAGATAACACCTTAAAGTTAAATACCAAATCCTAAGGGAAATGAAACCCTCTATGTTGGAGGTAATTCCCGAACTGAGTTATTGGTCGGGAAGATGGGGCCGGTTCGAGCTAATGGATCGATCTCATTAATTAATTAATTATTATAATTAGAGATAATATCTATTTTATTTATTAGATAGAGATGGAATTTTATTTAATAGATAAATAGGAGTTTGTGTTTTACTCTAATTGTAATCGAGCTTTTATATACCCCAAAGAATTCATGTAAGGGTTAAGATAGAATTGATCAAGTTTTGAGTTATTTTCTTAATTAATAAAATTGGTGAGTTGTGCCAAAGTATTTTCCAAGTTTAGTTCGTGTTCAATTCGATCTGGGCCATTACTCTATGCTTATGGATGTCATATTCTGATAGATAAAACTTATAGAAATACGATCAATGATTAGCTTTTAAAAAAACATTAGTAAAGGGGCATGCTATATCTAAGCTATCCTCAAATGCAAAAAGGTGACCTCCATCTCCAATGGTTCTTTAGAAAGTAGAGGGCCATCATGATTTGATATTTGTTTGGAAAACAATACGGTCTTAGATTGAGAATGAGGTGTGTATAGTAGACCCTTATTAAAAGGATTATTTAAGTAATTTATTTGATCAAATCAACCATATTCGTGTTTTCACATATTATGTTTCAAGCCTAAGTCATATGTATTGAAGTTAATTATAACTTGATGTATAAACGCAACAAGAATCCCAGATTCCTAGGTTTAAATAAATTATCGGACCCACTATCACACAAACCTTGTACCACTAGTCCACCAAGTAGGTGTAAAACAACTAAACAAGTGTGCGATCTTGTTTTGGTATTTTTCATGAAGTAGATAATCATGATTTAATGAGAGTTAGGTTATAAGGTAGTGTGTCAGCGTCTATGTATGACTTAATTACACTTACGTACATTTTTAAAGAAATTAAAGCTATGTTAAATGTTTTATGTTTTCTCTCCTTTTATGGACGGAAACTAACATGCTCCTAAAAACTCTTATAAATCATCAATACTTATAGTGTGCAGGATTTTAACTCTTCAGCTCATTTAATAGATAAAACACAGCTTTATAATTAAAGCATTCATATCATACATTAATAGCAATCTCAAAAGGTAGTTGACGACTTCAAGTCCAAACTATTTATTTAAAACTATTTGCTGATTTTTCTAACCGTCCTTTATACTGTTAAGGTTATGTGTGTTATATGCAATTGAAAAATCCAAAACACACATGTAAAATGGTACAAAATTTTAATAATTGTCGCCATAATAACCATTTATGATGTTCGGTGGAATATTGACAAATGGGGAAAGGATTAGGTTTAATATATTATATACGAGATTTATAGTTTAATGAATCACATTGGCCCCCTTTCTCTTACTTTCAAAGTTTACGATCATTTTTCTTCAGCTTATATTCAATTTAAGTTTTTATTCTATTCATAACAAGATTAAAAGTTTTTTGAATGGCTTTCAGAACTACCTCACTTACCCGAGTAAGTCTCAACCATTCATACTGATTTTAACGTTACAGATAGACTTCCTCTTAAGTCAGGTTTAATTTGAACCTGAGATCAAAAGTGATTGATTTATATTAATCTATACAAATTAATAGTTTATTATTTAACATCTTATTTTTGCATATTTTAATATTTCAACATCTAGAAACCACACTACTAGAAAAGGGACGACCAAAAGTCACTTATAGACATGTTTGTCGATAATTACCGACGGAAGATAAGTCACATTCCAAAAGAATTAAACTTGTTTAATATCTTTCGGTGATTACTTTCATCACTTAACTTAAAAATAATCATAAAACAAGAAAAAAAAGCAGAAAATGAACATATAAAGAAGTTTTTAAGGTAGAAAATGAGTGAGGGAGGGTCCACCTTGTACCATCATACGCAATCAGTTAGTGGCCATGAACACTGCCACCTGATTTGTAATAAAGGTGATGCTATATTGCTATGTTAACATATATACAAACTATCATTACCGTTTCCTATTTGGTGTTTAGGCAAGAAATAAAGGCCCCACGTTTCTAAGATGAATGTCCTTTTTCATGGACCCGATGAAGAAAAGAAGATACCGTGACTGAAGGCGGAAGCGGAAGCGAGGTTAGGTCCGGTCCATGAGGGTTGTAGGTTCGTCAAAATATGTTCCGGAAAATGCTTACAGGCCTGTGGTTTCATACCCACTTGAATAGTCTGAGAACCACGTATAGTGACTTAACTAAAAAATAAAAAAGATGGTTGTCGTGTCACTACTTCGTAGATAGGCCGGGGCTCTCCTTTTTTTATTCCACCTTTGTATGTAGTGGTATAACTTATTGTAAATTAAATAAAATAAAAATAAAGTTTGTGTGTATCTGATTGGTGAAAACTTGGTGGACTTCTATCTCTCTTTGCTCCCGTTGTTAACAAAGAGGGGGCGAACATTCTCCTTAGCGCTCGGCCTCCGAAATACTATGTTGATGAGGTGGTTGGAACACTCAAAAAAGAGATAAAAATAACAAGGAATAACATTTGATTAGTTGGTATTCAAAATATATGATTCAAGTAGTCAACTCGAGAAAGAGATGGTTGAATCAAAATAGCTTTAATTAAAGTTTTTTTTTTTTTTTCAAAGGGCAATATGAATATTCTATCATATTCCATCAACACACTAAATGGGTTATACGATCTACCCGATGTGAAAGTAGGCCAACATTTTTATTGGAAAATCGGGGGTTATACTTATTACTTCTTGGGTTATAATTGCTATCTTATTAGGTTCAGCCACTTTATCCATTTGGAATCCACAAACCATTCCGACCGGCGGTCCACTGCTATGGTCTATGGTCAAGCATCCTAGAAACTAAAGAATTAACGTGAATTCCACGTGGCAATATGGGTTGACCAGCATGTTAAATGGATTAGATCCGATAAATTGTTTGGCCTTGGATCTTGTGGTGTGATGTAACCTGTTCAAATGATTATAATTTGATTTAAGTTTTAACTAATCATAAATAAATCATGCCCTTCATATTTATACGCAGGTTATAGATTATAATACATAGTAACACTAATATAACAATAACGAAGAAACAAAACTCTAAACAACTAGAAAAACATACACAAACAAACAATAATAACTAACTAGGATCTAAGTTTCGGTCCATTTTAAAGACAAATACTTGCACACATTAATCTTAGACTCCTTAGTCTTGAGACTTGAAAACGAGGCTGATAAGCCCTATTTCATTTGATAGGGCTAGACCAGCCTTACGGTGTGCTCCAAAGTTTTAATAAGTTAAAAATGTATTTTTCTACTAATAATTTTACGAGTTATATCATAGTTCGTTTATCAAATCAGGAGTCGACGAAGCCACGATGGCTCATTAACCGATCTTTCCACTTGTCGCATCGGCTCTTCTACTCTCAAAACTCTTGAATTCTCTATCGTAACTCGGCTTTTATGACTCGAATCAGTAGAAGACGATGATAAACTCGCCATGGAATCCGAATTCAGCTCAGCTGTTAATGTTGGTTTGTTCTTCCTAAGAGTGGGGCCCAATGTGAGCTCGATTTCGCTCTCGTCTATGATCTCGGGGCTACCATTTTCATCGACGACCAGATCTTGTTTTCGAGGGTTGTTAAAAGTACTGTTGTTGTTGTTTTGCATGTTTCTTTGCATGTTCTTCATCATCATTTTTTGGATTTGATATAGTCTATGAAGTTCATACACCTTAATATAATAATAAGAAGAAAATCAAAATCAAATATATATATATATATATATATATAAGCTAGATGATTAATGTTGTCACACCAAAAAACCTTAAAAATCACCTGTTGTTTGAATGTTTCTTCATGTTGTAACATGACCATCTTCATGCATTCTATATCATATGTTAGAACCAGTTTCTCCATTGATGATGTCTTCTTGTTCTTCGAATTTGATTTAGATACACACAGTACACGATGAACTTGAATCGAATCTGATATTTGAATTTTTGAAGGTTAAAAGTTTGACCTTTTTTTTCTGGTTGAGGAGAGTGAAGATGAAGATAGAAAGCAAACATCTGAGACTGGAGTGGTTGGCTTTATATCTCCCACAACAAATTGAGATTCCCTTTATTTTATTTTAACAATAAATACAACAATTAATTAATTAATTATAATATGATAAAGAAACATTAACTATTAATTAATGTGCAGTTGATTTGTTTGACCTTTTTTTTCAAGATAATCTAGAAGTTTTAAATGTTTTCAGGTCAGGAAAGCATTAGAGGCCCAAAGAATCTCTTATCACTAGAAGTAGTCTAGAATTGCTTCTCTCCTGTCCAACCGGTCGGTCTAGTCCGGGTTCCAAAACATTAAACGTATGTCATATGCTAATTAAAATAATTGATTTTAATTTATGTCTTTTAAAATCTTCTCATTTCTATATCTCCGAATCCATCAAAGTGATCGGTAGAATACCATGTATAGGCTTCCTCTTCTTTTCATTATTAGACTGTGAATGTGAATAGTCTAAGAGACTATTTGTATAGGAAGATATGAGGTTAAAAAAAGGTTGAGTAAAGTGTTTTGACTTGGTTTTGTATAAAATGAATGGAAATTGGTTACATTTATATATTGAAAAAGAATATTTTTTATTATTTATTTAATGTAAAAAACTGTCAAATGATCATTGCCAAAGGTCATATTAGCCTTCCCCGACTTGAGTACTTCAATCTGGAAACCATGCTTACCGGCCCTATTTGCTTTAGGCTGGCATAGAGATGATCAACAAAACCGGTTCCTGGAACCGAACCGGTAGACCCGAACCGGACCCGAACCGGTTCCTACCCGTTTTTTTAGGAACCGGACCCTATTTGATTCAACCCGATGATCCGTGACCGGTTCTTGCATTTCTGAGTGGGGGCGGGTAGGAACCGGAACCGAACCGGAACCGGTTCCTAACCGTTTTTTTTGGCCGTTTTTTGACCGTTGGGGTCAAAAATAGCCGTTTTTTTGACCGGTTACGGTACAGGAACCGGGTTAGGAACCGGTAAGAACCGGTTAGATAGGTTAGGGGTCCGAGGGTGGGAGAACCGGTTCGGTTCCCTAACCGGTTCGAGCTTGGAACCGGTTTAAAAGGTGGTTTTGAATATAGGAACCGGTTAGGAACCGGTTCCGGTTCCTAGTCCCAAACCGTTTTGAACATCTCTAGGGTGGCAGTGTGTTAGGATACTCAGAAGAACTCGGGTGGGGCCGAATACATTTTCCAGTCTATCCTTACAGGTGCCCTGGTAAAGCTTAAGAAATGGGTAGAATTATTATATACGTATATTAAGAATCAACGTTTAAAGTTGTGTTCTTTGGATTTTTGTCACAAAAGTTTCACAACTTTACATGTTAGCCCTCAACTTTGATATCTTTCTAGCTTTTGCCAATTACATGTTGGCCTCTTAACTTTGGTAAATAAACTATGGCATCCTTTTAGCTTTTTACACCAAACACACCTTTATCCATTGGTCCCTCAACTTTGATAATATAAACTTTTATCACAAAACTTTTAGTCTTTCAACTTTGACCACCAAAAGTTTACAGTTTTAGCGTAAAAATTTTAGACTTTAAGCACAAAACTTTTAGAATTTTAAAATTTGCCATAAAACTTTTACCATAATGAACCGATATCAACCTAGTTCCCGTTGTGTACCCATCACAACATGCGATAGCTTTCAAACATGTAACGGATTTAAAGTGCAATGCCGCAACGCGCACATAGAAATACTTGTTATTATTAAGATGCAACTTAGAAACTATGGTTCATCGGAATTTTGCCATAACAAATTTGTAGTTCAAACTTCTGCCACCAAAGTTTCGTATCCACAAAACTTTTAAACTTAGAAAGTTTGTAATCTAAAATTTGCCACCGCAAATTTGTCTTTCAAACCCATGCCAACAAAGTTTTACACCTATACACTTTTAGCACGAACTTTTAGCTTTTCAATTTTGGTCACAAAGTTTTACACTTTTACAAATTGCATAAAGCTTTTAGCCTTTTAACTTTTGTCATAAAACTTTCACTTTTACAAAATGGTCACAAAAAACTTCTTTACTTTTAACCCTAACACTTTTCTACTTTCAACTTTTATCATAAAATATTTTTGTTGACAGTAATTAATGAATAATAAACCAAACTAGTACCGACCGAGTTATCATCGCATTTCTGCCGCAACACATCGTTTAAAGCAACTACATAGAGTGTTCGGATTCTTTCAGGTTTCCAACAAGAAAACCAGTGAAGAAGTTAGGATTCCTTTACCAGTGAAGAAGTTAGGATTCCTTCACAATTAAATTCGACCGGCTGCAATGCGCGGGATCCTCTTGCTTCATTTCAAGATATAAGGAATGTTTTTATATGCACGGAAATCAAGGAATTCTGAATTTGTTTTTGGAGGCATCCACAACATTTGTTTTTATATTTTTTTCTCCAATCAAGTTCAGGTTTTGTGCAAGAAACACCTTCACAAACATCCATCATTGCGTTTTTTTTCTTGAGATTATCTAAAACTTTTGTGTTCTGTTATGGGGACATCTCTAATAATTTCTTAAATAAACTTTACCCATTAAAGAAAACTTTTTTAGGTTCCACAATCACACATAAACCAAAAGTATAATATATCAGCTTTTTAATAATTTACTAATTTATTTGTTCATTTCAAATTAAGTTTACAAATTTAATTGTCAGTACACCAGTGCGTTTAAGACTGTGAAGTATAGATGCCTCACCGCTTCTTACATTGTCGTCGCTCCTCTCCGTAGCATCAACATAAAAGCAGCTATCCCCCGCTGCCTCCACATTGACATGTGACAACGCCACACCACCAATCTTTCAATACGGTTTTTATTGTTATTTTTATTTTTATTTTTATTTTCATCACGCAACGTGAAGATCCCCACTAACGGCATCAAATTTGCTTCAAAATGGGGAGGGGGTGGTAGTAACAACTCGGGTTTTTCACGTACAACTTATATCCATAACCCAACCCGTCTTAGGTTCGGGAAATTTATCATTAAAAAGTTTCACGTTTATCAAGAAAATATTATACGATTTATATTTATTTAATATATATATATATAACTTTGAAAGATATACATTTTTAGCCCAAACTAAACTTTAACCCTCTATCGTTTCCACATCAAATCTCCAGAGACTAATTTGCAAATTCTGCATATTATGTCTATAACCCATATAACCAGATCCATGATCCAGGACCCGTTAACCCGTACCCTTTTAGTTTGCTTGAACCACAATTCTCGTCATAAACTTGGAATTAAATCGTGTTTGTGATTGTTCTTACCCTAACCGGCCTAACCAACCCCATTAATTTATAAACAAGATCAAATCAAACTCGTAATTTATATATCTAGGGACCGACTTAACCTATAATTCAATATATATCTTAAGGTCGATCATAATTCAATTAATCATGTTTGTACCTCTCTAATACCAGCGCCTATCAAACCCCCATGGTTAATTGGGTTTTCGACGTCTGGTTATGCTTGGTTCATCGTCTTCTTTGCCGGCACTGTTAACCTACAATTAACCCGTGTTTAATCAATGATACAAGTAATAAATTATACGTGTAAGTTCGTCTTGAATTGTTGCATAAAAGCCCGAACATTAATTGAATTAACATTGAACAAATTGATCGATTTCATAATTAGGGATTATGATTTAAAACTGGTTATAATTACTTCTGTGTGTGTGTATATATATATATATATCCATTTACAAACTTTAAACAATTGACACACCAGCTCAGTTGGCTGGTGTCTGTGTGTTCAATTCAGAGATTTGGTTGAGGTTGCGGGTTCGAGTCTTGCCGGCCTTATTTTTTATTATATTTTTGATCTTTATTGTTTTAATGATTTTAAATGATATATAATATATTATAAGTAGTATTAATTATTAAATAAACAATATTTTGTCAAACCGACATCATAAGTTAATCGTTCGTGTCAACTAGTTTCGTTACCAGTTTTCATATATATATATATATATATATATATATATATATATATATATATGTATATGTATTTTATTAATAATAAATTATTATTTTTTTATTATAAAAACCGACAATAATATTGAGACTTCTCATTGTTGAAACGTCTTTATAAATTTGCTCATATTTATTAGATATATATTATATATGTATATATATATATGTATATATGTATGTATTATTTTTAAAACCAAACTATAATAAACATATTAATGTATTAAAAGTGCTAATTATATTTTTACCATCGAATTTTGTTAAAGATTCTAAAATATAAATTTTATATTAATTATATATTTAAACGTTTATCATTATATAGCTCAACTCATATTTATTTAAACTAATTATTCGTAGATTCGATTATATAATAAACAATGATTCTTATAATTAAGTAATAACTAATAATATTGTTTTTACAATAACAATAATCCGTAGTGATCAATAGTTCAACCCATAACGTATCCTAATCATAAATATAACTCAAATCATATCTAAATCCTAAGATCGTTATACGTATTGTATCATTTATAATTCGCTCATCATATCATTTAATTAGGATTATTGTCGACAATTCTCGAAGAGTGTGATTTCCACTTTCTTGACATATTCATTCCCGTTTGGCTTAATCGATCAGGTGAGTTTTATCATTCCCCTATTTTACTTAGTTTTCTAAAACGTTTTGGGGACATATGCGTATATCATACTATATATATACATATCTATACATACATATCAACAAATAACAAACGTGTAATTGTGTGTGATTAATCAAATCTACTTGTTATATGCTTATTTGTCTTTGTATGCAATCGTTTGACATGTCCCATTGGAGAGGGTTCTCATTCTATTGACCACCGCCCGATTCGCTTAGCAACGGTCTTATTCAATTTATTTGCTCATGGTTGATTTACCGGCGCCCGATTCGCTTGGCAATGGTTTAATCGACAATCTATTTGCTTATGGTTTGATTTCATTACCGCATTTATTACGTTTTGCTTATTTATTATATTAACCTTATTTTGTTGCAAAACTGGTGATAAACTCACTCAACATGTGTTGTTGACAAACTCTGTTTTCTACGCATATGTAGGTTACTTGAAGTTGAAGTATGGACACTTAGAAAGACTTTAGGGTTATAATGAAGACATACATGAATTTAACATGTTGTATTTATTTATTTGAATGGTTTTGTTGTATTTGATTATTGTGTGTATTATTTGAATAAAATAATTAATTAGATATTGTCATTTATAATTATGATAGTACGTTCGAGCTGTGAGCAATCGAATCACGCCCCGACATTTCCGTCTTAGGTTGGGGTGCGACAGTGGTGCTCCCTCATAATTTAGAAAAACAAGCTTTTATATCTTAAGGTTCTTTTTGTTATTATTGAAATAAATAATATAAAAAAAGAGCACTGGTAATAAAATAAATTTTTTGTAAAGGTAACAAAATAATATTTTTGTAACTTTTTTTCTCCTAACCATTGTCAATGTTTATCCAAACAAGCCATAAATATGACTCCGTCTTCCGTGCACACGTTTCATGACACACTTGAATACTTGATGGACCACGGCCCTGATTTTCATACTTGTAACTTTTGAGGTACGTGTAACATGTTTTAGAAAATATATTTATTTACCAAACTTTAAAAATCTAAAATATACTACCTAATAACTTAAAAAGGTTCCAAAAATCCATTTGAGTATTCTATAAACTTTTTACAAACAATCAACTCCATTCTAAAAATTTTCTTACACTCTACATTTGTTTACTTATTCATTTCCAAATCTATTTATCTTAATATTTTATTTAGTACCTATTGTTTAGCATCATATAAATATTTATAATATGATTAAACAAAAAAAACCTATATATTTGAATAATATGTAATATAAAAATATTATACAATTGTTACAAATTTTTACAATTTAGTAAGGCAACGAATTAAACATTACATAATTAAACGTTACAACAACAATTTAAGCATTTCATAACTAAACGCTACATGGTATACAACAAACATAACGCTGCATGGCGTAAATATGAGTAGTTAATTTGAAGGTTACAAATATATTTCACAAGATCGACTTAACGTCGGTGATGAAATGAATTATCTTTCAAATTACTGAACTTTTATACTTAACGTGACAATATAGTAGCAATGCATACCCGTCAGTGATTTGTAGCCCACGTGACACCCAAATACTTATTTAAAAGAGGAGGTTTTGAGTTTCAAGTCTCGCATATGACATAGTATTTACGTGCAGTAAGTTTTCTTTTGAGAATGTAATGTAGCTAACTAAGTGATTCACTAGCCGTTAGAAAAAAGAGTAAAAATACTTACCCATCAATTGTTTATATTGTTACTTTTTGGGTGTGTGTTGGCCTCCAATAGTGGTTTAGATTGCATTTGTATATTACAAAGGGGGCATGCCTGAATATTAGGATAAGACCTCTTTATTCCGCGTGTACGTTTTAATGGTACATGAAAGAGAGGAAGATTTTGTATAACATGAATCTTAATATGGTCAGACATGCATGCATGCCATCTGCCACCATATCAATGAATGCAATTGTGTGCAGTAGTCCACTGTGTATGATCTATGTACCCTTTAATTTCGTTCTAACAAACTACCATATATACAGTCACTTGGAGCATTTTCATCCAACCCCTCATATCATGTGAAGGGTGTTTTTATAATTTAGAGAGTGATTTAAGGTGTTGTGAGTGAAGGGTTTTTATATTTTAAAAAAAGTAATGATTTTTCTGTATATTTGAAAAGTTACTGTTCATCCCATATAATTTTTTAATATATTTTGAAAGTGATTGTGAGTGAAGGAAAGAGAAAAGGTAATGATAAAAGGTATAAAAAGTATTATTTAATTGAAATGAAAAGAGATAATAAAATGAATTTTAGTGTAATTTTTTGTTTGGAGATAAAGAATGAGATGAGAATGCTCTTTAACTATTAAAAAAACAATGATAAAAGTGTTATATCGTTATTTGTGAGATGTGAAAGGAATAAAGCATGGGGTAAAGATGTTTTTATAATTTTGATGTAAAACAAAATGCACACGGGAGACAAGAAAAGAATAAAAAATAATGATGTTTGAGAATATATGTAGCTACTGTATTAAAATAATGAATGGTTATTATTAAATTTGGGGGCAGGAAGAAGCACGCTTCGGCTGAGGAAAAAACAGGATGGGTTGGGGCCGTGTGGGGTTCCGACTGAAAAGCCTGATCCACGCCGCTCGGACCATGTGTCCATCTCACGTCTCAGTCCCTACTTCCAAAGTTTTGACCGGTCTTCCTAGCCTATTCAACTTGTACAATTGTGAAATTCCGAACATTAAGATGGATACAATTTATAACTATTAAATGCATAAGGTGGGGTGATGGAATGGTAAAAAATAGACTTGGTGATCTATGTGACCCAGGTTTGATATCTATCATAACATTTAGATTCAGAGGCAACATGACAACATCTAGATTCAGAGACACCAGGGTGCTGATGAGTGACTAGGCGAGTATGTGGCTTTCACTAGTTGGATCCTTAAATTGAACAAGTTTTATCTCGCTGCACTGTTATGCCTTCGGGCAGTTGAAGAAACACTAATTGACCTCGGGGAGATTACGGATAATCTGGGGGTTAAATAGATGTTTCCCACGAGGGGTTAAGTCCGGCAAAGATGGTTCTTCTGATGACCTGCAAAACAGACACCGTGAGCTCGTCACTGAGAAGGGGGGGGGTACCTCCTTGTGACCACCCTCCGGCGTGAGAATCAGACTAGATTGCTCTTGAATATAAGTGTATATTAAGAGATTGCTAGAGAAGATAAGATAATGAGATATCAGATAATGTAAGATAATGTAATGTCTCCATACCATTCCAAGGTGTTGGAGTATTTATAGCCGAAGGTAGGTTTCCAAGAAGGTACAGCCGGCTGAATAGTATTCCTGTTCTGCCAACTGTGAGCTACGCACATGCCATGCTGGTAGTTGGTGGGTAGGCAGCGGCTGATAGTGACCAGGCCGGCTGTGTACTATTCTTTTCCACCAACTGCAGGCTATGCACGTGCTACGACAGGTTGGTGAGTAGGCAGCGGCTAATAGTGACAGGGGTTGGTGAGTAGGCAGCGGCTGATAGTGACCAGGCCGGCTGTGTACTATTCCTTTGTCACAGTGAGCTGTCGCTGCTTTGGTCAGACCTTTTGTCCATACCTCGTCAGGTACAGTACAAAAGGTCCTCCAGTAGCGTACGGACTGGCTCATTTGGGCGGGAGTATTCCCGGCTTTGGGCGGGAGTGTTCCCGGCTTGCTCACTCATTCTTCATGTGACATTACTGAATTATTTAAGAGTTAAGTGCCTTGTGCGTGTAGCCTTGCTGCGCGGGTAGCCTTCCCTGATGGCTAGTATCCGTTACTGCGGGAACAGGCGGAGTACGTCGACCATTGGGAGGCTTTTCCTGCGGGAACAGCTTGCGTACAGCGCGTAAGGACGTCACGTCTCTGAGCATGGTGGGTCCTGCGGATCCAGTTGGTTTCTGCGCAGACGTCTCTCTTCAAGGTGAGTCTTGCGAGTTTAGCCTTTGCGCAGACGTCCCTGTTGAAGGTGAGTCTTGCGGTTTCAACTGCGCAGACGTCCCTCTTTGAGATGAGTCTTGCGGGTCCAACTGGGCTCTGCTGGGACCTACCTCTTCAAGTCCCCCCAGTCCAATGTTCTTCTCATGAATTGTTAATAAGTGAGGTGAACTTTTGGACTTAAGCAAAGAGTTTTGAAAAGGGTTTAGTTTTAAGGTTTTCCACGGGGATTCTTCCCGCGGAAGTCCTAATGTCACATGCAGAAATTCCCGACTTTTCTGCTTGATCTTTGGGTATGATGCGGGTAGGTCTATAACCTCCTCGCAAGTCAGGAGCGTTGAGTTCCACTTGTGTAGATTCTCCATGAGGTTTTGGTAGTTTTGAACATAGTGATCAATTATGTTTAAACAACCAATTCCATCTTGGAGCTTCAAACAATCTAGTTCTCGACGTTCCCGCTATGCGGGGATGTTATTCCCGTTTCCGCAAGCATAGCCCAGAAGATCCTTCTTGGTTTCAATTCCCTGCGGAGTGCTAGGTATGTGAAGGGTTTCGCCTTGACACTGTACCCGCTCTCGTCTTATAGTTACTTTACTTCCAAGGTATTCCTGGCTTCAATTCCCTGCGGGTGCTAAGTATGTGAAGGGTTTTGCCTTAACACTGTACTCGCACCTGTCTTATAGTTACTTGGTTGCCAAGGTAAGGGGTATAGTCTCGCTTACTTTTGAATCTTTTTTGAATCTTTTTGAAATTTGAAGAGTTGGTGAAAGGATAAGAACAGTCCAGACTGTTGAAACGTCGTCCGACGGTTTCTTCTGACAGTTTCAGGACGTGCAGGAAGTTATGGCGACGTAACAGTATATGGTCATTCCAGACGCTTTTTCAGGCGCGTGGGCGCGAGTTTTCGGGCGCGTGGCCGCGAAGTTTACGGCACGCGTCCTGTCAACAGTTGTTGCCAGCTTGCATATTCCACGTGTCATAGTTTCATTGCACCTGCGTTTTCCTCTCTCTTCCGCATTAAATTCATCGCATTCATTGCGATGAGTATATAAAGGGAGGAGAGGTTGCATCTCAACTCACAGTTTCACCTCTCTTCTTCTTCTAAACGATTTCCGGCGAATACTCTAACTTTTCTGTCGAGCATTCTCCTGAAATCGTTCTTTTCATTCAAAACATGTCTTCCGTTCATGATCTTGAGGCTACCGCCGAGGAGTCTGACGTGTATGCCGAGAATCCGTCGTCTACTGATAAGGACGATAAGAGTACTGCTGGTGAGTGCCAGTGTGCTCTTACCGTCGACCTGTACCAGTACATTGTTAGGAAGTTCATGCTCGAGCCTTTCGAGCCTGAGTTTCCTAAGCCTCATCAGACGGTGTACGATGCCCCCAAGGGTAAGATAGGGGTGTATGCCGCATTCTTCGTTTATGGGAATCTCAGGTTCCCATTGACGAAGTTTGTGTACCGTGTTTTGGAGAGACACGGTGTACATCTGACGGAGGTACACCCAATGGCGATCGCCAAGATTCGCCATTTTGAATGGGTGTGCCTCATTCTGGGCGTGGAGCCCCATGTCGACCGCTTGATGACCTTCTATTCCTGGAGGTGCATCCAGGGGTGGTATACCTTGGTCACTCGGATAGGGTTTGAAGATATGCGCTACCGAGCGCAGTCTTCGGTCTTGGAAGCGGAAGTTCTTCTATATCTCCGCTCGCGTCGTCCCCATAGCGATGACGTTCAAGAACGGGAGAGCTCTCCCGAACCTTCACGCCTTCAACTATGAGGAGGCGGAATGATTCTCCAAGATTTCGCGGGTCCAGTCTCCAGTTTACCGCTTTGCGGAGTCCTGGATGGTGATGCTCGGGATGAGCCGGGTGTGGAAAGATGCTGGGGCGGAGGCGCCACAGGTTCCCATCGTCCTTGAATACGGTTTGAACTCTATCCCTTACGGTATGCTTCATCTTCTTTGCTGATTTAAAGTTTTCTTCTAACTGTTTCTTTTGTTTTCAGAGGGAAACGACCTACAATCGCTCTTGCATCCGCGGGAGGCTGGTGGTCCCGCTCGGATGGGTACCCGTGCTCTTGATGAGAACGAGTTGCCCATCTTGGAGCAAACGGCGGATCGGTTTGTGGAGGTCTACCCGCCGGGCCACCTGATTCTGAGCGCCACGCGGCCAGGTAAGGAGTTATTTAACCCTCGCCCTGTCAATGCTCAAACCTCTGCTGGAATTCCTCTAATTTTGTCATCTTCTGATGAGGAATCCGCAGATGGTCCTTTCTTCACGCGGAAGAAGAAGGCTGCTGGCGGGAAGGGTAAGGCGAAGGTTGCCTCTACTGCCGATCAGGGGAATCGGTCAGAGTCAGAAACCGAGAGTGAAGAGGTGGCGGGGAACCCTGGTGGTGACGAGACCACTGCTCCGGAGGTTGAGACAGCTGTCACCTCCGGGCAGCCTAGTACGACGGTGAGCGGCGTGAAGAGGCCGGCTCCATCGGGTTCGTCTCCGCTTATCAGAACCTTCAAGCTGAAGAGAACTCGTAAGTATAATTTTCATTTACTTTAACTGCATATCCTTCCGCCATTATATTTAACTATCTTGTCCTCATGCAGGCGTGGATGTAACTGCATTCCAGGGTGAAGCGGGGAGGAGCACCTCTGGACCCATGACGGTAGGTTTGGTCAACCTACCCGAGGCGATGACCCAGGCGACTGGGCCTGCTTCAAGTGTTGGTTCAGTTGCTCACTCGGTTGAGGCAACTGTTCCAACTGTAACATCATCCCCGCCGGCTGTCAGTGCGATCTTCACGGAATCCTTCACTGAGCCGGCGGTGATATTTTCTGCGGGTTCTTCCGCAGCGGCGGCCACGGTTGTGAGTTCACCTCCAGTGAGTTCACCTCCGATGGTCTCTACCGCAGCGGCTTCGACCGTGCCTCCGGCGCCGGCGACTACCTCGTCCCCGGCCGGTTCAGCAGGTATGTTCGGGGCTTCAAGCCAATCTCTGCCTCCTTCCCATCTGCCTGACCTCTTGGATGGATATCCGTTAGGTTCGGGTGATGGGTTTCGCGGCTACCGGCCTACTGTCGACCCTACAGGTGCGTAGGGTTATTTTGGCCTTTTTATATATATTTTTGTTTTTTATCATCTTTTCCTAACTGCTTTTTGTTTTTGCAGTGTCAGATTCGAATGAGGTGTTTGTTCAGCGGTGGAATATCCGCCGGGGAACCACCCTTCGAACGGCTGTGGATTGCGTCGAGTGGGCGCCCCACGCCGCCCCCAGTGGTGCACTTGGAGAAGCTATGTCGAGCTACCAAGAGGGTAGGCTGACAAACGAGCTTCGAATTCTCCTTGCCAGGATGCAGCCGCGCGTCGAGCTGCTTTGTCGTGAAAACGACAAGTTAAAGGCGGCTCGTATCCAAGAAGTAGCTCAGGCGCGGGCTATCCGGGAGGAGAACAGGAGACTCTCCGCCGTTGCTGCGGAGAAGGAGAAGGCCTTCAAGGCCCTCGAGGTTGAAGTTCAGGCCCGTCTCGAGGCCCGTTCCAAGGCTACCCAAGCTGTTAATGAACAGCTTCGGTTGGCTAAGGAAACTGCACGGAACGCAACTAAGAGGGCCACCAAGGCTGAAGCTGTTGCTGAGCCTCTACGCACTGAGAATGAAGAGCTCAAAAGCCAAATTAGAGAGGCTCCAGCAGGCTAATGATGCCTTGGCCATGGAAGATGCCAAGAAGCTCCAAGAGATCTTGGACCAGAGGGGGGTGCTTGACCACACTGAGCGTAAGCTAAAGGGCGTCGAAGAGGCTGCAGCCAAAGATGTGTTGCTTGCCAACCTTACAAAGAACGAAGCCGAACGCGCCCGTAATGAAGCTCAAGTTGCCCTCCAGGAGGCTCTGGTTACCAAGGAATGGCTTCTACGAGAAGCGTTGTCGCAGGTATGCATAGCTTCATAATATCTTTACGCTTTTCTTTGTACTTAGAAAAGGTTTTGATACTTGTATTTTTGTTTTGTAGGTTGTGCATCGGGTCTTCACGGACACATCATATGACGATGCCATGAGCGCAGCCCTCAACGCTTCTCATGAGGATGGGGAAAATGTTGGCTTCCTGCTTGGTCTAGGGTTCGTTGAGAAGGGCATCCTGCCTTCCAACTTCCCTTTATATGATGTGGATACTGAAGCTGTATATGACCAAGCAGTGAACCAGTATGCCGCCTTCCCGCACCCGGTGGTGGAGAAGGTGAACGAAGTTGCTGCTGCTGATGATGGGCTAACCATTCTCAAGACCTTCCTTGAACCGCCAGAGCCAACTGATGGTGCGGGTACAAGTGGGTTTGGAGGGAGTGGCCCTGAAGCTTGATCTTTTAAATCCTTTCCCACTGTTAGGATAGATTTACGTTTTTGTATAGATTTATATTCTTGTAGGCGGGTAGATACCCGGCCATTCTTGTAACAGTTGAATTTTTATGGAATATAAATCTTTTGTGCGGGTAGGACCGTCACTCTTGCTTTATGAACGTTATACGAATTGTTCATGCATATTATAGTTTAATTTGGCACTTGTTTTGCCGCATAAACAATATATGATTCGCTTGTGCATACTTTAGTTTAACTTAGCAATTTCTTAAGTACTTTGGATAAGTTAACCTTTCAACGTGGCAGATAATAGGTTAAAGTTTTGCTTCCTCTTTCGTGATTGTGCGGGTAAGACCGTCACTTTCACTTAGTAGGATGGCTAAACTTTACCTATATCTGACCTGCGTGGAGGTTTTCCTCATTTTTTCCTTAAGAGATTTTCTAAGTGTTCTAAATAAGTTAACCTTTCGACGCGCGGTTGTCAATAGTTAATGTTCAGTTTCCTCTATCATGATTGTGCGGGTAAGACCGTCACTTGCATTTAGTAGGATGACCAAACTTTACCTATGACTGACATGCGTGAAGGTTTTCCTCATATTTTCCTTAGAAATTCTTGCCGTTTTTTGTGTTTATGCGGGTTTTGCCGCCTTCCACACGCAACGACTTCTTTTCACACTTATTTATGCGGTGAATACCGGCATATCAGTGTTTTGGATAAGTTAACCGTTCAACGCGCGGTTGTCAATAGGTTAACGTTCAGTTTCCTCTATGATGACTGTGCGGGTAGGACTGGCACTTTCATTTAGTGGGATGACCGAACTTCACCTATGACTGACCTGCGTGAAGGTTTGCCGTTTTTTGTGTTTATGCGGGTTTTGCCGCCTTTCACACGCAACGACTTCTTCACACTTATTTATGCGGTGAAGACCGGCATATCAGTGTTTTGAATAAATTAACCGTTCGACGCGCGGTTGTCAACAGGTTAGTTCTGTTTCCTCTATCATGATTTGTGCGGGTAGGACCGGCACTTTCATTTAGTGGGATGACCCAACTTTACCTATAACTGACCTGCGTAAAGGTTGGCCGTTTTTTGTGTTTATGCGGGTTTTGCCGCCTTCCACACGCAACGCCTTACTTCCCCACTTATGTAAGCGGTGAAGACCGGCATATCAGTGTTTTGAATAAATAAACCGTTCGACGCGCGGTTGTCAATAGGTTAGTTCGGTTTCCTCTATCATGATTTGTGCGGGTAGGACCGGCACTTTCATTTAGTGGGATGACCAAACTTTACCTATAACTGACCTGCGTGAAGGTTGGCCGTTTTTTGTGTTTATGCGGGTTTTGCCGCCTTCCACATGCAACTACTTACTTCCCCACTTATGTATGCGGTGAAGACCGGCATATCAGTGTGGAAAGTTCATAAGTATAAATGTAAGATTATCAGCGTCAATGTGATAAGGAGAATCATTTCCATTAGAAGTGGCTCTGGGCCTTTTCTTTTACAAGTTTGGAATTGATCTACATGCACTGTGTAATTGAGCTCCCTTCCATATTGTTTGGATGGGAGTGCCATCGAGCCGATATGCACTTGGTTCGGAATTTCGTTGTTTACGCAGTATGTAGTCTCCAACATTGTAGCTGTAGTTTCGTGTTTTTCCCAACTGGGGTTCTACACGCGTTGGCCTGCTCAGCATCCTTTACGCCACGAGGTGTGCGAGTTCTCCATCTCTGACGAATGTCTCGATGATGTCTTTCAAGTCTATGCATTCGTCGGTGTTGTGGCCTTTTGTCCTGTGGAAGTCACAGAATTTGCTCTGATCAGCGTTGTGACGCTCTCGGATTATTGGAGCCTTTGGCCATGGAAGCCTCTCGGTGTCGAAAATCTCGGTGACGCTTTTGGTGAGCGGCGTCCACCAGGGGTTCCGGTTCGACGACTGCCTGTTGTCCTTTCCGCCTAACCGAGGGTGCGAGCCGGATGAGGTGTCGAAGTTTACCCTTGACTGCCAAATACCTAGCTTCCTCTTTTTGTTTAGTCGGGCGGTAAGAACGTTATTTTCTCTTGTTTTCTGGGTGTAGAGGTTTGTGCTTTGGGGAAGATCTCTACCCAGTTGCTTTTCCGTTTCCGCGAAGCGTTTAGCTGCTGTCATGATGGCATCCCATGTGGATGGCATGCCATCTTTACCCGTTAAGGTGCGGATGAGCTCTGGGTCTTTCGCGCCCTGGATGAAAGCAGCGCGAACAAGATCTTCGCTAATACTGCCCAGACTTAGCTTCTTTGAATTGAAGCGCGTTATGAAGTCTAGTAAAGACTCATCTTCCTCTCGGATGCAGTTGAGGATTGTCCATTGCTCTTCAGTGTACTTTCTTTGTTGACTGACGTGTTGGCTGAACTTCTGTTGGAAGTCTGCCCAATCGTAGATGTGGTGGACCGGTAGACGGTCGAACCACGCTCTGGCTGCTCCAACCAACGTCATCTGGAACATATAACACCACGTGGGTTCCGTCCAGTTGCTGACGGTTGCCCCCGCTATGAATATGTTCAAATGATCGTCTGGGTCGGATATACCATCATAGGTGCCGATGTTGGACATCTGTTTGGCACTTCTTGGGGCGATTGCTTCCGCAATGTCCCTTGCAAACTTGGAGGTTCCCGCATTTGCAGCGGTTGGTCTGAAGGTTTTAGAGAAGTCACGTGGGTTTCCACCCGCGTTTTTTGGTTTGAAGGTTTCTCCAAAATTCCTTCTTGGTTGGAAGTCCGTTTCCTTACGCTTCCCTTTCGTCTTATGGCGAGGGTTTACGTCGGTGTTGGATTCCTCCGAATCATCATCCAAGTACTCGCACTCATTGCTCATGTTGAGCTGTTGTCGAGTGCTTCCGAATTCGTCAGCCTGTTGGAGTGAACGTAAGCGTTCATCCAACTCAGCTTGGAATTCCCTTTGACGTTTTTCCGCCCACGCTTTAACTTGTTCAAGTGTTTGGCGGGGGGGCCTCGTCTGTTGTCTTTCCACCTGGGTATCAATGAATCCCAGGGGAAGATTGTTTACTGCACTTGCCCCGGCTCGGGTAACCGGGGTAGTGTTCGTAAAATTTACTGCACTTGCCCCGGCTTGGGTAACCGGGGTAGTGTTCGTAAAATGTGTGTATTCGCCGGTGTTCCCCCCAGTAGCTGGGGTTGTGGTTACCGGGGTTTCTTGGTTACTCCCTGGCCTGGGGATCGGAGTAACGTTAACCATCTTTTCGGAGGTTTTGAAAAAACTGAGAGAATTAGTTCTAGCTTTTATGCACGGATGGCGCCAATGAAGAAACACTAATTGACCCCGGGGAGATTACGGATAATCTGAGGGTTAAATAGATGTTTCCCACGAGGGGTTAAGTCCGGCAAAGATGGTTCTTCTGATGACCTGCAAAACAGACACCGTGAGCTCGTCACTGAGAAGAGGGGGGGTACCTCCTTGTGACCACCCTCCGGCGTGAGAATCAGACTAGGTTGCTCTTGAATATAAGTGTATATTAAGAGATTGCTAGAGAAGATAAGATAATGAGATATCAGATAATGTAAGATAATGTAATGTCTCCATACCATTCCAAGGTGTTGGAGTATTTATAGCCGAAGGTAGGTTTCCAAGAAGGTACAGCCGGCTGAATAGTATTCATGTTCTGCCAACTGAGGGCTACGCACATGCCATGCTGGTAGTTGGTGGGTAGGCAGCGGCTGATAGTGACCAGGCCGGCTGTGTACTATTCTTTTCCACCAACTGCAGGCTATGCACGTGCTACGACAGGTTGGTGAGTAGGCAGCGGCTAATAGTGACAGGGGTTGGTGTGTAGGCAGCGGCTGATAGTGACCAGGCAGGCTGTGTACTATTCCTTTGTCGCAGTGAGCTGTCGCTGCTTTGGTCAGACCTTTTGTCCATACCTCGTCAGGTACAGTACAAAAGGCCTCCAGTAGCGTACGGACTGGCTCATTTGGGCGGGAGTATTCCCGGCTTTGGGTGGGAGTGTTCCCGGCTTGCTCACTCCTTCTTCAGGTGACATTACTGAATTATTTAAGAGTTAAGTGCCTTGTGCGTGTAGCCTTGCTGCGCGGGTAGCCTTCCCTGATGGCTAGTATCCGTTACTGCGGGAACAGGCGGAGTACGTCGACCATTGGGAGGCTTTTCCTGCGGGAACAGCTTGCGTACAGCTCGTAAGGACGTCACGTCTCTGAGCATGGTGGGTCCTGCGGATCCAGTTGGTTTCTGCGCAGACGTCTCTCTTCAAGGTGAGTCTTGCGAGTTTAGCCTTTGCGCAGACGTCCCTGTTGAAGGTGAGTATTGCGGTTTCAACTGCGCAGACGTCCCTCTTTGAGGTGAGTCTTGCGGGTCCAACTGGGCTCTGCTGGGACCTACCTCTTCAGCAGTGTTCACAGGTATTGGCCTTAGGTGAGGGTTTTTCCTGGATCGAGAAGACGAGTGTATCCCGATGTGATGAATTTAGCTAGTAGGCATTTGGAGGATTCGTTGGCCGTTCAAATAATAATAATAATAATAATAATAATAATAATAATAATAAACAAATAAATAAATGCATATTATTTTTTCTTAAACGCAGAGAAACTCAACATATCCTTTCAGGGTTATGTCCAAGGTCGACCCCTCGACCACCGTGAAACTGTACCCCCGTGACGCGTGGGGACCAAATGTAATGTAATCCGTAAACCCCCGCCTCCTATTGAGTTGGAACCCGGGATTAAAGCCCGGATTCACCCCTTCACCAAAATATCCTTCGAACTGGCGCAAATGGGAACTGAACCTGCATCTATACTAAGGGCGGGCATGCCTCTTACCACTAGACCAACTTCGCATAACGTTAAATGCATATTATGTATTTTAATAACATTCATGTGTGCGTGTTAATGTGTGTACTTTTGGTTTACAAAAGATTAGCTTTTATCATGTATTTATTTGCACTCGACCCCCCCCCCCCCCCCCCTCTTTTCTAATTTTAAGGCTTACAAGTGTAAGTTGAATAATATTATCTAATTTAAAAGCCTCAACCAAACATATGTTTCCTTTTTTTTTTTAATATTTTCTTCTTCATCCTTCAATTTAAATGCTGAAGTTTCTTCACTAGTCAAAATCAAATTAATAATGTGTGATTGACATCTTGAATTTGGTGGGTAATTAAGTCACATTCAAGCGTGTGTCGATTAGTTTGCACCCATATAAGTGTTTGTAGTTGGTAGTTACATTTGAGATTTGATGAACATGACAAACCAAATCTAAAATCTTAATGATTTGAAAACGAATGAGGCTAAAATGGATGATTTAATCATTTAGAAGGAAAGAAAATGAAAGTTTTCTTTTATCGAACGTAACCAAAAATAATCAATTCCCGTGTGTTTGGAAACATTATTAATATAATTGGTAATAAAACGTTACACAAATATGTAATTAACAACATGATTTTATAATTGATCATTATTAAAAAAAAATGGTGGAGTGTGGGTCCATAGTTGTCCTTTTGCCACACATCCATGTGCAGCCATCATTTTATTCCTCGTCTCACTTTCTAAAACAAATTGAAATCGCCACCGACTTGCTCATTAGTCATTATTAACTCAAATAGAAAAAAAATTGTTTAATACTTTATTTTTTTTTTCTATTTTAAGTTCGTCGGATCAAGAGATGGGATTATAATTATTTTCCAATTTTGTGTTGATACATATAAAAGGTCAAAATTCCTTTTCCCTCTATGTTTTTCTTTTCATCATTTTAAAGGGTCAGTTATTATTATAAGGAAAATCACCATAATAATTATGGTCCCACACTCATTTATCAAAATAAACATATGAATTCTCTATAACCTAGAGACTTCACCTATATTGAGGTCCTCATAATTTAGCACATGGATGAAACATTTGTAGTATAGGGGCTTCATTTGATAGTCGGACCTGTCAACAGACTACTTATTTTGTCACGTGGCAAATTTCAGATGAATATCTACATAGACGTCTTATAAGAGAAACATCTTAAACTTATATTTTTCTATGAAATGTCTAAACATGCACATGGAGCGTCTATGATAGGAGGAAACGTTTGAGCCATAGATGCTTCCTTCGGTTTAAATGGCTTTGACGCTAGCTCCACATTTTTAGACGTTTTCGTATGTTTTCTTAGCAAAGATACTTAAGATAAGACATTACAATTTAAAACAAGTTCACATGAAGAATATTATTTTACATGTAGGTATTCGTGCTTAGATGACCAATGGCATTGTCACAACTCTTGACCCTTATCCTGAAGGTGATCCGCGAACATCGAGTGGTGGTATTGGTGTTTATTAAAATAATTTGCAGCGGAATGTTTCATCAGGATCATAGTTAGAAAAAATGATCAGAGTTAAGAAAACACCATGATTCTTATTTCACAAATTGAGAATAAAACTCATTTTTATACGAACATAAGTTTTATAGGGATAAACCTTAATTTACAAAACATATTTATTTATTCTGGTGACAAGCCACTTATTTAAGCTGAAGGCTCGTACGTATCATTCTTGTGTCTCTAATAAGTCACCTGAAATATGTTTAAAAATATCTGATCAGCAAGAAATACTGGTGAATACATTTATTTGTAAATGACACTTTTTTATAGTTACAACATTAAGATGTTTTTACATATGTCTGCTTACAAATTACCGAAAGGTACTTGTCACTCGACCATATATGACTGGGGTCATATTACTTATTGGCTAACACTTGTCCAATAAGTAATGTGTAATAGCCCATTAGGCAAGCCTTGAATACAAAACTCCACAATACCAATAGTAACCATCCCGTAAGACTACGGAAACTTAATCATTGTAGTGTAACTAAAATCCTTTGAAAATATTTTGAAAGCATCTGGACTATCTATCACGAGTTTGATAGATTTAGAAATCATCATGACAGTATTAGAAAATCAGTTGTCTCACTCAAATGTGAGTTGTATAAACACTTGAATATCTCACATTGTAAGTTTATAAATAAAGAGCTTCCTAGTATTAAGCACCTAAGTTAAACACAATGTAGTATGTCTAAATTAGTATAAACCTATAATCATCACGATAATCACGAGATTAGAAACTTTGCACGATGGCACAATGCCTTACCTTATTCAGGCATAACTTTTGGATTTGTGTACGAAGCTTCTTTCGATCGGATTGGTTATGACTACTCGATGTATTATACCAACACCTTATATAACAGAAAATTGAGAGAGATTGAAAGATTTTGGATGATGAAGTGAAGGCTGGATCAACCCCCTTTTGTAGTTGATTTTGGAACCGCTCGCGTATCGTGATGAACCTATAATAAGGTATCGCGTAGCTCGATGAGACCTATAAGGTTGCCGAGTCAGCCCTAGCCATGCCACGTGACATGCAATGTGTCATGTCAGCGTAACGCCCACGTCGCGTATCGCGATGAGTCAACGGGAACGCATCGCATAGCGCGATGAACTACAAAATTTTTTTGGATAATCACAAGCCTTCGCGTATTGTGATGGGCCTATATCACTACGTCGCGCAGCACGATGGGAAGAAAAATTTTGTCTTCCACCACAAAATATACTAAGGCGGCTCGTGAAGTGCAAAGTGTGCCATCAAAGCGCCCATCGCACTTCGTCCGTGCCTATGCCCAGCCCCTATGCGTCAGATGCTTCGCACCCTCCGTTAGAACTACTGAGTGTGTCTTGTCATACCAGAATATTATCATATCTCTCTTTTTTATAAATAACTTAAAAGTTTTGTAATCCAACGATGTGAAAACATTCTATTTTCCTTCCTCCACCAATGTGAGATGAAACTCACTTCTTTTATTTTCTCCATTTTTTTACTTTTGCTTATATTATGGTTTGTTGTAGGCGCATCAAAGAATTTTTTAAGAGGCTTTACTACATTTAGATGCTCCAATGTTATAGGCCAGACATAAAAAATTCGGGTCAGTTTGATGATTCAATTAGGTATGGTTCATCACAGGAGTGGCTCAACGTTTTTTAAGACCTAAATTGAGTTTAAAAAAATAGCACCCTTTTTGTAACCTAAAGTGGGATACGCATATAATGAAGCCAATTAGTTATGGTTTCAAGTATATCTTTTAACACAACAAAAGGTTAATTATAATTATAACACATAATAAAATAGTTTAAGGATGCACTAAATATACCTTTATAGCGTATAAATTGTTTGCTTTCAGGAAATCTGTAAACATACCCATTTAGTCCAAGTTAGACAACAAATTACTCAAACACCTGTAATGACATTGAACAATATAATGAATGACACTGACAAACTAAATAAGAACATCCATACCTATAAACCAATTCAAATCTCCACCTAATCGTCACATTATACTCCAACCATTTTTTTAAAAAACCTCACTTTTTACTCCACCCATAAACCAATAAAAACATCCACATCATCTTCCATATCATTACCTACTTTTAATACTATATAATAAATATGTATATATATGTGTGTGTGTATATATATATGATTTGTGTGTAGTGGTTGTGGTGGAGCCACTACAAACCCACATTTTAAATGTTTGAGAATACAAACAAACACCTCCACAAACGTTTGTCTCCACCCGTAAACTTTTGTTTGCACCATTCCATGTTAACAAAAACCTCCACACAAACACCGGTGGAGATGCTCTAATGAAGGTATATGGGATTGCTTATGTCGACGGTTTATCTTAGTGTATGCTAATATACTTTTGTAAGAAACCGTTCGATATATTTATAAAACTATAATTTGTTTATCAAACTAACATTTTGAAATCTTTATAACCTGTTTGAAATCTTTCACTAATTTTTGTTACAAATGTCTCCTCTTATATAAAAAAATGAATAAGAAAATGTATAAAACTTCATATAATAATTTTCTAAGTTACAAACTTACAAAAATCACCTTTATTTTCTAAAACTTCATATATTTAAATAAAATAAACCCTCGTTTTAAATAGGTGTTACCAGATCTGTCATCTTGTATAGTTTGATTATTGCTTTTATATTTATATTTATTGTTATAACAGAACTGTAAATCAACTTTCTAAAAATATATATTTTCTAACATACTGTAGTATTCTTTATGATGAATGATATTATCATTTTCGGTATTGATAGTTTCTAGTTATTTATATAAAACTATAATAATCACAGTCTATTTAATCTTATAAAAATATAAGTTTGATGGCAACTAGATTATAATAGGATATTAACAGAATTTACTTAAATGGGATACACTTCAACATGCTAGTTTTTTAACTTCACTCATGGGTTGTTTGGAAATCTAATGTTGAATCAATAAAATATCTAATTGATAAAGAGATAGTTTCTGAATCATTCAGTATGTATCAGAAGACTTGAATTTAACCATTAAGAGACTACAAGAGTCATTAAGAGGTGTAACCAAACACACTCATTAAAATTAGTTTGTTATAAATTAGTAGTTTAGAAGTACTAGTCTAGCTGGTGAAGCATGTTCTTAATTGTTGATACAATGACAATATAGCGTGAGTAGTAAAGAATAAAACAATGTTCAATGCCGTGTGGCAACTTGCTAACACATAGTGTCCATAAAGTGAGTGAAACTTAAAAAATGGTGCTAAAAAGTCCATAAACTAATGGGAATAAAACGCGGCCATGTAACTAGCTAGGATTTGAGGACGGTAGGCGTAAACCGAATTTGTTGAATAGTCCATAAAATTGTGCATGCGTAGTGGGTGTGCAACTAGATTAGCAAAGCAGACCTTCATGTATTTATATGTTTCACTTAGGACATTTTTAGGGTTCTAGGGGCACCTTAAGGATTCCTATTTCATCTTCAAAAGCGCCCCTACCAATTTTATAGATTTTTCTTTCAGTTATTCTTTTGCCTATTTTCTCGTATATATTAATAACAAAACTGATTTTTCCAATATATAAATAAGAGTTCCAATGGTTTCGACTACTATAACCTTCCCAACCATATATATGGGTATGGTGGTCACCCGCACAGCACCATATTTTTTTACCATAGATACGATAAAATCATGAAAGCACCACAAGAATTGTTGACACGACCGCGTCACAACATGAATTTTTTTTTACAATGATCTTAAAAAAATATTTTGACACCGATCCTTAAAAAAAAATGATTTAGAATTAAATTTTAAAAAATTGTAAGCTTATTATAAAAGAATTTTAGTTATATGTATTTATTGGAGTTTAAAAGAATTGGACCAATACACAAGTTATTTGGGTTCAAACAAATTGGACCCAATAACCAATTCTAGAACAAATACTCAAGGGCCTAACGCCCAAAACCCAACTATTATCTAACAAATAATATTCGGCAATAGAGCTAATCGACAATGGCAACTATAGGTGGGCAAATAAACCGGTTAATTGAATAAAACTGATACCGAATTGGTTTGAAACCGATTATGTAGAAACCTGTTTGGAACTTATTGAAATCGTCGGTTTGAAACCGGTTTGTAATTTTCTTCACCAAAACCAGTTCCAAACCGGTTAATCGAACCAAAACCGGTCAAAATTTGAACCGAAACCGATCATAACCTGGTCAAGAAACCGGTTTCAACCCGAACCGAAACCGATCATAAACCGATTTTGACTTTTGTTGACCAAACCGAACATATTTCAACCCAAATCGATTTTGAGTTTTAAGCCGGTTTGTCCTCTAATGGCAATTATTCATATTCGGAAATTGCAAATCCAGGTCCTTCTCTTTTGAACCTGTAATCAACAATCGGTATTCGGTATTCGGAGATTATCAAAGCCCCATTAGCCGATATCGATTTCATCATTTACCCCTAAGCGTTGCATGCCATCATCAATCGAGTTTTGAATTCAAAATGTTGTTTCCTACAATCTATGATCATCAATCATCATCAATTATTGTTTTTACTTTTATTCTAATTTTAATTTAAAGATATTGACTATTTTCTTAATTATGTGATTATTTGATAACTTTTGGTAGATTTTGAATACCAATGCTTGTTTGTTTTTTTTACTTTTTAGCTTAAAGTAATACATACTTAGGTTGAAAATTTCCAACTTGATCCGAACTAAGAATTTTTTTATATCCTAACATGAACCTGTACCACAAGTTTTTATTTATGCGTATGTCTACAACTTTTTGACCCTCAAAATGTTTCGGAAGCCCAAGAAAAAGGTTCTTGGGTCCGCCACTATACATCAAAATAAGTAAGATGAAGATGAATCTCAAAGATTAAAGACGATATGCCTTGAGGGTAAGATGTGGACATTGAATATAACTTAGTTTGTTGTGTAAATTTTTGATAGCGTTAACATCATCGACTTTGTACCTCTCTTTGGGTAAGTATGTTTTCTAAATTTTGGATTTGTATAACTTAGTTTGTCGTGTAAAGAGACTTTATTTGGGTAAGTAAGTTTGATTAAAATATAATATTTTAACTACATACTACTTTGAAATGATAGCTTATGATACATGATTATTGTTTCAACCAGGGGCGGACCCACTTTAATGGGATCGGGATCCCGGACACCGATCTTTTTTAAAAATATAGTAGAGACGATAGGTTAATTTTTTGAAGGATCCAAAAAAAAATACTTTAGTGGAACCCATTATATCAAAGTAAACTCTGGTGTATAGGCATATCCTTTTTCTTCCAACCCAAATGTCACAAGTTTAAGCCCCCCACTAAGGATAGTTTCAACATTTTTATTTTGTTTTTCTAATTTTTATTTAAAACATAGTGTTTTATTTGATTTAAAAGCAAATATTTTTTGCACTTTCTAAATTTTTGTTGAGTGTTTCCAAATTCTAATTAAAATTTAAGTTTTATTTGGTTTAAAAGCAATTATTTTTGGTGTTTTTTATTAAAATCTAATTTAAACTTAAGGTTTTATTTGCTTAAAAGCAATTCTTCAAAGATAAAGTTATAGAAATCTCATATCCAATAAACAAATAATTTAAGAAAGTTAGAAAGAAAGTATGAGTCCTTATATTCTTTAAACAATGCGCTGCCAACCGATCGGAATGACGACTGGCCCAAAAATTTTAACATTGGGTAATGAAAAATGTATACAAAAAAAATGAGACCCCGTTGGATAAAATCTTGGGTCCGTCACTGATTTCAACTAACTGAATAGGTATCTAAAAGACATGTTTTGGTATATAATCATGAGTTACTTTTATTAGTAATTTACTGTGTACACAAAAACTAGTGACAAATGTGACATACATTTTCTTTTCGTTTTTTGTATATGGTAGATTTAATAATTCCGGGCGCCTTCAAGAAATTTATATACCAACCTCATGGAATAAGAGATTTGAGAATTGGTTGTCCCTGGGAGCATTCATAGTAGGTTCTCTAAATTATGTGAGAGAATTCTTAATATTTTAGAGATGGTTAAAAATGGTTGTAAGAGAAGAAGAGAGAAAATGTTACTGTTCATGGTTAAATTTGGAGAAACACCTCTATAATTTTATAATGTTTTTTAAAGTGGTTGTGAGTGAAGGAGAGAGAAAAGGTAATGATAAAAGTATAAACATATATTATTTAATTGAAAATGAGAGAGAAAACATAGTGTTTTTAGTATAATTATAGAGATGAAGATGAAGAATGAACTGGGAATGCTCTTAAAACTCTATGGTAGCGTTTGGTATGCAGGAATGATAAGAGGAATAAAATGATTCATTGCGTGAGAATGGAAAAAGTGGTGTTTGGTTGCTCAATATAATGAAATCATCCATTACACATGGAATCTCATTCCATTAAAATCATTCCTTCCCACCCCCCTTCTTTTTTTTTCATTCAATTCCTACTTCACTCTATTTTCTCAACAACACCACACCTAATAACAACCACCACTACCATCGCAACCACCAACACCTATCTACCACCGTCGCCACCACCACCACTTTACCACCAGCGCAACCACCGCGACCGCCGCTGCCATCATCGTCGCCGTAACCACCGCAAACATTGTCACCGCCGCCGTTTGACCATCATCGTCACCACCACTGTCGCTGTCTGACCACCACCGCGTCGCCGCCGCCCTACCATCGCCATCACTACCAATGCTACCACTGTCACCCCCACCACCACCGTCGCTACCCCCCACCACCATTTTTGTCACCGAATCTAACACTACCACCGTCGCCATTGCAGTTTTTTTTTGGTAAAAAAAAATATTTTGAGATAAGAGTCTTTTTATTATTGCTATTTCATTTCTACAATTTTTTTGGATACCAAACAACATAAATAATAATCCTTTCATTCTCATAGGTTAATCAAACAAGACAAAGAAATGGTAATGATCTATTTCATTCCCTTATCCATTCCATTCCTTTTCCCATTTCATTATGTCTTCATTTCATTACCCCAAACCAAACATATCCTAAAGCTTTAACCAAAAGACCTGATTTCTATCCACTTGTTGGGCTTTAGTTGGGTTGATTTCCTTATCGGGCTTGGGCATCCCTTTTTTTGCAAACGTGGCCTGGGTGATAAATAAAAGGAAAGAAGAAAAATGGTTGCTATCAATTTGATTTCTCCCCTGATTGTTGCACGTATGTTTAGTTCGCTTCAATCATCTTCTACGTACATCCATTTAACGTCTTGAATGCCATTTAGTTACTGCACCAAATGAGTTGAAACTTGGCTATTAGACAGACTATGTGTTATGGGTATTACCCACTCACATTCCGTTGTCGTCGTCATCGTTTACAGCCAATCATATTCACCCATCTATTTTTAAATTAAAAAATGCCCGAAAAATTTAACATTTGGTTGTGCGAAATTTGAGCATCGAGAAAAGATGAGTCCATAGGAAAAAAATCTAGGAAAATTCTCAAAATAAGTATTTTTAAAAACAAATTTTAAGTTTTAGGTATCATTTGTAAAGAATTACAGAAATATGTATTAATATCTATTTCTGTAATTCTTTGCAAATGATAAATAAAATTGAAATTTGTTTTTTAAAAATACTTACTTTGGGAAATTTCCCAAAAAATCTTAAATCTACCACTGGACAATGGAATAAAGAGGGAATGAAATGGAAGAATGAAGGAAATATCTTGTAACCATTCATTTATCATGTTTGGTTAACCTATGGTAATATAATTAATTGCTATTTTATTTTGTTTGGTAGCAAAAAAGAAAAAAACATAGGAATGATAAAGAAACGAGTATTCCTATTTCAAAATAAATAACAAAATAGAAAATAAAAAAAATTGCCATAGCGATGGTAATGGCGTTGGCGAAGACGATGGCGGCGGCGACGACGACGGTTGAGGCGGTGTTGTTGGTAATGCAACGACATTGATGGTGGTGGTCTGGTGGTGACGGTGGGGACGGCGACAATGATAATGGTTGTGACGGCTACGATGACGGTGGCGGCGACGACGTCAGCGGTGATGGTTGTCAGGTGGTGACGGTGGTGGTGGTTGTCACGTAGTATTATTTAGAGAGTAAGATAAAGAGGAATGAAATGAAAAAAAAATGAACGGGATTAGGAATGAATGAATTTAATGAAATGAGATTCCTTGTGTAATCGTTGATTCCATTACATTGACTAACCAAACACTCATTTTTTTCATTCTCTTGCAATGATTCATTTCATTTCCCTTGTCATTCACGCACACTAAACGCAAACATAGTGTTCTTATATGTTAACGGCTTAATGCAATAACAAGTTAATTGTATGACTAAATGCTTGCGGTTCGTGAAATGTAAATTGACCCCACCAAGATTAGAATCAGCAAAGTACGTCTATGACAAATCTTGTGAAAAAAGTGAGATTCTGACATGAAACTGATGATCCAAAACTGAAGAAACACTAAGTGACCCGGTACAGATTATAGATAATCTGAGGGTTAAGTAATGTTTCCCACGAATGAGGTCTAGCTGAGAGGGCTGTCCTTCAGGAGACCTGCAAAACAAACACCGTAAGCTCGTCACTGAGAAGGGGGGGGTTCCTCCTTGTGACCACCCTCCGGCGTGAGAATCAGACTAGGTTGCTCTGAATATAAGTGTATATTAAGAGATTGCTAGATAACTGGATAGCAGATGATCTTACCATTCCAAGATGTTGGGGTATTTATAGCCGAAGGTAGGTTTTCTAGAAGGTATAGCCGGGTGAATAGTATTCCTGTTCAACCAACAGTGGATTATGCATAGGCCATACTGGTTGGTGGGTAGGTTACGGCCAACAGTAACAAAGTCGGCTGCACTATTCCACCAACTGTAGACTATGCACGTTCCACTTACTGTGGATTGAACGCAGGCCATGCTGGTTGGTGAATAGGTTACGGCCAACAGTAACACTATTCCACCAACTGTAGGCTGCGCATGCTCCACAGTAAGGGTTGGTGAGTAGGCAGCGGCTAATAGTGAAACAGTACTAGAGGGTGCTCCTCCTCGCACTGTTGTCGGTGAGCTGTCACCCTGTGATTGGCTCATGGGCTGTTCTGGTCAGATCATCTGTCCTATCCATACCTTGGTAGGTATGGTACAAAAGATCTTTCAGAATCAGACTGGCTCATTTGGGCGGGATTGTTCCCGCCTTGCTCATTCCTTCACGTGACTGCTGAAGTAGCTAGTGTCTTGTGCGTGTAGCCCTGCTGTCTGCGGGTAGCCTTCCCTGATGGCTTGTATCCGCAACTGCGGGAACAGGCGGGGTACTTCACCATTGGGAGGCTTTCCCTACGTGTACAGCTTACGTACTGCGCGTAAGATTCTATGAGCATGGTGGGTCCTGCGGGAGCAGATGGTCTTTGCGCAGACGTCCCTGTTCAAGGTGAGTCTTGCGGGACCAACTGGTCTCTGCTGGGACCTACCTCTTCAAGTCCCCCCAGTCCAATGTTTTTCTCACGAATGTTTAATAAAGTGAGGTGAACTTTTGGACTTTAAGCAAGGGGTTTTGAAAAGGGTTTAGTTGTAAGGTTCTCCGTGGGGATTCTTCCCGCGGGTTTCCTAATGTCACTTGCAAAAATTCCCGATTTTTTTGCTTGATCTTTGGGTATGATGCGGGTAGGTATGTAACCTTCTCGCAAGTCAGGAGCGTTGAGTCTCACTTGTGTGGATTCTCCCTGAGGTTTTAGTGGTTTTGAACATAGTGATCAATTATGTTTAAACCACCAATTCCATCCTGGAGCCTCAAACAATGTAGTTCTCGACGTTCCCGCTATGCGGGGATGTTATTTCCGTTTCCACAAGCATTGCCCAGAAGATCCTTCCTGGTTTCAATTCCCTGCCGAGCGCTAGGTATGTGAAGGGTTTTGCCTTAACACTGTACCCGCGCTCGTGTTACGGTTACTTTACTTTCAAGGTACTCCTGGCGTCAATTCCCTGCGGGTGCTAGGTACGTGAAGGGTTTTGCCTCAACACTGTATCCGCACCCGTCTTATAGTTACTTTGTTGCCGGGGTATTCTTGGCTTCAATTCCCTGCGGGTGCTAGGTATGTGGAAGGTTTTGCCTTAACACTGTACCCGCATCCGTCTTATGGTTACTTGGTTGCCAAGGTAAGGGGTATTTTCCCGCTTATTTTTTAATCTTTTTGAATTTTGAATTTTGAAATTCGAAAGGTTGGTGAAGATAAGAACAATCCAAACATCTGAAACGTCGTGTGACGGTTTCTTCTGACTGTGTCAGGACGTGCAGGAAGTTATGGTGACGTGACAGAACATGGTCATTCCAGTCGCTTTTTCAGGCGCGTGGGCGTGTTTTTTCGGGCGCGTGGCCGCAAAGTTACTGGCACGTCTTTTCAACAGCTGTTGCCAGCTTGCTTTTTGCCACGTGTCATAGTTTCATTGCACTGTCGATTTCTCTCTCCTCCGCATTAAATTCACCGCATTAATTGCGATTACTATATAAAGGGGGAGAGGGTTATTTGCAATTCACACTTTCACCTCTCTTCTTCTTCTTCTTAGTGATTTCCGGCAAATACTCCCCTTTTTCAGGCAAGCATTTTCCCGAAATCACTCTTCTTTCTGCAAAAATGTCTTCTCATGATGCTGAAGCTGTAGCCGACGATAGGAGTACTGCTGGCGAGTGCCAGTGTGCTCTACCTGTCGATCAGTACCAGTACATCGTCAGGAAGTTCATGCTCGAGTCTCTCGAGCCTGAGTTTCCTGAATCTCACCAGACTGTGTACGATGCCCCCAGTGGCAAGATCGGGGTATATGCTGCATTCTTTGTTTATGGAAACCTTAGGTTCCCATTGACAAAGTTTATGTACCGTGTCCTGGAGAGGCACGGGGTGCACCTGACCGAGGTGCATCCGATGGCGATTGCCAAGGTCCGGCACTTCGAGTGGGTGTGCCGGATTCTGGGTATTGAGCCCTACGTGGACCGCCTGATGACCTTCTATACTTGGAGGTGCGTCCAAGGGTGGTACACCCTGACAACCCGTATAAAGGGTTTAAAGATCTGCGTGACCGAGCGCAGTCTCCGATCGTGGAAGCGAGAGTTCTTCTACATCTCTGCCCGCGCCATCCCCATTGCTATGAAGTTCAAGAAGGGTCAAGCGCTTCCGAGCCTTCACGCTTCCAGCTACCAGGAGGCGGAATGGTTCGCGAAGATATCCCGGGTCCAATCTCCGGTTTACCGGTTTGCGGAGTCCGGGATGGTGCTGCTGGGGATGAGCCGGGTATGGAAGGATGCGTCTCGGTTTCCTATCCTTCTCGAATACGGTTTGAACTCTATTCCTTATGGTATGTCTTGTCTTTCTTGCTGATATCAGTTTATTTTTCTAACTGTTTCTTTTCTTTCAGAGGGGAATAATTTGGAGTCGCTCCTGTTCCCACGGGAGGCTGACCGTCCCGTGCGGGTGGGCACTCGTGCTCTGGACGTCAATGAGTTGCCCATCCTGGAGCAAACGGCGGATAGGTTTGTGGAGGTCTATCCGCCAGGCCAAGAGATCCTGAGCCACCGGCGGCCAGGTAAGGAGATATTTTATCCCGAACCCCTCAATGCTGTACCTGCTGTTGGAAATCCTTACATCCTATCTTCTTCTGAGGAATCCGCAGATGGTCCTCCCCTTGTGCGGAAGAAGAAGACTGCTGCCGGCGTGAAGGGGAAGGAGAAGGCCACAGCTGATCCAGTGGTTCTATCTGACACGGAGTCAGATAGTGAAGAGGTGGCGGGGAAGCCCGGTGGTGAGAAGACCACTGCTCCGGAGGCTACGACCGTTACCTCCGGAGAACCAACGAAGATGACGGTGACCGGTACCAAGAGGCCGGCTCCATCGGGTTCCTCCCCGCCCTTCCGTACGTTCCGGGTCAAGAAAACCCGTAAGTATAATCATAATGCCTTTGTAGATTTGTCACTTCATAATTTTCTTTTAACACTTTCTTCTTTGTGCAGGCGTGGATGTTGACGCAATCCTGGGTGAAACGCAGGGGAGTACCTCCTCGCCAATGACGGTAGGCTTGGTCAGCCTTCCTGAGGCGTCGACCCAGTCGCCTGCGCCTGCGTCCGCCGGTCCAGTTGCTCGTTCCATCGAGCCAACTGTTCCGGCCGAGATGACGTCACCGCCGGCCGTGAGTGCGATTTTTACAGCATCCTTCACGGAACCGGCGGTTACTGCTGCTTTTAAGGAGGCGGCGACCGCGGCGGAGACCACGACGGCGACCACGGCGGCTGCCACCATGCCCGCGCCACCGGCACCGACAGCCGGACCCTCAGGTACGCGCAGGGCTTCCCGCCGATCTTTGCCACCTTCCCATCTGCCTGACCTGTTGGATGGATTTCCTTTAGGTTCAGGTGATGGGTTTGGCGGATATCGGCCTGTCATTGACCCTACAGGTGCGTAGGGTTCCTTTGTTTTTCCCCTTTTTTATCATCTTTTCCTTACTGTCTGTTTCTTTTGCAGTGTCGGATTCCAATGAAGTGTATGTTCCACGATGGAACATACGCCGAGGAACAACCCTTCGTACCCCTGTGGAGTGCGTGGACTGGGCTCGCCACGCTGCTCCTCATGGTGCGTTGGGGGAAGCCATGGCTAGCTACCAGGAGGGTAGGCTAACCAATGAGCTTCGGGTTCTCCAGGCCCGGATGCAGCCGCGCATCGAGCTGCTTTGTCGTGAAAACGACAAGTTGAAAGCAGCTCGCGCCAAAGACGTATCTGAAGCGCGTGCTCTCCGGGAGGAGAACCAACAGCTGGCGGCAGCTGCCGCCACCAAGGAGAAGGCCTTCAAGGCCCTCGAGGTTGAAGTTCAGGCGCGACTCGAGGCCCGTTCCAAGGCTGCCCAAGCTGTGAATGAACAGCTTCGGCTGGCCAGGGAAACTGCGCGAAACGCAACCGAGAGGGCTGCCCAGGCTGAAGCCGTTGCTGAGCCTCTGCGTTTGGAGAATGAGGAGCTGAAAGGCAAATTAGAGGCTCTCCAACGCGCTCATGATGCCTTGGCAATGGAAGATGCCAAGAAACTCCAGGAAATCCTGGACCAGAGGGGGGTGCTTGACCAAACCGAGCGGAAGCTTAAGGGCGTCGAAGAGGCTGCCGCTAAGGAAGTTTTACTTGCCAACCTTAACAAGAGCGAAGCCGAACGCGCCCATACCGAAGCTCAAGCTGCCCTCCGATGGCTTCTTCGAGAAGCGTTGCCTCAGGTATGTTTAGATTTATCTTCACGCATTTCTTTTGTCAGAAAAGGTTCTAATACTTGTATTTTTTTCTGTAGGTTGTGCGTCGGGTCTTTTCAGAGACCTCCTACGATGATGCCATGACCGCAGCCCTCAACGCTTCTCATGATGATGGGGAAAAGGCCGGCTTCATGCTTGGTCTAGGGTTTGTTGAGAAAGGCGTCCCGCCTTCCAACTTCCCTTTGTTCGATGTGGATACCGAAGCCATTTACGACCAAGCATTGAACCAATACGCCGCCTTCCCGCATCCAGTGGTGGAAAAGGTGGATGAAGTAGCTGTTGCTGATGATGGGTTAGCTGTCCTCAAAGCTTTCCTCGAACTACCCCGTTCTTCTGACGGAGCGGGTCCTAGTGGAGGCGGCCCTGAAGCTTGACCCCGAAGATCCCTTTCCATTGCTTAGACTTGTATATTCTCTTCTAGGCGGGTAGTAACCCGGCCATTCTTGTAATATATTATTGAAATATAAATCTTTTTTGCGTATAAGATTGTTATTTCCTTCTTTGGATTCCTTGCTTTATAAACTCATGACTTGCATACTTAGTTTAAGTTAGCAATTTTCCAAGTGTTCTAGAATAAGTTAACCTCTTGAACGTGGTTGATGACGGGTTAAAGTTTCGCTTCCTCTTTCGTGATTGTGCGGGTAGAACCGTCACTTGCACTTGGTAGGATGGCTAAACTTTAACCTTTATCTGACCTGCGTGTAGGTTTTCCTCATTTCTAAGTATTTAGGATAAGTTAACCTTTGAACGTGGTTGATAGTGGGTTAAAGTTTCGCTTCCTCCTTCGTGATTGTGCGGATAGAACCGTCACTTGCACTTGGTAGGATGGCTAAACTTTACCCATACCTGACCTGCGTGTAGGGTTTCCTTTTTTCCTTGTATTTTTTTTTTTTTTTTTAGGATAACCTTTGAACGTGGTAAATGATAGTTTAAAGTTTTGCTTCCTTATTTGTGATTGTGCGGATAAGACCGTCACTTGCACTTACAAGGATGGCTAAACTTTACTTACATCCTACCTGCGTGTAGGTTTCCCTTACTTTTATCGTTGTGTTTATGCGGGTTTTGCCGCCTTCCACACGTAACGACTTACTTCTCCCCCTTTATGGTAAACACCGGCACCAGTGGGGAGTTCATAAGAATAAAGGTAAACACATTATGAAAGGAGAATCATTTCCATTAGAAGTGGCTCTTGGCCTTTTCTTTACAAGTATTGGAATTGATCTACATATAACATTTGCGTAATTGAGCTCCATTCCATGTTCTTGGGATGGGAGTGCCATCGAGCCTTTCGAGCCGGTATGCGCCCTTTCCCAGAACTTGTTTGATAACATATGGCCCTTCCCATACTGGGGCCAACTTTCCTGGGCGTTCTTGGTTCGAAGCCTCGTTGTTACGCAGTATGTAGTCTCCTTCCTTGAAGTTGCAGAGTTTTACCCGCGTGTTGTAGTACTTTTGCATTTGTCGTTTGTAATTCTCTTCACGCACTGCGGCTAAATCTCTGCGTTCCTCGGTTAGCATAAGATCCAACCGTCTTTCCGCATCATTGTCTTCTGGCTGACTCAAGACCCTTGGTGAGGGTAGACCAATTTCGACCGGGACCATGGCTTCCGTGCCATAAGTGAGGCTGAACGGGGTTTCCCCCGTACTGGCCTTCTTCAGCGTTCTGTTTGCCCAAAGGACGTGCGGAAGCTCGTCCACCCAGCCGGATCTGTGTTTCAAAAGTCTTTTCTTGATGCCTTCGACGATGCTCTTGTTTGCTCTCTCCACCTCACCATTACCTTGCGGGTGTGCCACTGAGGTAAAGGTGTGGGTGATTTGAAGTTCTTTCAGCCACTGTTGTAGCTTCTTGTCAGCAAAGTTGGTGCCGTTATCGCTCACCAAATTCTGTGGAAGTCCAAAACGACAGATTATAAATTCCCAAATAAATTTTTTGATATGCTTTGCGGTTGTTTGGGCTAAAGGTTTTGCTTCTATCCACTTGGTGAAGTAGTCGATGGCTACCACTAGGAACTGAACATTTCCTGCTGCTGTAGGAAATGGGCCTGTCACATCGATGGCCCACTTCTGAAATGGCCACGAAGAAGGGACTGGAACCAGTTCGTTTTTTGGGCGATGCGTGTTAGGTGCGTAAAGCTGGCAAGACCTGCATTTTCTGATGTATGCCAGTGCATCCGTATGCATCCCCGGCCAAAAGTATCCCGCGTTGTTTAGCTTGGCTACAACAGCGCGGGGGCCTGCGTGTACCCCACAGATGCCTTCGTGTACTTCCCTTAGGAGGTAGTCGGCATCTTGGTTGTCCACACATCTCAAGAGTGGGCCAAGAAAGTTACGTCTGTAAAGGATGTCATTGACGAGTTGATAATTTAGTGCTTTACAGCGTAGTTTTCTTGCCTGTGTTTTTGACTCTGGTAGTATTCCTGCTGCAAGGTAATTTATTATTGGTGTCATCCATGTGTCTGTATTGTTCTGGATGACACAAATTTCCTTGTGCGGGACTGATGGTGCTTCGAGGAGTTCAATGCGGATGTCCTTTCCCAAGTGGGTGAAGGCTAGTGATGCAAGCTTGCTTAACGCATCCGCAGATTTGTTTTCGCTGCGCTTGACGTGTATGACTTTACAATCACTAAAATCACGCATAAGGGTTTTTGCCTGGGCGAGGTACAGGGCCATGGTGTCATTCACAGCCGTGTATGTTCCATTTATTTGGTTGGCCACCAGCATGGAATCCACGTGGGCTTCTAAGTTTTTCACTCCCATCTTACGCGCAATTCTCAAACCGGCCAAGAATGCTTCATATTCGGCTTCGTTATTCGTACTTGGAAAGTCCAGCCGAATAGCGTAAGTATATTCTTGGCCTGCTGGGTTGGTTAATTTTAACCCTGCGCCTGAACCCTCGTTACTGGCTGCTCCATCAGTGTAGAGTCGCCAGACATCATTGACGTCCTGTGCTGGGGAGGGTTGAGCCTCCTCCTGGCACTCTTTTTCCCGCGAAACGGGGACTTCTGCAATAAAATCGGCCAAGACCTGGCCTTTTATGGCTGGTCTTGGCTTGTACTTAATTGCATATTCTCCCAATTCAATTGCCCATTTGGCTAGACGTCCCGATAATTCGGGTTTGCCTAGAACATTTGAGAGTTTGAAGTTGGTGAGAATGGTGATTGGGTGGCCCTGGAAATATCGTCTTAACCTGCGTGAAGCGTGTATAAGTGCTAAGACCAATTTTTCGAGGGTAGAGTACCGGGTTTCTACGTCTGTTAGTACACGGCTAACATAATAGATTGGCATCTGGATGCCCTTTCGTTCTACTAGCAAGACTGCCCCGGTTGCTCTATCTGTTGCCGAAAGGTATAGGATTAACTCCTCTCCCGGTTGTGGTGCTGTAAGCGTTGGAAGTTCGATCAGGCGTGACCGAATCTCCTGAAAAGCTGCTTCCGCTTCTGGTGTCCAGCGGAAGTGCGTTTTCTTCAGGCAGTTTCTCAGTGTTGATACGAAAGGAAACGACTTATCCGCATGGTTTGCCAAGAAGCGATTAAGTGCGACTAGTCACCCATTCAGTGTCTGAGCCTGTTTGATGGTGGTAGGTGATTCCATTTTAACAATGGCTTCGACCTTTTCAGGGTTCGCTCTAAAGCCATCTTTAGTAACAATGACTCCCAAGAACTTCCCTTCTTCCATCCCAAATGAACACTTGCTCGGGTTGAGCTTCATGTTTATCTTTCGGAGCGTGTTGAAAGTTTCTTCAATGTCTTTCAACATCGCCTCAGGCTCGAGGCTTTTGATGACCAAATCATCCATATAGACTTCCAAGTTTCTCCCGATTTGGGCATGAAACTCTTTGTCCATTAGTCGTTGGTACGTGGACCCTGCATTCTTAAGTCCGAATGGCATCATTTTATAACAAAATGTACCATCGGGCGTCCGAAATGCGGTTTTGTCCTGGTCATCAATGGCCATGTGGATTTGGTGGTACCCCTTATACGCATCCAAGAAGCATTTAAGGCGAAATGGCGCCAACGAATCCACTTTGAGATCAATTTCTGGTAACGGATAACAATCTTTGGGGCATGCTTTGTTCAAATCTTTGAAATCTATGCACATGCGCCATTGTTTGTCATTCTTCGGTACCATTACGGGATTTGCAACCCATGTTTGATATCTACTAACGCGTACGATGCCTGCGTCAAGGAGTTCCTTGACTTGGGTTCTACACGCGTTAGTTTGTTCAGGCCCCATTACCCTGCGCTTTTGTACGATTGGCGTAACAGCCGGATCGCATTTGAGCTTATGCTCCGCCTTACTTCGGGGTACACCAGTCATGTCAGCTGGTGTCCACGCAAAGATGTCAGCGTTTTTCTGCAGTAAGCGCTTGAGTAAGGTGCGGGTGGGATCAACAATTGTTGGTCCAATGGTAACGGCCTGGTCGGGGTATTTGCCATTGAAGGCCCATTTTTCCGGTTCAGTGATGGTTGGTTTAGCCTTCTTCGGTTTGGGTTTAGATGAGACAGATGCAATGCATACTTGGGGAATGCCAGAGATCATTGCTACACCCTCAGCTGTTGGCCATCCCATCATGCCGTGGACTGAAGATACCACGGCGTTGAATCTTGCCATCCCATCTCTTCCGAATAGGATGTCGTATGTGTGGTGTGGCTTTTTCATCACGACAAAATCCACGTCTTCTGTGCGTGAATGATTCCCATCAGTAAGAGTAACGGGGAAAGATAGGATACCCAGGGGTGTTTCTGTACTGCCATCAAACCCTTCCATTGAAGCGTAGACCGTTTCCAGGCGTTCCTTGTCTTCATCATCCAGCTTATCAAAGAACTGCCTGTACATCACTGTCGACGAAGCGCCGTTGTCAGCAAGAGTGCGGGAGGTGATGTAGTGCCCCAGCTGGCTTCTGATGACGATGGGCCTTCTTTGTTGGGGCCTCCTGGCACTCGCGGGAAGCGCACCTCAGCTTCCTTCCACGCGCATGGTTCTATCACCTGTCTTTTTCTTCCTCTGACCTTGCCATGAACCATGTTGATGCTGATGTCGACGGGCTTTCGTCCGTTGCCTCTGTACCGGTTGTCATTCCTTCCTCCCTTCCTGATCGATGCCACGAGATGTGCAAGCCTTCCATCCTTAACAAATGTTTCAATAATATCCTTCAAGGATGTGCACTCTTCAGTACCATGACCCTTTGTCCCGTGGAAATCACAGGATTTGCTTTGATCCGCATTAGGTTTCTGCCGGATCGATGGGGCTTTGGGCCATGGCAATTTTTCCGTGGCAAATATCTCCGTGACGCTCTTTGTGAGTGGCGTCCACCGGTGTTTTCGATTTGAAGGGTGTGTGTTGTCCCTTCCGCCAACAAGAGGGCGAGAGCTGGATGAGGTGTCAAAGTTTACCCTTGACTGCCAAATACCTAGCCTCCTCTTTTTGTTCTGCCGGGCGATCCGGACATTGTTCTCTCTTGTCCTCTGCGTGTAGAGGTGCGTACTCTGGGGAAGGTCCCTTCCCAGCTGCTTTTCCGTCTCGGCAAAGCGCTTTGCCGCCGTCATGATGGCATCCCATGTGGATGGCATGCCATCCTTACCCGTCAACGTGCGGATAAGTTCTGGGTATTCGGCGCCTTGGATGAAGGCGGCGCGAACCAGATCCTCACTTATGTTGCCGAGACTAAGCTTTTTGGAATTGAAGCGAGTGATGAAGTCTAGTAAAGATTCATCCTCCTCTCTCACGCAGTTGAGGATCGTCCACTGCTCTTCAGTGTACTTCCTCTGTTGGCTGAAGTGCTGGCTGAACTTGTTCTGAAAGTCCGCCCAGTCATATATGTGGTGGATCGGTAAACGATCGAACCATACCCTGGCTGCTCCGACCAGAGTCATCTGGAACATGTAGCACCACGTGGGTTCCGTCCAGTTGCTGACGGTAGCCCCCGCAATGAACCTGTTCAGATGGTCGTCTGGGTCGGATAGACCATCATAAGTGCCAATGTTTGACATTTGTTTGGCACTTCTCGGGGCGATTGCCTCCGCAATGTCTCTTGCGAATTTTGACCTTCCTGCATTTGTAGCAGTTGGTCTAAAGGTTTTGGAGAAGTCACGCGGGTTTCTCTCCGCGATTGGTTTAAAAGCTTCCCCAAAATTCCTTTTTGGTTGGACGTCCGTGTCCTTACGCTTCCCTTTCGCCTTATGGCGAGGGTTCGCGTCGGTATCAGACTCCAACTTGTCTTCTGAATACTCGCAGTCACTGCTCATATTGAGGTGTTGGCGAGTACTGGTGAATTCGTCAGCCTGTTGAGCTGAACGCAAGCGTTCATCCAATTCGGCTTGGAATTCTCTTTGCCGTGCTTCGGCCCACGCCTTTACTTGTTCTAATGTTTGGCGAGGGACCTTCGTTCGTTTTTCCAGTTGGGTATCGGTGAACCCCAATGGAACATTTACTCCACTTGCCCCGGCTTGAGTAGTCGGGGTAGTGTTCGTAAGGATTGTATAACCGCCGGTGTTCCCCCCAGTTGCTGGGGTGGTTACCGGGGTTTCTTGGTCAGTTACAGGCCTTTGGACCGGAGTAACGTTAACCATTTCTTCAGAAATTGTGAAAACTAAAATAGTTCTAGCTTTTATGCACGGATGGCGCCAATGAAGAAACACTAAGTGACCCGGTACAGATTATAGATAATCTGAGGGTTAAGTAATGTTTCCCACGAATGAGGTCTAGCTGAGAGGGCTGTCCTTCAGGAGACCTGCAAAACAAACACCGTAAGCTCGTCACTGAGAAGGGGGGGGTTCCTCCTTGTGACCACCCTCCGGCGTGAGAATCAGACTAGGTTGCTCTGAATATAAGTGTATATTAAGAGATTGCTAGATAACTGGATAGCAGATGATCTTACCATTCCAAGATGTTGGTGTATTTATAGCCGAAGGTAGGTTTTCTAGAAGGTATAGCCGGGTGAATAGTATTCCTGTTCAACCAACAGTGGATTATGCATAGGCCATACTGGTTGGTGGGTAGGTTACGGCCAACAGTAACAAAGTCGGCTGCACTATTCCACCAACTGTAGACTATGCACGTTCCACTTACTGTGGATTGAACGCAGGCCATGCTGGTTGGTGAATAGGTTACGGCTAACAGTAACACTATTCCACCAACTGTAGGCTGCGCATGCTCCACAGTAAGGGTTGGTGAGTAGGCAGCGGCTAATAGTGAAACAGTACTAGAGGGTGCTCCTCCTCGCACTGTTGTCGGTGAGCTGTCACCCTGTGATTGGCTCATGGGCTGTTCTGGTCAGATCATCTGTCCTATCCATACCTTGGTAGGTATGGTACAAAAGATCTTTCAGAATCAGACTGGCTCATTTGGGCGGGATTGTTCCCGCCTTGCTCATTCCTTCACGTGACTGCTGAAGTAGCTAGTGTCTTGTGCGTGTAGCCCTGCTGTCTGCGGGTAGCCTTCCCTGATGGCTTGTATCCGCAACTGCGGGAACAGGCGGGGTACTTCACCATTGGGAGGCTTTCCCTACGTGTACAGCTTACGTACTGCGCGTAAGATTCTATGAGTATGGTGGGTCCTGCGGGAGCAGATGGTCTTTGCGCAGACGTCCCTGTTCAAGGTGAGTCTTGCGGGACCAACTGGTCTCTGCTGGGACCTACCTCTTCAAAAACCGAAAAATATTACTATATAGTTATGAATATTCTTTACTGTACATGTATATCCTACCTTGCGTTTTTTCAAAAAAAAAAAATTATACACTTGCCAACTACAAAGCATGTAAAAGCAATGACACTCTTTAGTCAAACGTCCATTCTGTTGAATAAAATGGTTTCATTACTTAAATAGATATATCGTGCTTTGTGTTACCTACTTTTGTTGTGGTTGATTTTAGAAAACCACTAGACAGAAGAAATTTAAACCACACGCTCCGAATCTACGAAAAGTTTCAGCCATTTATGTAAAATATGAGTCACGATTATGTTAAAACAACATTAAATTCATTAATTAAACAAATAAATAATTTCTTTATATGAATTTGGAAATTTGTACTACATGTATCGTATACAAGTTTAAATGAGAATAATAACAAATATAACACACATATATAACTTGATTCATACCGAAGACCTTAAATTATGCTCCTATAATGAATTCTTAAACCAGACCGGCGTTGAGTTGATCATCGTGTTGAAACCACGCTCACATCGTTTAGCTCGTGTTTACCGAGACCCAAGCATCACCTCTGAGTCGTGTCTTCTTGTATGCCCCTTCGCTTGGTGAACCCATCTTGATCACCCGAAGCCATCTAGCTGCAAGACTGAACAAACTGTGGTTTCCGGTTGTGGTTGAGGATTTCTGTTAAACAGAGGTCCCTTAAAATAGATTTCAAGTCACCTCCGCAAGCCCGTCTGTTTCCCAGGATACAACAGCCGAAGCAGTATGTATTACTGGGATTATCCTAGCACCCGAACTTTATTTGTAACGAGAGATAGGGATTGAGAACACGAACTGGTTTGGCGTTGTGTGGTCGTGTCGAGTGTGTATACGTGATGTGACTAATCCAGCTTTTCGGTGCTCCAAATGAGCTCCTCGACTAGCTATTAATAGAAACTTCCCGTTATGAGTCAGCGTGACACATGCACGTCCAGAGCTACCCACACGACACTTGGCGCAAGATTAAACAAGTGACGACACATGTCTCATGACTCACCACATTCGATGACACTTGGCAGCACGTGGAGCACGGACAACCAGTAGATGAACCTAGCTGCTGACTCATCACGGGTTCACGACACATGCCACCTGATTCAACCATCAAAAATACTAAGACAGCTCTCAAGCATTCTACCAATGTGGGACAAACTCAATTATCTTTTTACCAATGTTCAAGTTATCAACTACACACTTTATAATATTGATATTACATTCATTTTTACTCTTTGGACATGTTGCTAATTTATTTATTAGTAACAAATACTAATAATAATATTAATTATTGTCTAAAATTTTCAATGATTATTGTTTTGTAAAGTTTGGTTTTAAAGAAAAAGTATATTCAAATCAACCAAATTACAAATTTTATTATTCCCAGTTGTTAAACTCACGACCAAAACTGATGTTGATGTATAAACGCACCACTATAAGTCTATACTATACTAAGATGAGGATAGTCCACACGTAAACCTTTGAAATAATCGATTAGTTATATTTTCAATTATAAAATCAAACATTAAATATCCAAAAATAAAATATATGTTCACGGGTCCAAAGAAGAACATTTTGCCAACTCTCACTCTAAAATCAATTCATGGTATCCAAGTAAACCACAAGAATTATTTAAGCTATAGTTGAAACAGTTTCTACGACCGGTTTAACTTTACAAATGGTCCTTTTATACATATGTTATATTTTTTTGTTCTAAAATCTCACATCTGAATCACCAATCAAGACATACCAACTAATATAGAAGGGAATCTGATCTATAGACACTTCTCCTTCCGACTTCCAGCACCGGGCTTTCTAAACAACTAACACACATACACTATGGCCTTACTTTCTAAACCTAAATCATTGTTCATCATTAAACTTGAACCTTCAATAATACGAAATGTCATTTTACACATTATTAGTGACGGATCCAGGAAAATTTCTCACAGGGGTCGGAAATTTTGAAGGTCGGTTGTCTATTGGTGAATATAAAATTTTTCCGCATCTTCGGGTCACATAAACAAACATGAAACAAAATTAAATTATAAATACAAAACAAAATTACGTCAACCGCGAGACGGATTGAGGCAACAAGGGCTCGAGTTGGTGCGCAAAAGCACACCGTTTTACGTATGTGATGAAAATATGAATAAACTTATATGTTGTTTATAGAAATAAAATGACAAAAGTCAAAAACTTTAATATATATATATATATAGGGTAAGGTTAAAATGAAAACCCATTTGAGTTGTGAAAACCGGCGAAAACCCTATGTAACATCGTTTTTTTTGTTACATGTAATATATGTTGTAACATTTAATACAAAATATCGAAACATAAAAAAAAATGTTTTGCTATTTTTTAACATTTTTTTACTAATTTTTATATATGTTTTCAGGAGAGAGAAAAAATTATATTTATATTTACATTTTTTATTCACTTTAATTGTGGACCACAAGATTTAAACATTAATTAAAAACATGTGGTTGAGAATGAGTTTTTAGAGTTTTCACAACTCAAGTGGGTTTTTATTTTATACTTAGCATATATATATATATATTATAATATTGTTATGTAAAATAAAAAGATTAAATAATAAGATAACAAAATAAAGTAAAAAAAAAACTAGTTGATTCAGGAAAAAGAAATAAATGGTAACTTTGTTAAAAGTAAAATAAATACCTTAACTTTATTTAAGCCATTTACCATTTATGTGCTATTATTGAAAATCAAAAATCATAAAAGATAAGAGGTAAAGAAATAAGTCACCACAAGCAAATAAGCTAATTATAAAATATTAATTTTAAATCAAACTTCTTTCCCCTTCTCTCTTCCCACTGCATCTTTAAACTTGTCGGAAAATTTTCTGGCGTTATTTCCTTTTCTCCGTTCTATCTTTTCTTCTTCTTTTCTCAATATTTTATAGTGGTCGGTATCAAAATTTTACAGAAGTCGGTTATGATTTTTACGTATATATAACACTAATTGTTTTTTTCTCACAGGCGTCAGCCGACCCTCGTAACCAAACCGTAAGTCCGCCACTGCACATTATGTGTTCTTGATACCGATCGACCAAAGACCCTTTGATATATATTCTTTTCAATATTTTAAAAGTTTAATACTAAACAATTCCATATAATCCAAACACTAACCTGATTTATAAACCAGTCTCAAATGTTAAATATCCAATTCGACAAAACCATCACTAAATCTGGCATGCCTGGCATCTTCTATTAAAATATTATGTATAACTATCGATTATTGAAATGTTTTATTATTCAATATGAAATATTAAAACTAAGCTTCTAGATTGACTAATTATTTTCATTATATATTAATATTATTTATTATATATTAGATCAATAATTTACTAATAATTAATATAGGCTTATCCTTGTAACAAATTTATGGTATGATGAATCCAAAACCCAAATAAACCTTTACCATGTACGATTATTCATATTCATAGAGTAAAGAATGAACGCCCTGCTTGCGGTGCGCACATATAATGTATATATGTGTGAACCCTTGGGTGGGCAAAAGTAAAATTGCACTAATTTTGACGTTATTTTACTAATCACGTGAAAATAACGTTAAAAGTGGCGGAAGGTTAATCAGGCATCATGTGGTGGCGTTGATAGCCGAAAGACAAGGGCACATGCACCAATCAGCCGGTGTCCCGATGATTGAGTGTTATGTGTCTTATGTCCAAGGCTTGATTCAAAACTACTATCGAGCCGGGGGTCTCACCGGAAGCAGCCTCTCTATCCCTATGGGATAGAGGTAAGGCTGTCTACATCTTACCCTCCTTATAGAGTAAAGAATGATTCATTCCAAATCTGGTTAAAGTCTACCTTTTATGTTCTTAAACGTTTAGTTTAATCATACGAGTGCATTATTCAAATAAAGTTGAAATTGATGGATGGCAATACAAATAAAGTAAAATAAGGAAGCACTTTTCTTACAAGTTAAGAAAATAAAATAACTTTTGATTGTCATAACAAGTTTTACTCTAGGATCACCTTGTAATTCCATAACGTTATGGCAGTGGATTGAACTTAACATTCGCACCCTACCTAGACATGTTTGGCACGCTGACATAATCCAATCGACGCTCCCATTTGATTACAGAGAGGCACTCACTTTATGAAGAGACGCATCCCTCCTACAACTCTTAATCTCCCATATTTAGGTATATCTTTTGGCTTCTCCTATACACATTACATGCATATATGTATACACTAGTGACTTAATTGCAAAGGGCATTGGTATTGTGACACTTTCTTGCGAATTTCTCCATATGTCTAGTTTGAGTCCAAGCTTTGTAAGGGCTATAATAGATATGACCGACTACAAAGTAAGACCTCTTGGAATTGTAGCAACAAGCTTCAACTCCAGTGTTGACTTAATATTAGTAATGAATTCATTCTATGCGAAAGATAAGTTACATGTCTACATATATTTTCAGCTTCTTGTGTATCTATAATAAATATGTTTCTTAGAGAGAACACCAACGTCCTAGCTTTACCCCAAAATCAAGAATTTTATGCTTTTTTTAAATGTCTATATCAAATCTTTTGAATCTATACCAATGTTCATCATGAGACTAGAACTCTCAACCATTTGATGAGAAGCTTGTTTACTACACATCTTGAACTGTTAGTCTAGAACACCAATTGGTAGCCTCATTATACATTGTTGCAACATTTTTATACCTTGCATTGCACCAATGACAAGGACATTCACACTCCGGTTTTTAATAAGAATACTTTCTCCGAATACTAGCTACAGATTAAAAATACATCAAAACAAACCAGTTTGAACCCGTTAGTTGTATTCAATACAAAACGATAAAAATGCTTCGTATTTGTTTCGTTTACTAAACAATTAAATTTTGTTGTAGAGTAAGCGTAATAGATTGGGTTGATAAAATTATATACTTGAATCATTACTATTACGTACTACTATCATGTTAATATTACTATTACTATTACATAACATTAAAATGTTAATTTCTTGGATAAGATATCCACCAGTTGCCAACTAATTGTTTCTTACTTCATAACTTAACTATGATAACCTAGATGCATCAAGTTGCCTTCAAAGAAAGGGCCGGCGTTGACTTAGCCATCGATGGCTGTTTCCTAAACAACACTTCCTAAAATAATATAGCATATAATATAATAATAATAATAATAATAATAATAATAATAATAATACACAATAATCCAATCCTCATGTTCATTATTGGTTTCACCTCATTTTTCTTGATGTCATATTCACGAGTAAAGTTTTGGACCCTCCCCCTTCATAAGTTGCTTTGGAAAAGTATGATAGATTCACGTACTCATCCAACGACCGTCACATCAAAGTAGTTTAAATTTTGGTTAAGTCTTCTCAAACAAACACGAGCTAGAACTTAGAACTATACGTTTGCATACCAATGCTATATGTCGTTACATCAAAATCTATAAATCCGTATATCATATGAATAGCTTATATGAAATCAGTTTATTTGATAAGTACCCATAAAAAAGTTGTACTTAAATCATGAATTCGTTACCTTGAATATATCTCTATTTGCTATATAATTGTACGTTAAATTTGATGTAATGTTAGTCTTAATTGTTTTAGTTTTCTTTTATTTTAGCTCCTTTGAATTATGTTCTTTCACTTCATGCCTTTATCATATCGTACTCAGCAAACAATCAATATCTAAAATGCAAAAACGAATTTAAATTATTTGCGTTTACTTCTTTTATATACAAACAAATAAAACCATCGATTGGTCTCACCAATATGTTTAACAACTTGCATGCTAGCCCACAACTTTGATACGTTTCCTACGTCTTACTTAGCCGTTTGTCCCCATATAGTCATCTTCTTTTTCTTGTCAGATAATTATACCAATAAATAAAATAATCATGCATTTCATTTTTTGCATGCCAAAATTGACCACACGGATCTTGTTATCAAATCATTAAACCTAAATATAAAATAAATGACACTGTAAAATTTCAAAAATATTCCAAATCTAAACAGCTGTCTTAGTGACTGAACACAACCTTGGTTTGCCTATGTCTTCTTTATATAATAATGCTCATTGCCATTATCAAGTATATCAACCTTGAACAAAACACTAAACCCATATTATTATTCCTTCATCATGGGTCGGGTCACTTTTATTCAAGTATTTGTTCTCTCTTCAATTCTCATCTTCTCAAACTTCACTTATGCTCAACTCAAACAAAACTACTACGCGAACATTTGCCCAAATGTGGAAACCATCGTTCGCAACGCGGTCTCTGCGAAGGTCAAGCAGACCTTCGTCACCATCCCGGGAACTCTTCGTTTGTTTTTCCATGATTGTTTCGTTCAGGTTCGTTTATATAAAACCGAATACTTATTAACATTAAACAGTTAAGGCTATAAGTTGTCACTTATTAACGTGTTGTGCTTTTGGAATAATAAATAGGGATGTGATGCATCAGTTATGATAGCATCAAGTGGGTCCAACACTGCAGAGAAAGACCACCCGGATAATCTGTCATTGGCTGGGGACGGGTTCGATACGGTTATTAAAGCCAAAGCTGCTGTCGATGCAGTCGCGAGTTGCAAAAATAAAGTGTCGTGTGCGGATATTCTCACCATGGCTACACGGGATGTTGTTGCGTTGGTAATAATAACTGGTACTTTGTTTATTTACCAACGGTTAAGGTAGTTTGGCTAATGATATGTAATGGTGGTGTTTGCAGGCGGGTGGGCCGTCGTACGCGGTGGAGCTCGGGAGGCTAGATGGGCTGAGTTCCACGTCGGCTAGTGTGGGTGGGAACCTTCCGAAACCGAACATGAATTTGGATCAACTTAATCGCATGTTTGCTGGTCATGGGTTGACCCAAGCGGACATGATTGCACTATCAGGTAACATGTTATATCTTTAACGCGTTTACTTGTGAATCGAATGATTTTTGTTACTTTTTATCAACGGATATATAGCAAAAGGTGCATAATATCCATTGGAAAGTCATTGCAATTTGCAAGTGTATTTTAAATGCGTAATAGCTTCTAAAATTCTATTAAGTTTTTGTAATATTTATTGTAGAGTTAACTTTACAAATAATGATCAAGTTTTGTAAGTGTTTTTTTAAGTCACTCAAGCTTTTCATGATTCTATAAAGTCATTCAATTTTTATTGGATGTTTTAATTCTATGTAACTTCTTTTTAAATATTGATGATACAAATGAAAAAACACATTAACATTGGTTACAATTTAGTAATTACTATTTTTCAGTTGACTTTGTATAAAAGTTATGAAAGCTAATTATTATTTAGTGAAATTTTTTTATTCAATATTACCTCCTAGTCAAATTAATTAGAAAAAAAAATTACTTATAGAACCAAAGATTCATATATTTTACTTATCAACAAAATTACACACATTTACACATTGAAATGAAAGTTGAGTGACTTTAAAAGGGCAAGAAAAATTTGACTTCATTGGAAAAATTGAGACACTTGCCTGCTCGGTTAATATTGGATGTTGTTTCCGTTATATTTACCACACTATATATTTATTTTTAAGGTATTCTGCTTTTTATCGAGCAAAAAAAGTTTCAAATTTCAATTTTCAGGGACCTTTATTTCGTAGACTATCATAAGTTATTTTAAGGTTTTTGAGAACATTTACAAAAAATGGCTACATTAATCAACTACCATGTCCAGGTGCACACACCCTTGGATTCTCGCATTGCAACCAGTTTTCAAACAGGATATACAACTTCAGCAAGCAGAACCCGGTTGACCCAACTCTAAACCCAACTTATGCGACCCAATTGCAGCAACAGTGTCCGAAGAACGTTGACCCGAGGATAGCCATAAACATGGACCCAAACACACCAAGAACATTTGACAATGTGTACTACAAGAACCTGCAACAAGGACAAGGATTGTTTACTTCTGACCAGGTCCTCTTCACTGACTCAAGGTCCAAACCGACCGTGGACGCATGGGCCTCCAGCTCACAAGCTTTCAATAACGCATTTATCTCAGCTATGACTAAACTGGGTCGGGTTGGAGTTAAGACGGGTAGTAATGGAAATATCAGGCTGGATTGTTCTGCGTTTAATTGATATTGATCTCAAATACTGTTGAGCTAAATACACGAATGAATTCCGTAGAATAAGGAAATGACAAAAGGCATAAAGGGTGTATTGTCTGTAATAACATGATGGCTTTCCCATTTGTTTATCATCATAATAATTGAAGGAAAGTAAATAAATTAAACTTTGTGTTTACTTGTTACATGATTTGCCTATGTGGACTGAGGCCAAGAAACCATACAGCCAAAGGGTAACAGGATATTTTTCAACAGAATTAAAAGGAACAAAAAAAATGTATTGAAACATTTCAAGATAACCAAAATCTTGTTTGTTCATATGTTGTGCCTAGGGATGCTAAACGGGTCATGTTCGCGGGTCAAACCCGAAACACGGCACCAACCCAAAAATCATGTTCGACACATGAACCTGAACATGACACTGGTATCGCATGTTGACACGGGCACGGCCCGTTTGACCCGTTTCATATTTATACTTTAGGAACTATGCATTTACATAATAGTTTTTTTCTAAAAAATTATGTTTAAACTATGCCAACTTGTATTTTAAAAGTTTAAACTTTGACATAAATTAGACCCAAATGGTTTTGAGTTACTAATTAACTATAACAAAAAAAATATAAAAATACAGGTCAGCCCGCAAACAGGATCCGTTTAAATAAGCGGGTTCGACCCGACCCTGGTTAGGCTAAACCCAAACCTGCGATCATGTTAGGTTCGTGTTTCGTCAAAACTCACGCCCCTAGTTGTGACTATGCATTCCTTCAATCTCTTCTGCAAGAACAAAGCTTTTTCATGACTTGGAAGTCTTGAAAAGCTGCAATATTTGTAAATTTGTGCAAAAGTTTAAGATGCTCACGGGCTTTAAAGTCCCCTAGGATAAGCCAAGCCATTGTATGTTTTTCCACTTAGACGAGGAGAAAGATAGCGGTTACATTTAGAATTAACATTCGGGATTGTTTTACCATATTTAAGGGGAAAGAGTTTAAGTAGCATATGATTATTAATAACAAAATCAAACAGTGACACAAAGGATGTTGACTATAATATAAATAACTTCCACAACTAAAAAAAAAACAAGAGTGATAATATCAACAGATAGTATTATAGTAAGAGCTAAAGAAAACCAATAGAATATATGAAGCGGACTAGGATCTTACAAAAGTATTCATAACGTTATACTTCAATGGACAGCCGTCCTGTCCCGAAGAATCAGCATTCAGATGTGTATACAACCTAAATCTTCTATAACCAAAATTTTTTGTGGTTTTCAAAAGGCAAAAACATATCATTTATTCTCCAAACCAGCTGACTGTTCAAAAGCAGACAAACTAATCTTCTCGAGCTGAACGGGCCAATCTTCTCCAAGAATCTTGGGGTCCACCATTGTTGCCATCCGGAAATCCAATAAAGATGCTGTTAACTTCTTTCCAGGCTCTCGTATACACCTTGATCTAGCTAACTCCAGAGTCGGTTTTATAACCCGCTTCAAATAACAATTCAGCCCGTTATTCAATAAGTTAACACAATCTGTTGTAACATCCAACCCCTCCATTTTACTCTTCTGCTTCAATCTATTCTCCAACACACTTGTACTTTGAAGTTGGCCGCTATAATAAGAAGAATCCGCATAATCACACGACCCTTTTCGTTTCTTGTTCGAGTGTATATCAATCCCAAATGGTGCTGTAATCGGAACTCTTTCACGACTCTTCTCATTCAAACCAGGAACCGGCCTGTCTTTAAACTTCCTTTCACGAATAATTGGCGTTCTTCCTTTTTTAGGCGACTGAGGGAACGCGTCTCTGCATATCGACTGCAGACCACCACCGTTCGCGTCTTTGAAAGTCAACAAACTGTCATGTTTGACTTGCTTCGGAGGCGGCGTATTGCAGACGGTCGCATTAGTTAAAATCGCTCTAACAAGTTCATTGTGCAGCCGAATATTCTCTCGACCGATTAAACAAACACAAACTTTATCAAATTCCGATTTCCCAATCTTAAGACTCAATAACCTAGTCAGCAAATTGAAGTAATTCTGAGATTTCTGTGACCCGAGTCTCCGTTCCATCTGAAATTTAAGCTCGAAAGTATCAACCCGAGTGCAATGCCGAACCGCTGGCATTCTGTTTACTCAATATCTCACAATCATCAACGGACTTTGACTTCAGCAAGCAAAAGTCAACTTTGCAAACTAAACAAACAATTCACACAATAAATGAATCAGACAAAAGTTTTAAATACTTAATTGAATCGAATACGAAGTGGGTTTCACGAATCTTGGACTAAAACAGCTCAGTAAACAAGATCATACACAATCGAATTGAAATCAGAAAAGATAGAATGAAACCAAGAGGTAGTAATAATAATTAGGCGAGTGAATCGAACAGAAGTAAAGAAAGATTACCTGATTGATTAATGAAATAAGGAAGTTGACTTTGGAGTTGAAATATGGAAGTGGGTGATTGATCGAAGTGGTTAGGGTTCGTAAGTGTGTGTGTGTGTGTGTGTGTGTGTGGGTTTTTTGGAAGCTTCTTTTGGAGGGGTGGGAGCCAAAGACACGTGTGGGTTATTACACGTGTGAAGGTGTAAGTGGACAAGGTTCAAGGTATGAAACGAGGTCAGCGGTTGGGTTTGATTGGGTTTAAGCCTTAAAAAGGCAAAACTGATTTGTATAAGTGGTTTGGTTTGAGACTTTTGTCTTACATTTTTGTTTTAAACTTTGTGATAATTATGTTTTATTGTGATTGAAGGTGTGTTGTTACATCATATTTCTTATGATTGGAAAAACTAGATGAGACATTGAGGTTAAATACTTATATGATGGTAATTGGTAAATATATACTTACATGAAGCACAACACTCTTTAAAATCTTAAACGAATAATAAATTTGAGGTGTTTTATAATATAAAAGTAATTATTTTGTTTACAAACATAAAAACGGCCTGTTACCAAGTTTAACATGAGTATTTTGTCACCCAGCAATACTTGTAGTGACAACGAATAGTTAAAGCATGTGAAATAAAGGAAAATTACACGGATATAACAAATCAGTCAAATATTTGAAAACTTTTTGATTCTTTATGAGTCTATGAGTTTATATGATTCATATAAAGTCTAATTTACAAACAGGTTTTATCATTTTCAGTGAATCAAATTGAACCTCTATTAGCACGCACTTTATTATCTTGATTGTTCTCATGTCTAAACCCGGCACATGATTGTAGGACATAATCTTGATAGTTACTTCTAGGAAGAATATTATGTGTAATATTGTCATATTAGACTATTTGCATAGGTCAGAATCATTCTAAGCAGTCAGTGGTGACCAAGGTAAAATCATGCTGATTCTAGTGACACTGATTTGGTATTTGGGATTGGGATACATTTATTAGGAGTTTGGGGCACTATCTTGTAGTTCTCATATATTAAATTATATTAAATAACTAAAAATATATATTTGAGATTGGTATTAGTGTCCTTTCTGGTATGGTGTGTGTTGGGACCCAGGATCTTTGATCCTCGAAATTCAAGTATCGTTGGCAACTGTTAGCAGGACTAAGGATCCTCAATGGTTCAAGGATCCTTAACGGTCAATTTCAGTTATATTCTAATCTATTTTTTGCAGGTATAACACGTGCTTATCAGAATTCCGATTATTGCGGAAGGAATATTTTACCTGGTCTTCCATTCACGTCCACACTCCTAAACGGTCGAGTTGAAAGAGTAAACCAAACGTGGCCGAGATTATAGCATAAGTAGTTAATTAGCCGTTGTATTTCATTGTATATATATATCGAGTGATAGCTGATCACAACACACAACACTTTAGCATTGAGAGTTCATAGCAAACACTTGTATTCATGATCAGTTATTATTCCACCATTTGTATCCTTTTTAAGCTTAATATAATTGGTAGTGATAGTTTTCACTACCCGAGGTTTTTGTGCAGGCAGGATACTAGTTACCAAGGGCTTTTTCTCGTATAAATCTCTATGTTCATCGTTTATAACTGTTATTTTCATCGCATTAATCCATACTAGCACCAATCCTCGCTTACGAATTTGGTTCATTGATCCTTAGACCGATTTTTAACCAAAACAATTTGGCGCCCACCGTGGGGCTGTTGGTGCTTTAATCACAAAAAATCCATACCTCTATTCAATCCTTTATTATCACTCACTCAATGGCCTCCCAAGGAAAAGCTATTCCCACAACTGCTGTTTCGAGTGTCCCGGCTCAAGTGACCTTGCCACCGCTGCCTGGCCCTACAAAGCCACAAAAGCCAATAACTGTTGCTCAGAAGAAAGAGACTGCTATTTTCTCCGGATCGAAATCCACTAGTGTCTCCCAAACGGTAACTGCTAACAATGATGTCTTTGTTTTGTGTTCACAGATGAAGAGCTATATGGAGCAGCAGAACAAGACTAATAAGAGGATCCTCTACGAGATCGAGGAAATCAGGAGGACCAAGAAGGCCGCTGAAAACACAAGCCCCATTATGCCGAGGATGCTTGATTTCAGCACTTCGGATTTCCCGGACCAAAGGTGCCCAGCATCCACTTATCCTCAGCAAGGATCCTCGGACCTCCCCCAGAAAAAATTCTCTGACCAATATTCGCAAGGATCCTCTATCCTTCAACAAGAATCATTGGGTCAACCTTTAAGATCCTTCAATCACCATTTGCAAGGATCCTCAGCATTCCAACCTGAACCCTTAGGATTCCGTCAAGGATCCTCCAACCAACAACTTCAAGGATCCTCAGTCTTTCAATCAGGATCCTTGGGTTTCCAAACAGAATCCATCATCTATCGGTGTCTAGAATCCTACCATCCTTATGGAGATGAACCTCTGAAGGAACCCCGGTCCAGGCCATTGGAGATCCATGAAGGCGATTTCATACCCATGCAAACTACTGCTCCTGCTGTACCAACCGCTGATGCCGAAACAATATATCCCAGACGCAGCTATGGAGCTAGATCTTTTGATCACGTAAAAGGTAACATTTATGATAATCCGTCTTTTGGCACTAACCATGCTAGTTTGCAGGATACTGGGATCAACCAAACCATAGCCCGTGAGCTACAAAAGCTCAAGGATATGATATCGAGTGTGCCTAGAGTCATCAAACCTATTCCCGAAGTACCTGCAGGAAGCCACAACATATCCAGGTTTGCTCCACCGATTTGCAATGCCGAGATACCAAAGCGCTTTACTGCTTAGTATGAAACTATACGATGGATCCACGGATCCTGAGGAACATGTGGCCTTATATTGTGAGAGAATGGAAATCAACCCGATTCCAGAAAGATTGAAGGAGGCTTGCTTGTGTTAGGGCTTTGACTCAACCCTCACTGGATCCGCCCTTAAATGGCTGCTAAGTCTTCCTCCTTATTCTATTACCTCATTTTCTCATTTGATCAATCTATTTAATAGTCAATTTTCGTGCAGTAGATCTTTCAAAAAATTAACTAGTGATTTATATAGAGTTGTCCAACCTCGTGGGGAACCCCTTAGGCAGTTCCTTACAAGGTTTGGAAGAGAGGCCTTGGAAATTCCAAATTTGGATGTCCCGACAGCTGTTGAGGCATTCAAAATGGGGTTACAAAAGGACTCTCCATTTTATCAAGATCTTGTGATGACCCCTTGCAGGAACTTAGATGAAGTCCGAAACAGAGCTTTAAGATTCATCAGGTTGGAGGAGGATCAAAGAATACAAGATCAACTGAGCACTTCAGTGAAAAATGAATCTCAAGACAAGAAACAAGGATTCTACTTCAGGAACAGCAACTTTAAGCCATACAATAAACCAAATGGCCAGAAGATCAATGTTGTAGAAGAGGAGGAGGACGATGAAGATTGTCCAAGAATATCTGATTATTGCTTCTCCGTAGATATGGGAGGAGTGATGCTTGCTGTTAGGAACCTGGGCGACAAAGCAAGATGGCCAAGAAAAAATGAGAAGGCACCGCTCCCCAAAGACAAATCGAGATGGTGTGCCTTTCACGAAGACTTCGGCCATATGACAGAAGATTGCATAGCCTTGAGAAAGGAGATAAGCTACCTCCTCAACAAGGGTCACCTTAAGGAGCTGTTCAGAAGAAAAAAGCCCAGGAACTAGGATCCTGAACCAGCTCCGGAAAGAGCTACTCCACCTCCCCTTGATGCTCAAGTTATCAACATGATCTTTGGAGGATCCGACATTTGTGGAACATCTTACTCGGCTGCAAAGAAGTACGCCAAAGAATGCAAACTGGAGAATGGTGAAAGGCCAATCAAGACTTCTCAACAGCCGAGCGAAGAATTATCTCTTTTGATGAGGATGATTGAGTCAATGTTCAGGATCCTCATCATGACGGTTTAGTCATTACTTTATTTATTTATAACCATTATGTACGCAGGATACTCATTGATGGAGGATGTTCAGTTAACATTATCCAACTAGAAGTACTTCGAAGGATGAATATCCTGGAGTCGGAAATTTTCGCACGGTCCTCAGTTCTTGTAGGGTTCAGTGGGGAAACGAAGAATATATTGGGGACATCAAACTACCTATATATATAGAGGGAGTAAATTTGATTCAAAAATTTTGTGTTATCGATTCCTTGTCTTGTTGCAATGTTATTCTTGGCAGGCCATGAATACACGAGATGAAGGCGGTCCCCTCCACTTACCATCAATACGTGAAGCTGCCTACCCCATGGGGGATAGCAAAGATTGAAAGTGATCAGCAAGACGCTAAGGATTGCTACACTTCCTCAATGAAGTCTACAAAAAAGTTGAGGGAAGCGTAGCAATTACAGAAAACACGGAGAAATGTCATGGAGACTAGGGAACAAGACTCTAAGGAAGTGGTCTTGCACCCTGAGAATCCTGACGGCAAAGTCCAAATAGGTGTTGAAATACAAGAGTCCATTGAGAAGGATATAATATTCTTCTTACAACGAAGAAAGTCAACCTTTGCATGGAAGCACGAAGATATGACAGGTATTTCTAAAGATGTAATAATCCATAAACTTGGAATTGATCCTTCTTTCAGGCCTATTCACCAAAAGAGAAGGAAATTCGCTCCTGAAAGAAACGCGATCATCCAAGAAGAGGTACAGAAACTACTAAAGGCAGGTATGATTAGGGAAGTGAACTATCCAAAATGGTTAGCCAATGTGGTTGTAGTTCAAAAGAAAAATGAAAAGTGGAGGGTATGTATCGATTTTACTGACTTAAATAAGGCTTGTCCCAAGGATCCTTTCCCTCTTCCCCGCATTGACTCCATGGTGGATGCTACCGCAGGGCACGAAATGTTGACCTTTATGGATGCTTCCTTAGGATTTCAACAAATCTAGATGGAACCATCTGATCAAGAGGATACAGCGTTTATAACCCCTACGGGCATATATTGTTATATTGATATGCCGTTTGGTCTTAGAAATGCAGGTGCTACATATCAAAGACTAGTCAACATGATGTTCAAGGAACAGTTGGGAGATACCATGGAAGTCTACATCGATGACATGGTGGTAAAATCAAAGAAGGCAGAGGATCACCTTGAGGATCTAGAAGTAGCATTTGACATCCTTGACAAATACAACATGAAGTTAAATCCTGCTAAATGTGTATTTGGTGTCAAAACCGGAAAGTTCCTGGGGTATTTGGTAACCAAAATGGGGATAGAAGCAAGTCCAGAGCAAATCCAAGCCATCTTGAACCTCAAGTCTCCAACAAACATCAAAGAGGTACAAAGATTGACAGGAAGGGTGGCGGCACTTAACAAGTTCATATCAAAATCCTCGGAAAGATGTAAAGATTTTTATGACATCCTGAGGAAAAACAAAAAACTCGAGTGGACGGAGAAACATGAAGCTGCTCTCACCGCTCTGAAGGATTATTTATCCTCAGCCCCCGCTTTGATGAAACCTATAGATTGAGAATCATTGATCCTCTATCTAGCCGTCTCCCTCACTGCCTTGAGTGCGGTCTTGGTAAAAGATCACGAAGGTAATCAACATCCAATTTACTATGTAAGTAAAAGTCTCCTCGATGCCGAATCCAGGTACTCTCACCTAGAAAAACTTATTCTTGCTCTAATTATGGATTCAACTAAGTTAAGACATTATTTCGAAACTCATACTATCGTTGTAAAAATTAATTATCCCATAAAAGATGTCCTTAGAAACCGGAAATGTCAGGTAGAATGGCCAAATGGGCTATAAAATTGAGTGCATATGATATTAAATATGAGCCTAGAAATTCAATTAAGTCACAGGCACTAGCGGACTTTGTGGCTGATTTCAGTAGTGATTTAGAAGAACAAGCCAATCTTGAAGTTCAACAACTTAAAGAAACCAAGGATTCTTGGACACTCTTCACTGATGGAGCCTCAAATGTCAAAGGAACAGGATTGTGAGTGGCGCCTTTTTGATGCTAGACTGTCGCTATCTAGTCAAAAACTGTATAAATCAGTGTCCTAATCACCTTAAACTAGTCAGGGTAAGTAGGGTGTCGAACCACGAGGAGTATGTGGTCAGTGTAAAGTGTAAACGATTCCTAACATTATGAAGTGTTTCAATTAAAGTGCTGATCACACTAGCAAAAAGTTTATATTTTATAATAAGCAAACAAGTAATCACGTATTCAATCAATTAGCAAAGACAAATCATACTCGGGAATCCAAGTACGTAACCTAACAGCAAACTCATGCACATAACAGATAAACTATCCTGTGTCAACTACAGACTGACTAACGGTTAAACCTTATGCATCCACACTCACTAACACACGACACTGATTATCAAATGGTCCCTGCCAATGTGACTCAACTAAGGGCAAACGTATGCTTTCTTGCAATTAACAGGTCAAAACAATCCTACAAGCAATTATCATAGCAACTGGCACACTAATCGTTCCGATCGAAATAAACCTAAACTGACATTGTGCACAATCATACTAGACATCAATACTCATAGATTAACATCAACAATAGTTACAATCAATTCGTTCTTAATACATGAGAAAAACTGAAAGATACAATACTCTACATCCCGGGTATGACTCGAAAGAACTAGTCGCGCATCGGCATCTCTCGGGCTTCGGTTATGTTCTGGTATGACGTGTATGATGCTCGAAGATGATTGGAAGTGATGGTGGCTCTCCTTGCTGCTCTGAAAATCGCCTGGAAGGTGAAGAATAACGTCTAGGGTCGTCAAGATGTAATGTAAAACAAAACCCTAACTTTAACGATTCTGGGGACCATCGCGTAGCGCGATGGTCTCCTCCCCAGGTCCATCGCGCTACGCGATGGTCCAGAAGTCAACGCCTGATCAATAATTCTAGGGCATCGCGTAGCGCGATGCCCCACCTTCAACACCCATCGCGCTACGCGATGGGTCTCTTCAGTCAGCAAGCCCATTTTAACGTCTCGGTTTGCGTGCTGGACATCCCGGGTCTTCATTCTATGCTCGTACAGGTCCAAATTAAGCGCGTTAAGTACCTGTGATCTGAAACACAATAAACATGTATGAAGTACCATAGTTCCTAAACTAAACGATTAAAACGACTAAATTAGCAAACTAAAATATATACAAATAGACCGACCATCAGGAGTACTACTGAAATCGCCACAGGGGGACATACTACCCCATTCGATAGATTGTGAATTCCAAGCCACTAACAATGAGGCAGAATATGTGGCACTTATCGCAGCTATATACAACTAGCCAAAGGTATGAAAATCAGGTATCTTCAAATTTTTGTAGATTCATTATTAATTGCTAATCACTTTAATGGCTCATACACAGTCAAAGGTGAGAAACTAAGTAAATATCTAGATTTAGTAAAGGATCTTGCAGGATCCTTTGATTATTTTACAATTACGCAGGTACCAAAAGAAGAAAATGCTGGGGCCGATGCCTTAGCAAACCTAGCTTCAGCTTTAAAGCTCCCGGAGAATAAAAAAATCCCTATCATCCATGCCCTATCCCCTGAAATTGAGGAATGCCTAGCAATGGAAATAGATGGGAGTCAGGACACGGATCCTAAGGATCGTTCACTCGATCATTCATCCTGGATCCTTCCGATAATGAAGTATAATCAAGATGGAGAAATCCCAAAAGAAGAGAACCCCAAAGCTTTTAGGGCCAAGGTATCACAATATACTATTGTACATAACATGCTATATAAGAAATCCCTTGCAGGTCCATATTTAAGGTGCATCGAAGGATCCGAGATCCAAGAAGTACTGAAGGATTTCCATGAACGAGATTGTGGCAACCATACAGGGGGCAGAGCATTATTCTCAAGGATTCTAAGAACCGGATACTTCTGGCCTACAATGAAGAAGGATGCTATGGAATATTCCAGGAAGTGTGATGCTTGTCAGAGGCACGGAAACATTCTCCATCAACCGGCAGAACCCTTATATCCTATTGTCTCTTCGTGGCCATTCATGAAATGGGGAATGGACATAGTGGGTAAACTCCCCACAGCTCCAGGATGAAAAGTCTTCATGTTAGCAATGACAGACTATTTCTCTAAATGGATTGAAGCTGAGGCTTTCCCTCAAGTTAGGGAAAAGGAAGTTATATCCTTTATCAAACGTAACATTATAACTAGATTTGGAATTCCTTCTAAAATTATTTGTGATAATGGTTCCCAATTTATTGGGAAAAGAACTACTAACTTTTGTGACAACTAGGGAATCAAAATGATCACTTCAACACCAGTCCATCCACAAGCAAACGGCCAAGCAGAATCAAGCAACAAAGTCATCATCAACAACCTGAAAAAAAGCTTGGAGCAAAGAAAGGCAAATGGGCTGAGGAACTACCCTATGTGCTTTGGGCAGATAGGACAACTCCAAAGAATGCCACGGGACAGACGTCGTTCTCATTAGTCTTTGGAGCTGAGGCAGTGATCCCCACTGAAATGGTGTACCCAACAGCCAGAACAAGCATCCGTGATCCTCAGACAAATGATAAGAATTTTGTCCAAGATCTAGATACTGTGGAAGAACTCAGAGATCAAGCAAGATTCAGGATGGCAACCTACCAACAAAAGATGGCTGGTGCATACAACAAGAATATCAGAATTAGAAGATTTGAAGTTGGAGACTTAGTCATTCGAAAGGCGTTCCAAAACACAACTAATCCCGCCGACGGGAAGCTGGCACCCAAATGGGAGGGTCCTTATCTAATTGAAGCCGAAGCAGGAAAGGGGGCATATCGTTTGATGAATATGGAAGGTGACATGCTCCCAAGGGCTTGGAATGCAATCCATCTAAAAAAGTATTTTTGTTTATCAGGATCCTGGATTCTAATCAATTGCTTCAGTCCGATACTTGGTAAAATTTTACTTTATGTTTATATTTTCACATTATACTTTTGTTTTGTCAAATGTGTCAAGTTGCAGAAATGCCGAGCAATAGGGCCCTCAAGTGGAAAAAACGGGTTGGCCAACTCTCTCCTAAGTTTAATCAGCCTTGTCGCTATGTTTATAAGGTCTTCACCTTATCTCCCGAATTAGGGTTTTTACACCCTCGCCTGGAGCGCACAATTATCCGGGTATAATTGGAGGCTGTGGGACCAGTGCACTATACATGGCTGACAATTTCTTGGCTAAAAATTATATCTTGGATCCTACAAATTAAATGGTAGACATACCATATACACAAGTTAAGGTCGACGCCGGGTTAGGCTCGTCACCGCGTACAATTGGGCCAACGCCAAGGATCGGCTCGTCGCTCATATTTATTGGGCTTGTCCCCACGTTTTATTGGGTTGTCCCCACGATTTATACCCACGATTTATTGGGCTTGTCCCCACGTTTTATTGGGCTTGTCCCCACGATTTGTTGGGCTTGTCCTAGTTGGAATTTAATCCAGCTTTTCTAACTATTATATCCTCTTTTGATGATTTGTTTTGACAGGAAAATATCTTAAAGAAAAAAGTTCTAAGGATTGAGAATCCTCTATCTTAGTGACACAGGTTATAAAGCAGAAATCAAAAGAGTTATATCATAATATGCAAGATAAAAAGGCGATCCGGACTTCACCAGCAAAATGTGGACCATCCACCCGAATCAAACTACGTCAAAGTTCATGCAGAAATTTAAAAGACAAAGACGGTTAAGGCTTCATCCCCATAAAGTTAAGGATCCCTCCACCCTAACCACCTTTGAAAATTGTCTTATGGATCACAGATCCTAAGGATTGCCACTACCATTGTCCATACAAACGGTAAACAAAAACCATTAAAACATCATAAAAAATGGGCTCTGGCCTTGTCTTCATATCCATCACCGCCCATTGCACCAGCTACTCCTTCGCCACATCACCTTCACCATCACCCGCCTCCTTGACCTCTAATGCATCATCCTTGATCCCGCTCGTCCCAGCATCCTCGATCTTCCTTTCAGCCCCTGCATCCTCGCTCTCTTCACCGAAGCCAACCAAGGCCTTCTCCCACATAGCCACATTCCATGTGGACCTGTCGAAGTTGGGATCTTCAGCTTCGGCATCCATCATGATTCTGGCTGTGAGCACTGCCTTACCGGCCCATACCTTGGCTTGCTCCGTGACCTCAACCACCTGCTTTTGAGCCCGGATATCCGCGAGGGCCAGCTTGTTCTCCAACGCCTCTTTCTTGGCTTGAAGTGTTGCGTTGAGCTTATCTTTTAGGTTGGTGCCAGCGCGGTATTTGGCCAGTTCCCTTTCCGTGTTGGCCACATTTTCATCATATAGGCTCTTGAAGCTGGCCATGGCCTAAAGAAAGAAGGAGAATTAATAAAGTAGTCAAACTACATGTACCTATGGATAAAGGATCCTTACCTCCGAAAGCTGATCGAACACATCCTAGGCACTGTGGATCTCCATGTCAGGATCACTTTTCCTTTTCATGCTGGCCTTGGATCGGGTGGTCATGGTCTTTGGCGGCGCGAGGATAGAGCTCTTCATGGGCTTCTTCTCAGAGGAGTGAGAAGAGATGAGGCTATCAACATCCTCCAACTGGAACGGACCAAACAAGTTTTTGGACGACTTGGATGAGGACTTCTGTGCACCTGCCCGAAAAAAGATAAGTTATTATCTGTTATCTTTTCTTATTTAGTAAACTTAGAATTAAAGGATGGATTCTAACTTACTTGACATTGTTTCCGAGGAGCTGGCGGTCTTCTCATCTGAATCCTCAGCTTCTTCAACGATAGCTTTGAAGGTCCTATCAAAAGGATCCAGAGACAGGAACACCTTTACCTTTTCAATACCTACCGGGTCAGCGACAAGATCAGAAAAATTGGATACTACACAAAAAACAACAAACCCACGGTTAGCCAATTAATAGAACAAGCATCACCTATCCTCTGGATCCACTATCCTACCCTTCAGGATCCAGCGAGATGGTAAGGAATTCCCTTCGGGGATATCGTCTCTTAAAACGAAAAAGAACTGGTTCTTCCAGCTTTGGTCGTTATGAGTAGTCTTGTTGATCGGCAAAGGCTGGAAGGGTTTACTCTTGAAGAGAAATATGCTAGAACCATGAGTTACGATGCTGTACAAGTAAGAATGGGCTGGAAGATTGAAGTCGAGATCCTGCTCTGCAATCAGTCTCTCAAAGGTATGCAAAGTCCTCCACATCATCGGCATAGCTTGAATATAGCTAAGACCGGTGAAGGAAAAGAAGGAAGTTGTAAGGTCGGTAAACGGATACGAGAGGCCGAGAAGGAATGGGAGTGCCGGAAAACAAACCCAGTCCGAAGAAACACAATCGCTCCTTAATCGGGATTCGTACGCACTGAACACCGTTCCTTTGGGGAAGCGTTTGGAGATTCTCTGGATCTCTTCGTTGATGAATTTGCAGATCTCGGAAGCTGGATCTTTAAGAAGATGTTGCGTCTGGAGCACAGGAGTAATATCCTTAGGACTCGAACGAAAGGAAGCTTTCTGGTCTCTTCTAGGCATTGTGATAGAATGATGAGAAAGATATAGGAGATAATAGAAAAAAGAAAGGAGGATACCTGGTGGTTATGCCGGAACTATGCTTATAATCCGATGAAGAAGGAAGATATAAGGGTTTGAGCCTATTAAGTAGGCGCAATTATTTGATGGCAGGCAACGGTCACATCCACTTTTAATCGACGGTTACGGTGCACTCTTCTCGGGATAAACATGACAGTTGTTCCCCTTTCACACCTATCATGTTTGGGGGCAATTGTTGGGACCAGGATCTTTGATCCTCGAAATTCAAGTATCGTTGGCAACTGTTAGCAGGACTAAGGATCCTCAATGGTTCAAGGATCCTTAACGGTCAATTTCAGTTATATTCTAATCTATTTTTTGCAGGTATAACACGTGCTTATCAGAATTCCGATTATTGCGGAAGGAATATTTTACCTGGTCTTCCCTTCTCGTCCCCGCTCCTAAACGGTCGAGTTGAAAGAGTAAACCAAACGTGGCCGAGATTATAGCATAAGTAGTTAATTAGCCGTTGTATTTCATTGTATATATATATCGAGTGATAGCTGATCACAACACACAACACTTTAGCATTGAGAGTTCATAGAAAACACTTGTATTCACGATCAGCTATTATTCCACCATTTGTATCCTTTTTAAGCTTAATATAATTGGTAGTGATAGTTTTCACTACCCGAGGTTTTTGTGCAGGCGGGATACTAGTTACCAAGGGCTTTTCCTCGTATAAATCTCTGTGTTCATCGTTTATAACTGTTATTTTCATCGCATTAATCCATACTAGCACCAATCCTCGCTTACAAATTTGGTTCATTGATCCTTAGACCGATTTTTAACCAAAACAGTGTGGTAGTATGAAACATAGGTTCTTTAATAGAGACCCAAGTTCAATCCCCTGAGACATTACTTTGGAAAGGGCATGAATGCTCAATGAAGGAAGACCGGGATCTTTGTGATCTTCGGTTAGTTGCTGAGAGCATCCTGGTTTACCACCAATAGACCTTCAGGCGGGTGGGTTTTCCCCAGAACTAGAGATAACTTCAAGGCGCTTAAGGGCTTCGTCCGGCTGGTTAGGTCAGCTAACGGTGGCATTTTTCCGTTTGGTCACCCCATACAGAGTACCTAGGTAATTATCTGTTTATTGGCTGTTAATAAAAAAAGGTGTTACGTTAGTTTTGGAAAGCTATGGTACTGGCGTTGGCAAATTAAAACTAGCTTGGGTGTAAGTTAGAATGTTACTTTACCTGAGTTAGGTCATTGTTTCTTAACAAGACCTCAATTTGATTATTTTCTTGTTTAAAAAAGACCTCAAGTTTAAAGTCCGCTTTTGACCTTTGAAAACTTTGAAGTCATCCGTTGGTGTTGGTTATTAAGTTGCTTGACAGGCAATTGCCCCAACATTAATTAAAATTTGTAATTAAAAAGATGGTTGTGAATAGGGCTGCACATGCTGCATTACCCGACCCGACCCGATCCAACAAATGCAAAAAACTGAGGACCGAAGGCCGGACCTTGTACTGAAATCGGGTTTCGGTTGCTTTCGGTGTCGGTCGGTCGGGTAATGGGTAGAGGACCGAGACCGACGAGCAGATAAATGGGTTGGCCTACTATCTGTAAATCCACGTAGTTGTGTAATTTATCAGATGATGAACTGAATGCGATCTGAAATGTGTTGAGGTTTAGCTCCGACGGTTCGAGAGAGAGAGAAAAATCTGCGTTTGGGTTTTCAAGTTGTACTATGATGATTTTAAAGAGAGAGGGGGACATGTGAGGGGTTTTACTCTAGAAGGTTTGAGATAGATGTGTTGGGTTTTGCTTCAAAAAAAACCTTTTGGTTCTTCTAGAAGTGGCACATTCTTATAAAATTATATAAAAAAATAGGCTTGAGTTTATGCAAAATTGTAAACAATTGAACGTGATACAATTCTTAAAGTCAAGACAATCTAGTTTATTTTAACATTTATAATGCAAACTTATTTTAACATAGGAATGAGCTCGGTATCGACCGATACCAGTACCGAAAATCCCGATCCTGAAAATCGAAAATTTTTGGTACCGGTACCGAAATGTTCGGTTCGGTACCAGTATTTAAGATAAAATTCGGAAAATACCGGTAGCGTACCGTTCCCGAAAACTCAAAACCTTGGTACCGATTCGATATCGACGGTACCAAATCGGTACCGGTACCAATCGGTACCATACTGATTTTTGCTCATCCTTCTTTCAACATTTATAACTTATATTATTTATTTTTTAATGCATTTAAAAAAATGTTAATGTTGGGTGTCAAGGTTTTCAAAAACTTTTAATTGACTTTACGTTCTTAATAAAAAAAATATTAAGACTAGTTCTAATTAAAAATGATGGCAAGCAACTGATTTTTTTTCCAATATATCCATAAAATATACTCTTTTTTTTTTCATCACAATCGAAGTTTTATATAATTTACTATAAAACGATTACAATAAAGTGGCAGGCAAACGGGCAACAAGCTGCGCCGCAACCCCCTTTTATAATCTATAATTTTATTAAAAGTGTTTAATAATTAAAAATAATGAATTTCTAGAATGATTAATATTTATAACTTTAAGTTTAAATTTACTAAATTATTATCTTAATTCAAAACACAAGAGTTTTATTGAATGAATTTGAGAAAAGTCACACATGCTAAGTTAACATCTACTCTACTAGCTGGTACAACACTTAGTAGCTTTATTCCAATTTATCTTTTCAGTTGTTTCTCTCCCAAAAATTAAAAATACAAAAGGCTATTGCATGTCTTCAAGATACAAACAACACTCTGTTTCATCTTCTTTCTCGGTCTCATAAGAACACTAGGTGGTTTCTCCGACTCCCATCATCGGCGGAAGAAGCAAACAACGAGCAGTGGTACTTGCTTTTCGGGTCGGGTCCGTCATTGTTCTGATCTTTCAGTCCAAAACCGAGACCGAGACCGAACCCGAATATAGAATGAAATAACAACCGAGTACAACCCGAACTATGCACTTTCGGTTCGGTTCGGTCATAAATCAGGCCGGGTATCAGGTATTTTTCGGGTTGAACCGATATTTGCACACCCCTAGTTGTGAATATTAGGTAGTTGCCCTCAACATTAAAAAAAAAGGAAGAAAAACTCAATAGAAGACACGGTAATCTTAAAAAAATGGTTATGAAGCCATGATGATTCAATGAACAATGTGAGAACACCTTTTGTTCAACTTTAGAATTAGACGCCGCATGCTATCGTTTTGAGAAGCATGGAACAATTTTCTTATGGAGAAATACACAATACTCAAAGATAGATCGACGAATACAGAATGCCAGATGAACCGACCAAATACGCATTAGTACGTGTAATTAGTCTCATCGACAGAAACCTCATAAAAATGAGACTAGGTTCAATAATACCACAAATTATAAGATCTTACTCCCAATCATTAAAGAAAGTCAAACTTGTTAATTTGATACCAAGAAACTTAGGAACACCGAATGAAGTTTTTTTTGTATTATGAGGTAGCTAGTTTTAGAGCACGTGTCACATACGGGATAATTCAAATTATAAAATTATAAGTAAAACAAATAATTACATAGCGTATATGAAAAAAAATGTATTACATCTATGCTTGTATCTATACAATGTGTACATAAATTGTAAAGCAAAATGATTTTTTTAAATGAACTTAATAAAAAAAATGTCCGTGCAAAAACGTACCCGAGAATGCTTCTTTCTATTGAAAAATTCATTCTTGGTGTTATATATGTATAATTGAAAGAATTTTGGTTATGAACTAATTTCGGAAATAAGACTTCTCATACGATAGTAGTTCTAACAACTCAACCTAAATACAAAAGGAGTGTTACCTTTATTGATATATTTATCAATTTACCACCCATAAAAGAAAAGTAGAATATTAAATTGTAACAATAGATGTTCTTCAAGAACTATGTTTTTCTGAGCTACACCATGAAAAAATATTTTGATAAGTTTCAGAGGGCTTCTCGACTTTGTCATAATGACAGCATAAAAAACATGTTAACCTATTCAATTTTGTGAATATTTTATTTCATTTGAGTATAGTTTAGCATGTCATGCTTCCCATACAATGTTCTGATCACCATTGAAAGAAAAATGAATGTTAACATAAATATTTCAAATTTGATAAAAGTTAAGCATTGATAGGTATGGGGGTGGCATGTTGAAAGTGTTCGCAATGTTTTCTTAAATTTTAATAGTTGAGAGGAAAATAGTCAGTTTTTGTCAAATCCCGAACCATTTGATTATTTCAAAAAATGCCCTTAAAAATAAATTTGAAACCCGAATCATGATTAAAATTTTAGCTTTCATACTTTTGACATTATAAAGTCAATACTTTGAACCCATAACAAATTTGACGATAAATCTATTTTGCATTCTCAAACTTTTAAACATACTTAAAATTTTGATTTTTGACCCTAACAAATTTTGACCAAAATGTAGTTAACCTGTACCAAACAATCTATTTATCAACTTTTGACCCATAAAATCAAATTTAAGTTCCACAAAAAAACCGAAACAATTTTCATTTGAGAAACATTATTTGTTGTTGATTTTTGGAATTCACCAAATATTTTGAATATATAGTAAAATAATATGTTAATATTTATATTTATAAAAATATATAGATATTATATAAATATAGTGTAAAAGGAAAGTGAATAATTATTGATTTATTACATATATTAGGGTATATTAGTTTTGAAGAAAAAAAATTATGAGAATTAACTATGACAAGTGTCCATATTTATTTTACTGTATTAGAATAAGTAGATAGATATAGGTTTTGATTTAATTACATAGTGGAGTAAGGCGAAATGGGAATTTAAAATCAGCATATACTCTACATAAACTTTAATTACTTATAATAATACTAAGTTGAAAATATATTCCCAAATCGGGATGTTACAGAATTCCATCAAATGAGCAGAAAAATCGTTTAAAAAAGACATTAAAGGAAAACCAACATAAAGTTTTTAATTCATTTTCTAAAAAATCGTTAAAATAACTTCAAGGGTGAAATATAATTGATTTATGTATTTTCAAATAATATATCAGTTATCGGATACACTTTCACAATAAAATATTTTACTTCTAAATTGGTCTTAAGATTAAAGGAAAGAGAGCGAATTAGAGAAAAATGAATGAATTAATAAACATTTATAAATATGCAAAAATAAGTAAATAATATTAGGGTTGTAAACGTACCAAATCGAATCGGACGAGACGTTGTCTGTGTTCGTTTGTTAAGCTTTTGTCGGACAAACGAACGGTTCACGAACACTCTACCGAACAAAAATTTGTGTCTGAGTCCGCCCATTAAGGTATTGAGTTTGTTCGTGTCTGTTTGTTAATATTGTAAACGGACGCTACCGGCACAAGTTAACGAACGAACACTAACGGGCACTAGTGGACAAACTAACACACCGACACTAATTGACACTAATGGACAAATAAACACTAACGGGCAACTATGAACATTAATGGACAAACATACATAAACGACTCTAATCAACAAACATAAACGATTACATACTAATTCAAAAGTTCACCCACAAATCTGGAATTACACCACATGATATCCGAAAAAACTTAGCACTTAACATAGTAACGAAAACATAGTCATATAGAAATAATGTTTTGGAGTTTAAAATCCACAAATTTTCTAGTGTCTCACGAGTAACAAAATATAGTCATATCAAAATGATGTCTAAAACCCACAAATCTTCTAGTGTTTCACAAGAAACAAGCTTCAAATTCTTCATTCTTTAAGGAATTTCAATACGCACAACATCATTTTCCAACAATTATCAAAGAAAATAAGTATTACATATTAATAAGAAAACGAAAATTAGTTGAAAACAAATAGCATTACCTTGTTTTTCTTTTTATGAAACCCCGATGCCTGAGTGGTTAATGGGGATGGACTGTAAATTCGTTGACAATATGTCTACGCTGGTTCAAATCCAGCTCGGCCCAACAATTTGTCAATCTACTATCAGATGGTAGAACCCTTTTGTTCTTAAAAAATACCTGATACGAAAAAATACCTGGTACGAGAGAATAAAAAAGAATCCAAAATTTCTGCTAGATCTCTTCTTATTTCCCTGGGATTGTAGTTCAATAGGCAAGAGCACCGCCCTGTCAAGGCGGACGTTGCGGGTTCGAGCCCCGTCAGTCCCGACGGATCCAATAAGTACATCAATTCGCCTCTCGATTTTCTGTGAAAGAAGGGACAGAGAGCATAATTGAATTCTGAAGGGGTTTCCCTTCTTTTTTTCAGGATTCTGTCGAAGAAAGAACAAACCCTAAACTAAAAAATAACTAAAATAGTGAAGTTGATAGAATATTCCATCTTTTCTCCCGCGACTCATCTTTCTCATACTTATTTGTCTTCCAAAGAAATTTAGATCATTAAAATTTAGAACCTAATTCCTCTCTTTTTCCACTTCGCTTGTATTGTTTGTTGGGTTTTTGTAGTTGGGGCGGGTGGTTAGAGTTCGTTTGATGGTTCTATAAGGAAGACCTAAGGAAGGTAGGTTATAGAAAATAAAGAAAAGAAGGATAAATAAAGTAAAGGGGTTTTTGATTGGTCCGGGAATCCCATTTTGGATTTAGTATGGATAAAAGATGTTCGTATGTTATACTATTCAATTCTCGACGACGAATTAATTTAATAGCTCAGATATTGTTATTCATGATATTGATCCGATTCAAGATCATCGATAGGTAATGCATTCATTGAATTGACAGGTGAAAAATTTATCATCTCTATGGGATTAAATCCCGAGTTATTTTGAAAAAAAAAACCGATAAGATTATGGAAGTAAATATTCTTGCATTTATTGCTACTGCACTGTTCATTTTAATTCCTACTGCTTTTCTACTTATAATTTACGTAAAAACAGCCAGTCAAAATGATTAATTACTTTAAATGAAACTTGACTTCTGAATTCTTATCAATAGTTGAAGAAATCAAATGAAAAGTATTCTATTTTTGTTTTGCGCCTTAAATGAAATCAACGGCTATAATCGGCTGTATTCTATGAGATCCGAGAGTATGGTAAGTAAGAAATTGATTTCTTACTTATCATACTCTCTATTAGTGTTATAGTAGTGTATAAAATTGTTTCTAATAAAGTTGGTATACTATATTAGCTTCTATCTTCAATATATGTAGTTATTAATCCATATATGGAATTACGTAGGACCCAATTCTATTTCTTTGATACATCTATTTATTCCGATGAATCTGAAATAATTGTTTTGTTTTACTGTTATAGAATACATTGATCCACTATAGTCCAATGGAATTTGGAAACGAAGATAATTTGATTTGAAAATGATTTCAATTCAAATCAAAAATGCGTTGCAGAACGATCTATAAAACAATTGATACCGTTTCATTCCTCAACTAAATTAGGAGTGCTTCTAAAGTCCACTTCTTCCCCATACTACGAGTGAAAGGGAAAATGTAACATTAAAGCAGCCCAAGCGAGACTTACTATATCCATGTGAATTATGTCCCTTATCTCTATGATAGAATTATTCCATTATTGCTCACTAATAATAGTAGAATAAATGGTCCAGAGTCAAAAAGGGATTCTGGGTGAACACTATTGATGAACCAATCAAAAAATCCATTTCAAAAATTTCTATATGATTTATAATCGGGAAAGACTAAACACAAGTAAAATAAAAAATCAAAACTACAAAGGAATGTTACTAATGGAACATCTAGTAATAAAATAAGAGGGCACATTCCTTTTTTTCTTGCCCTTCAAAGTAAAAATAAATCAATTGCTATCTATTACAAACTTTTTCCTATTTGATCTAATCCGTACCCTTTCCCGATTGTCTCTTTGAAGGAGTTGGGAGATAGTATATTATACTTTTGACGAGAGGTTAAAAAAAAAGAATCATTTTTTTCATATTTTTTTCTATAAATTATCCATCTCAATCTAATAGTGATTGAATGCCTGAACACTCAGAGATTCTCGCGAGCCTATATATGTAGATTACACAGTATAGAAATAGAAAGAACTTCCCCCAACCAGTAGTTAAATTATCTCCAATCAAGACCCAATAAGTAGACATTACATTAGTAGAAAGGAATCGGGAAGTCTTGCTTCGACCATTAAAATCAAACATTAAAATCAAATCTTTCTTTTCATTTTGGATTCAAAGATTTCCGATTTCCAATCTTTTACAAAATCCCCAGAACGGATGTTTAGAATCAACCAAGTATTAACAGTCCCCTTATTCTGTTCTGGCTGGGTAAAATTAGGTTGAGTTATATCAGCAGAACAGAATAAGAGATTCCGATTCGTTTGCTGATGAGGCGGCACCCGGATTTGAACTGGGGAAAAAGGATTTGCAGTCCCCTGCCTTACCACTCGGCCATGCCGCCAAAACGATACACAATAGAAGAAATTTTTACCTTTTTTGTTGGATTACTCAATTTTAGTTTATTGTACTTGCATCCCCTTTTGAATCCTTTTTCTAACCAAACTTATCAAAATTAGAAAAAAACCCCTTTCCCCTTTTGATTGTCCCTTCGATTGATTGTATAATATCTCAAAACACACAATGCCAAAAAGCTTCCCCTCACTTTTCTATTGAAAAATCAAATGTATATTTTCACTCAAAAAACCAAAATTTATGACAAACGGGATATTCGTTGACTGAGAATTCGTCAATGATTCTTGGATTTGAATCTAAAATTTGGTTTGCCAAACGACATAAGAAAATACAAATTGATACATACTTGATTTATCCTTTTCTTGATTTATTCTTTTGAATCAAAAATCCTTCTCAATTTCCATTATAACAAAAATGATAAGTATATGTAAACCCCAGAACGGAAATTGTTACACGGGGTACTAAATTGGCTATTTAGAGTATGTTGCCTATAAATAAAAAAATGAAGGGAATTTTTTGTAACAAAAAAAGGCCCGGCTGGGTATTGGCCGGGCCAGGCCAAAAAGGCACTTCGAATAAAATAAAAGCAAGAAGGTCTTCTTTTTTTATCTTTCTATTTTGATCTTTCGAGCATCTAAATGGAATTGCTAATTCTATAATAACGATAAAGAATGTGAAAGAAATACTTAATTTAATCCTTACTTGATGTGTAATGTAACATAGTAATTATCTTTTTCAATTGGGAGAGATGGCTGAGTGGACGAAAGCGGCTGATTGCTAATCCGTTGTACGAGTTATTCGTACCGAGGGTTCGAATCCCTCTCTTTCCGTTGATGACTTTCTATTTTTTTTCTAGTTAAGTGTATGGAATAGCTAAAAGAAAATAAAAATACGAAGAAAATTGTAAAATAAAACAAGAAAAACAATTTATTCTTCACG